>NW_019524978.1:1080900-1175305 GCF_002814215.2 Seriola lalandi dorsalis | reverse complement strand
GGGGGGGGGGGCTGAGAAGAGCCGCAGGATTTGAACATAATAGGACAACCTGTCACTATGTGGCTTCACACTGAATGCAAACATATTCAACAGTGAGCGCTTACATGGGCAAAAAAAATGACACTGACCACTTTTAGCTTCATATTCACTTCTAACAAGTCAGAATGAGGCGGATCATTCCACCACAATCAGGGAATCACTCCTCTTTATTTTATTTTGTTAATGATAAGCAACGTTCCCTTTTATGTTATCATACCTTTCATTTTTTCCCTTTTCATTTGCCTTCATTGAAACATTTAGTGGCGTGTGACCTTTTACTGAACTGTATATTTCCTTCAGAAGTAGGTTGAGATAAGCCATTGTGAGGAATCTACTGTATCGCAGCAGTACAGTGACGAATGCGAAAAAGAAAAACTAACTTGGAGACAAATATTTGTTGAACTCATCGGCCCCATTTTCCGAGGCTTTGTATAATCTGTACATTGAGGCGTTGTTTCCGTTCTGCTCTAGAAAATATTAACAGTCTCTTTGTGTGTTTCATGTGCTCTGTACATTCCTGCACTTTTTCCTGTGCTGTTTAAAAAAAAAAAAGATGGACAATGAGCAAATGTAAAGATTAGACATGGACTCTAAATCCTTACCTCCCTATTGGCAGTACCAGTTAAAAAGCTCAGACAGCTGATTCACTGAAGAAGTATGGGAATTTTTTTCCAGTAAATAAATCTATAGGCCTAGTCACGAATGTTAAACATTGTGTACAGTATCATGCATTTTTATATACATTTACATAGTCATACTTACTTTCATACAACGGCACTCTCAGACTTCTCTGGTGATGATCAGTGCTGTTGTCTCCTATTGCACAGAATGAACTATTTGTCTTGTACTTCATACAGGTGGTCTGGTGTTTCTCCCTGTGGCAGGTTTACTGGGCTCAGTGTGCAGCCCTGTCCGTCACTGATGGTCTCCTAACACGAGGAGCAGAAAGACAGGAGATAATGAGATTAAGAGCTGTCTTTAATTGCCCATAAGCCACTAGGCTAATACAGTGGGTCGTTATGGAAGAGCTAGAGTTAAACAGAAGGCATGCTGCAGTAGGGGTGGGTGATATGGATAAAATCCACTTTCACAGTACATATAATGTTATATCACAATATCAATATATAATTTCTGGAAAATCATTTGAGAAAACCTTTTTGGAAATCATGACATGCAAAAAACAGGAATCGGGGGCATTTACCCAGACATTTCATTTTCATGGCTTCAGGAGACAATGAAAGAGTTTGCCAGAGAAAATTGCTTAATGTAAGGTGCTCTGGGCTCACCAGGCATTTGAACCAACCAAATGTTGATAGATTTGACAATGAGGACGATAGACAAAAAGGATGAAAGCAGTTGTCATGGGCTTTCCCTACAACAAAATGAAACTAGGGCTCTGCAGCAGGCCTTTTTGACTGAAGATATTTTGACATGTCACTGTAGGGAAAGCGGACCGCAGACCGCTCACACCCAAAGTAAGAATCATATCCCTAAACTAAGAAATCCCACAACTTTAATATAAGTGTGTTTTCCCCCTGCAGGAAATGCTGCTCTGGTCATAAACGTATATTAAAGCCTAGGTAGTGTAACGATTGCCATAAATAATAACATTGCATCATGATCAAGTGATGCTGATTGTACGTTTCTTTTTTGAGGGCAGTTATAGTATCCAAAATGACAAACCTCATTTGTATTTTTCACTTGAGCTTCTCTTGGGAGCCTGTGGGTGAAAAATGATACTTAATCCCTGTGTTTTCCTGTGTGTTCACAGATTCTCATGTAGGTTAAAGATATTAAATGAAACTGTCATCTCTCACCCTTTCATGTGGTGGTCTTTATGGCACTTGAGCAAAGGCTTGTGTTACTATGAAGTTGTTACAGGAGATCCATTGTGGCCATTTCTAATGGAAATTCCACCAGAGAGGGAACTTCCCTCTTAACGCAGTGTAGACCAGCTGTAAGTAAGTCTGGAGTGTTTCAAGGTTCCCCTCAGTACACCAAGTGGACACACACACACACTCCCTCTCACTTTCTCTTACACACACACACAAAGTCATGCACATGAATTCATGCATGCGAGCATGGACATACAAAGTAATTTACACCAGGTTGTGCAAGGTTTTCCATTCTTCGATACTACACCTGCAGGCAGAAGGCAGAGCCCATAAATAAACCTCCCATTCACTCTCTGTGTACAATTAGGAGCATTTAAGAAAACATTCACTCTTTCTTTTCAGAGAGAGAAAACACTTAGGGTCCTCACTTAAGGTGGCATCCATGAAATGTTTGGATCTCTTCACTAAGCTTGTTACGGTGCAGTTTGTTAGTTTTAGGTCACGTCACGATGACAAACTGAGAAGCAGTGAGGTGTCAAGGGTTTCTAGCTTTTGAGGGAAATCTGTTGCACCTGTGATGTGTTGAACAGAAAACCAGTCATATTTGTCAGAGGGCAGGGGTCAGCTAGCGTATGATTCTCTGGCATGTGTGATATTTTTGAAATGAAGTCAGTGTGGAGAGGGTCATTTGAAGGCCTTTTTATTTGCCGTTAGGATGTGTGTCAGTGCTTTACCTCCATGGGAAATGAGCACAGACATCTCTGACCATTATTGTCATATTGCTGCCTCAGACTTTCTAAGCCTCCTCGTGTCCTCTGGATGTTGAGACTACCACTTATGTCCAGTATAGGGTTAGGACTCTTTTGTCAAATTGTCTACAATCTCAGAAATTTACAAGCGTTTTGGCAGATATGTGCTTACATGCTATATGCTATCTGACCCCTGCCAAGACAAATATGACTAGTTTTTGACAGTTTTTTTGACTGGTTGGTTTGACTTCCAGTGAACATATGTTAACCTTGTGTCAGCCTAACTGTTCCGCCTGCTCCATTAAATAATCAGCCGTTCTTTCCTGGCTCTACTTTCAGAGGAATCCCTGATTGAGCTGATTCCAAAGCGAAGCCACACAGATGATTGTGTTTCTCATGCTTGTCCCCATCTTAAACATAAGCAGATATAAAACCAACCGGGACTATAAACCTGAAGACATTTATTTTGTAGGGGAGTGGGTCAGAGAAATCAGCGCTATTTGATGGGGAGGTGATGATGCACAGATATCAGTTTGACTACAGTGCGATGAAAATTGTGACAAGCAGTAGAGGTGGTTAGTGAGGTCACGTCCCAGCTGAAGGGTTCAGGTTATTATTCTAACTTATAGGAAGTTACTTAACCTCTGTTCACTCCACGGGCGCTGCAGCCTGGCAGCAAAGGGTGACGTCTCCTTTGGGAAATTAAAGTTTTGGATGAAAGTATGTTGGATGTTGGAAACCAGTACAGTGAAAAGTTGGATTCAACTATCATCACTACCTGTTTCATGTATTTACAGTGCTGTATAGATTGACAATATTTAGAATAGAAATATAGACAAATAATAATGGAGCCTTGTACATCATGAATAATGACTTGGATGAAATGGAAGAGTTTGTTACACCCTCTACTTAAAATAAAAAAGTCATCACATAGAAATATTTTGTGAATGTATCATATACTCAAAGCCTGGTTAGAATCAGTATGTGGAATGATACAGAGCTTAGGTCACATTCCCATATGTGAGCTGCTTTGTAGCCACAGCACGACCACTCTGTTTCAGGGTAGATGGCCCTCTTATGTTGCTACTGTTTCCACTTGATTGCTGATGCCCATAGAATTTATATAGTGTCGGATGACCGCTACGGCCGTCAGGAACAATGAGTGCAGTGATGGCATTAAATTTGCTTCCTTTAAAACAGGAAATGCATTCCTGTGAAGCGTGGGCCCAATATGTAGCTCTGTAAAAAGATGTGGTTTAAGTGCGGGCGGACTCCATATGGATGAACGATTCAGATGACTGACACAGGCACTGATCCGTAGACCCCCCCACCCACCCCAGCATGAGAGAAAATCCCATCATTCAGTGCAACAGCTGGATGATTGACGGCAGGCATGCTGTCAAACTCACACAGGTCTTTCGAAGTGGTTCCTACAAATGAGTGAGGAGATAGATGGAGGGCTATGGATGATTTATGAGTGAGGAGGACAAATATTTCTGGGGAGACTGGAGCGAGTTAAAGGGGATGGGTCAACAGTTTGAGTATGAGGGTCAGTATTTGTGTTGGACAAGAACCAATCCAGAGCTCACTTCCATTCAGGTTCATAGCTGCTTTATGCTTTGCAGATCAAATGCAGAGAGTGAGCATGTACACACACACACACACACACACACACACACACACGCATATACTAGCATGAATGAATGCATTCATTTTGCCCTGCACTCCCCTTTTCCCTCTTCCCTTTTATCACTTGTCCAACACACACTTAAACACTTAGTTTAATATAAAATGTAAGAGAATACATGAGAACACATCATACGTCACTAAACTGGCTTTCGCTGGCTGTCCCTGCTGTGCACCGGAAACCACTAAAGACTGCACTATAGAGATTTAACACCTGCTTTCTTTCTCTCTCTTTCCATCTCCTTAAGAGTTTGACTAGAGAGGGTTTTCCTGAAGGCCAACACCAATATTTTGTATTGTAGCTGCTAACTGCATATTCAGTTTCAGACGTCAACATTTTCATGCAAGAATCAAACTGGGGACATTGCATTCATAGTATATAGTAGTTTTCCAACCAAGGGGACTGGTACCCCAGAGGTGCAGATGGCGGTATTTGGAAAGATTGTGGAGCAAAAGAAGATAAAATAAATATCCGCCGCATATTGAGGTAGCTGGAACACCTGAGCACCTCAAGAAAATGGTGGAAATAGATGGCTTACAGTCACAGTTAGCAAACGTACTGGATAAATGATAAAATAGTTAGCAAAAAGTGATCGATGAACTGTTTCAATAGACAGCTATAAGATACATAGTAGAATAGCCAAAAGTCAGACAAAAGATATATAGATTAAATAGTTAGCTAAAATTGATGAATGTATTACATAAATAAGTAGTAGTAATAAAGTAATTGAAAAATAGTTTAAAAAGCTAAAATGAATAAATGGTTAAATAGAAAGGTAAAAGTAATGGACAAACAGTTGAAATGATTAGCTAAAAGTAATAGACAGATGTTAAAAAAAAAAAGGAAAAAAAAGACCATGTGATGGGAGTCCTCATTAGAATTACGTGTCGCTTCTGTGATGTATCACTGTTTCAAATCAAATGTCTGCCAAATTGGTAGAATAGCGCTTCATTGTCCACAGCACCAAAATCTAGCTGTATGTGAGAATTTGAGAAATGCTCGCCATAGTGCCGATTGATCCGATGCATAAAGAATCTAACCAGGTTTGATTAGTAGTCATTTGAATTTTTTTTACAGACTGTCACGTAGCTTGCATCACATCATATGGTTGTAAAGAGGCGACTGGGTACAGAAACCAAGTGGCAGGATCTCTGGGAACATGTGCCCAGCAGTTCAGTAGACCAGTATCACATGTGTTTCTGTTGTATGAAAGGAGAAAGTGTAAATCTGTTTCAGTTAATGAAGAGGTTCAACATCACTGTACCTTTCTGTTGATAAACTGATAATAATGCTTTTCATTGCTCCATTGGTTCCTGTGTTCTGGAAAGATTTTCTGCTGGTGACCTCACCTGATGGCAGATGTGTATTGCGAATGTGCTGGGTTGCTCTTCTCTGCGTGAGTCCTCATTTTTGACTTGGACAACTAAAACAAGTGTAATGTTCCCAAACAATCTTGCCTAGTGCAGCTTTAAATGATTCCTCTGCTCACAGCTCAAACCACATTTGAGCAGGAAACAGCCTCTGATAGGCGCTGCCTGCTGCACCGTAGACCTTCCTCTCTCTCTCTCTCTCTCTCTCTCCCTCTCTCTCTCTCTACGTGGCAGCACCAGAGAGAGGCTGAGCTGTGAGTGTGGTGGTGCTGGTGAGTGGTTTGGTGGTTTTGCTGTTATATAACGAGCTTGGTTGGCTGGATGATCACAGCCTGAAAGAGCTGTGAATACTGGCCCCCTCCTGCTGGTCTGTTACATCCAGTGAACCGGTCACCCCACCCGCTAGACGCTGGCGGCCTGATCAGTTTACTTTTGACCTTAATAGAAGAAAAAACCCGCCTCTGGTTGGTGTTCTTTTCCCGCTCTTTTCTTTGTTTTTGTCACCCTTCAGCCCACCATCTCTCTCATCTTTGGACTCTGTCCTCTAATCCCAACTATGATAACTGTGGGATAAATCTGTCATTCCACTGGGGTATCCACTCTCTTACTCCCACCAGCTGTTTTCACAGAGTCTAGACACACATACCGCTATTGATAAAACAAGAGGATGCCATGGTGTGCTGCTGGACAATGAGGATGTCGTGGAGCGTGGGTCTTCTCCTGCAGCAGGATTAAATGGACTCACCGTTCATCTTTTCTGCTGTGAATTAGGACTTAGTGAAGCTTAGTGTGTAGTGCGTGTGTTTATGAAGCATCATCAGTGCATGTACCTGTGTGTACACTGTATATCCGCACACATAAGCACGAGGCTGTGTCTGTTTTAGGAAGATTTCACTTAAAATCTGCATTAACATTGCTATTTTTGCATTGTGTGTATACGTGTGTGCATGCATATCAGTGCGTGTGTTTATAAACAGTAGAGCGGGGATGGAGAAGGGGAGGCATATGACTCAGTCTTTCCTCCAGCTGTTGGCCAGAGTCTCCCCCAGTGCGGGTCACTGTCAGCCAAACCAGTGAGCTCACCAGGAAGCTTCCTGTGATAGCAAGTTTCTAATTTAGCTTCTGCTGACTCTCGATATTTATGGGTCTCCTGCATGAGCGTTGGTTTCCAAATGGGCTTAGTTTGCATGTTTGGGGCACATATTGTATTCAGGGTTAAGAATAAAGATGTTCACGTGGGCATGTCTGAAACCTCGAGGCAAGGAAGCCTCTTTACTTCAGTGCCAAGTCCAAATCCCCATCTCATTGTTTGTTTGTCTTCCTTGCATAGATACTATTCTTTTTCGCTGATTGCACCAATTCATATGATTAACTGAGATGCTGTGTGCTGCACCTCTAGCTGTAACAAACAGTCTTGTCCACGTGGCAGTAATAGTGGGGTAGAATAGATGGCGCTGATGGTGGTGTTTATGGGAACAGCCTCAGCGCTGCTCCGCTCCCTGTTTGGTCAGCTGCAGAGAGGTTGCTGGTCTGACGAGCTCTGACATCACCCCCAAAAGTGAATCCAGATACAGTGGTATATGGTGTAACAACAGTGTGGGTGAACTCAACCGCGGTAGATGACTTTCTCACAGTCCTGTTCAATGTTACGCACATTTCATCCACCCCCCCCCCCCCCCCCGCACAGTTTCATTTCAGGTTTATTCAAAGTCAACTTTTGTTTTGGCAGCCATTGAAGAAGTGCTTCTTTGTGCCGCCAGCACAAAAGTGTTCGGTTCTTTGCCCTCCAAGTGGTAATGATATACAGTCCCATTCCATTTGTAGGTCACTCAGTATCTGGGCAGACATGGAGCTGATAAACCAACTTCCGTGGGGTAAAATCCACCAACTAGATTCAGGCTGACAAACAATCAATAAAAAGTAGGCTTCATGCCAGATCATGATCATTTTATTTGTAGTCAAATGCATGCCATCCAACCTGCAACAGCTGGCATGTCTTCATGACTTCATGTCACTTATGTCAATGGGTCTATAATGACTTTGGGACTTGAAGCATGAAAAGCTTAAGTCTTAGGACTTGTGACTTCACTTGTAGATCTTGATTTGGGATTTTGGGACTTGTGCTAAACGAAGTATGAGTTGCGAAGTGATGAGTCATGACCCATCTCTTTGCTCTCGACTGTAGATCAACCTAACCGCCTTGCAGGATCAATTTCCTGTCTTTAAAATGTTGATTAAAGACCTACATTAACACCCTTTAAATTTCTATATTACTTTTATAGCTTTTCAGTGTGACTGATGTGGTTTACCTCTTTTCAGAGTAATGTGCTACCCCATTTAGTTTCTTTGTTCTGTTTTGACCTCATGAAACACTCCCAAACAATTTGTATTTAGATGCCTCATAAATGCTGTTGACTTGACCTGAATCATTAAGTTCAACATTCAGAAAAACATGAAAAAAAAAAAAAAGCTGTGGTGGCACTAATGCAGCATGAATGTAGGACAGATGAATGAGGGGTGGCAGGGTTAAGATGGCTATCACCAGACATCACTTTCAGCAAGTGGTTTTACTGATAAACAAGTCATACAAGAAGGCCATCTCTTGTAGTGCCTCGGCTCTCCCTCATGAAAAGAAAGACCTCCCTCTCCCACACAGCGCTGAATAGAGAAGTGCTCTGTGGCCACACACATCTCTGCCAGGCCCGTATCTCAGTGCCAAACATTTGAGCCCTCTCCCTGTTGAAGGCCTGTGGGCTTTTGTGTCCGTGTCTGATCTGCAACTGTGGTTGTGAGAGGCTCAATGGGGAAAGGCCTCTCTGTCGTGTTAGGCTCAGGTCTCTCTCAATAGGGGTTGTTTCTCCCAGACCAGAGGGCACTTCCATTGAAACTGCAGCTCAGAGAACACACAGGGAAAGAGACGGGCTGGAGTGAGGCAACATATAACTCTCTGACAGATTTTTATGTGGAAGTGGGATTTTTTTGTGTTGGGGGGGGGTTGATGACTGTCAGCAGGAAGGTCCCCCTCCTTCTTGTCACCTTATCTGGGAATCTCACACGTTGTGTGGAATTACATCATTTTAAAGTTTTCCCAGAGAGAGGAAAGGCTTTTAAGGGTTTAAAATTTTTGGTGCAGGTCTTTTCTTTGGCAACACATTGACAAAAAGTTCCATCTAAATCAGTTATTGTGTTTTGAGTCACACAGTTTTGTTGAAAAAAGGAGAGAAAAATAACAGCTGAAGGAACAGATGATTTATTTGCCAGAAACGTCTGTTCTTTGCTGCTATACACTAAGCGAGATCACCTTGTTTTTTCCCTGAAGAGACTAGCAAGATCCTCCTATTTTGCATTAGAAATAGTGTAGGATAATATGGAGATACACTATATACAACAACATGCTATAGATTTGTGAAGTGGTAGAGATTTCTGGATTCAATATCTATCCCCCTTAATACCTCTGTGCTGTACCAGGTAAGTCTCATTGCATTCTTTGCAATTGCATTTGTCCCTGCTATGGGTCAAACTTCAAAAGTACTGGATCCTTCATTTCCCATAATACAACTGGACATAACCTCTCATTAGACTTCCCCTTCCCTTCCCTTACATGTCCACGTCTTTCAAACTTAATGCTTCCAGTGTGTATCACAGGCTTTGTGTTATTTAATATTTTTCGTCTCGAGGCCAAGCTGAGACAACCTTGATGATCATGTGATCAAGTGTCGCCATGGCCACAGAGGACACAGCCGTTTTCTTTTCTTCAGTTCAGGATCTGACATTTGTTTCACTCATGTGTAACATGCTCCATTACATTCACTTACTGCCTTTCACACATTCACTTTCTAACACATCAAGGGAGAGAAAAGTTTATGACCCGTGGTCATATTGTGATAAAGAAACCCACTCCTCCAGTGGCATAAAGGGAATTTAATTCTTTCCTGATCAGGGGAAGTTGTAACTGTGATGAAGGGAGTGGCTCTGCTGTTACACAGAGCTCTGTGTGGTTGTGGCAGAGAGAAATTAAAAGGTTGAGGTAGCGGTGTGTTTAACTTTTCTAAATCTTTACACTGAAAGGTTTCAACAGACCCGCCCTTTGAACTCCTTGGGAAGCACAGAAAGGCTTTTTATCAGGTTTGAAAAGAACATCTCTCTCGTTTGGCCCACTGGTGAACTAATTAGCTGTTTCCTCTCCGCTGAATGTTTTGGGGTGGGCATGGCAGCAGTCCGAGGTTAAGGGGTGGCACTGCCCAGTGGGTAGATTACAGGTTTGGTTTGTTACCACGGCTTCTGGAACATGGAGCTGCGGGCATCACATGTGTTGGCACAGGGTGCGAGCACTTCAGATGTGGTCAGGGACATGTGGAAGCTTTCGTGGATTTATCCTGCCCAGCCCAGTTTAGAGCTCCAGAGGGGAGAGAGAGGAGGCTTTACAGCAGCCCAACATTTGAAAACCTGTATTCTGACAAACAAACAGGGACAGTTTGTGTGTACACATGAGTGTGTGAGTGTGCATTTATGTGAGGTTTTTGGCTTTTGACGTGTAGGTGTGTATGTTTGTCACTATACTTTGGTTTTGAAAAACATACACCAAAAAATCGAGTTAAGGGAAAAGTAGACATCTGTTTTATTTATGACTGATAAAGCTCTGATTCATCTGTTTGCATGTTTGACTCATTTAGGTTCATACTTAACAATTACAAGCCAACCAGGGACTGTTAGGTTAAAGAGTTTTGCTTCTAGGGGAGAAAACATTCTGGATCGAGTTTTAGGTTGGTTGTTTTTCCTGCCATACTAAAGGGGAAAACACACCGGAGTTTGAATATTCTTAGTATGACGCTGTCATAACTTTTCAACAGTGGGATGAAGCTTCCCTCCTCACAGTCTTGGCCCACGATTCTTACGATATATTTACCATAACCTATACTGAGAAAAGGTTTTTCCTGGATGCCTAAGAAAGTCGACTGATGGACATGTTGACTGAAGGAGTCCAGCAGAAAGGACCTTGGAGTTGGAGAGATTGGCAGGTCTGTTTACATGCTGAGGACAGGGGCGTCGCAAAGCCAATATTCAAGTACGAAGTCAAAGAGATGTTTAAAACTGGCGTCACGGTTCCCACGCTTTCCCAGCCAAATTCTATGAACCGTGCACCACTAATCTTTCTTGCAATGAACCCCCCCCCCCCCCCCCCCATTCTTTTTTCTCCCGCCATCACTGGTGCCCGGCCCTGACCCAACCAGCTGTATCCCCTGTCATGAAGTCACTCTACTGGCCAGAGGCCCCCCCCCAGCTCTGTATGGCTAAGCTGCCTCCTCCTTTGTAGGGGTATGTTAATTGTCCATGTTGGGCCCAACTGCATGGTCGTATCTATTTCACATGTGAAAATGGCCTTTGAGGGTCCATAGTGCTGTGAGGGTAATTGTTCTAAATGAGGCATGGTACACTTTCATGGGCCCTTTCATTCAAATTGACTGGCCGTGATATACAGCAATAACCTATTTTTAATCTCTATTTTACATGTTTTGTTCTTCTGTCTTTGTATTCTTGGGACCACCTGTCTAACGTAAAGTGAAATGATTGATTGATGTCTAGCATGCCTGATTTTTGATGAGTTTAAACTGAATTGGTATCAATTTATGCCCTTTGTTATAGCAACATATGCGAATACAATAAAAAAAATAAAAAAAAAACACTCCCCAGCCATAGTCCCTACTTTATCTCCTTATGAGGGATGATTTTGAAGAATTTGGAAATGAAAGCTGACTCTATGTTTGGACTTTGGTTTATTTCCTGTTTTATTTTGAAATCACTTACCTTGTGCGGCCCACTGTTCGTTTACTTCCTGTCTTTGTCTTGTTTTCCCACCTCTGTGATTGTCTGCCCTGGTCTAATATGTTACACCTGTGTTTGGTTACCTGCTCTGCTCGTGTGTATTTAGTCTCTGTGCTGCCACTTGTCTTGGTCAGTTGTGCTCTGTGCTTTGTGCTGTTGAGTTTCCCTCGTGCCTCTTAGTGCTTCAGCTTTTTGTTCTTGTGTTTTGCCTTTGCATTTTCTCAGTTCTGCTTCACTAGTTTGTAAGTGACTTTTTGTTATTATACCTTTCTTCCCACCAACCCCCTTTTTTGTTTTCTGCATTTGGGTTCAGAAATGTGACAGAACTAAAGCTAAAGTAAATTGTGGCTCCAGCCTGGTGCATTATTAGAAATATTGATGTTTACTTGATGAAAGGACCCCAAAGCAGTTACATTAATGCATTTTTTAATTTAACATGACCAACAGTTTAGACACACATCTCAAGAAATAATGTGTAGTTTAGTAATGTGCGTTGCTAACGTACCCCAGTGCACTGGCTACAGTGCATACCGACATCTTCTTCTTCTTCTAGCGACTTGTCCAGCTCTTCGCTGTCTTCATAGTTTTTAAATCTGAAATGCAACCGCATATCTGCCTTTAGACTTGAGTCTCACTTGCCATTTTTTTGTCTCTCATGCGACTAGATGTTGTTGCACAATAAGACTGGTCACGCAGAACTAACAGGGTTACAGCATCACACATCCATGGGCGACTGTAAAAGACATATTAAAACATTGATATCTGGATTTTATGAAGCAGTATTGGATTACTCAAATGGAGATTGATTTGAATCAGACAAAACAATTTTTTTTCAACCCAGCCCTAGTAGAAACTTTTGCATACTGGATAAAACTGATTATAAGTTATAAATGTACAGCAACCTCCCTCTGTGCGGCTTTAGTAAAATTGACCAGAGAAGAGGACAAAACTCAATAAATAAAAAGGCTGACACAGCAGAAGGTGCAACAGGCACTATGAAGTTATAAATAAAAATAAATCAAATAGCTCGACATTTCTTATAGAAACCAACAGCAGAACTAAACATCACTAAGGCAGACAGTTAACAGTACGACGCCCGCAGCGTGCAGCCCACAAACACACACATTAAAACAAAAAGAGCCTGCACAGTTTTAGCACACTGTGTACTGTGAGTCTTGTGCACCAGGAAGTCCTCCACGACCTGCTGTAGATTCAGTGTCTTTACTGGGTCATTCTCAGGGGTTGTGGGCTGAGACGGATGGGAAGTCTCTGCTGGAGGATCCATCATGAACATTTTAGTCTGTCTGTTGGTCATGCAGCACTTTGGGTGTGTTCAATTTGGGTCAGCTAGCATCCTCACTGGGTGGTGCATTAAATCAATGATTACTTGAGGAGGATGCAAACTTTTCTTAGACATATACTGTGGTATTATACCTCAGCTTTTACCACACCCTATGATGATCATAGTCTATTTAATTGTACTGTTGTCCTTTTTTTGTGCTGCTAAGTGAGGATTACGGGTCCCCCTAGGAGTCAAAACTGAAAGGAAGTGAGGAGTTAAAATTAATTTTGAAAAGTTTGAGACAGTGAAAACATTAGAAAAGTAAAATGTAAGCACAATTGTTTGTGTGTGCTGATTGTGGATCTGTATGCCTGTGCAGCTCTGCTCAGTTATTCTGTACAACTGGTGCAAAGAGGGCTGTTTGTCTCAAACGGAAGTGTAAGCCAGTACGAACAAAGTGCGTTTCAGCTAATTAAAGGCTCATGTGCGCTTGTTCTTGTGGGCGTATATGTGTGTGTGATTGTGTGTGTTTTTCTTCAGGGTTCGTGTGTGAGCTGTGTCAGGAACTCTCACAGAGCGAGTGCAAGAGAACGTCAGGGCGCTACAAAGTGCCACTGAGTGTATCTCAGCTAATGAAAGAGCAGACTGAGCCTGTGCGAGGAATGAATCTCATTTTATAGCCTCATATTAAGCTCAGTTTGCCTCATGTATTTTAAGACTTTGCTCCATATATTCCTCATGGTCAGCAGTGGCAGACAGCAGAGCAGTGGGGCGTCCCAAACACACATGGAGTCTGAAGTGAACAGCTGGCTCTCTGAAAAATAGAAAATCTTTTTTGATAATTGGGGAAGGTTGTAATTCAGAGCTGCTTCTGCCTATTTGAGGCCCGTTAAGTACAGACTGTGTCGAGCCTCGGCGAACGGCAGACGGATCGGGACTCGTACTTTAGTGTCTGAAATAACCGATGTCCTTTATTGCAGTCGCGCTTAGATAATTCAATGCTGTGAACTAAACATTGTTTGTAAGGATTTATCTATTCTGTGTTAACCTATTTAATAACACACACTCCTGATAGATCATAGACAATAAGCATTTGTTTCAGATGTTCTCCCAGAGAGGAAGAGGCATGTTTTGGCTTGTTTTATTCTCGTACACTCAAGAATAATTGTGATTAAATCTAAAAATCAACCATTTGTAAGCTGTCTGCTTTTTAAAAATGCATCATTATGTAAGTCTAATGAGCTTTGGAAGTGTGTCTGTGGTCAGCACCGGCGGTTCGTCTGACGTCAAAAAAAGCCAAATTTTATTCCAAATGCCTTATTCTGTGTCGAGTGCTTTTCTCCTTCCTTCTAACAGCGCGTCTCGTGTGATACATTTTTCTTTTTTTTTTCTAAACCTCAGAAGCGTTTTAACACAGCCAGATACACAGAAAGTGCTGGTGGCTTGGAGAGGCTGTAAATTGTGGCGGCAGGGCCAAGCATCCGTGGACGTGATCCAAAACAGAGACGTTTGCAGCGCAGCTTTGCTTCTGTCTCAGCAGTCAGCAACAGTAGCTGGCATGTTGAGGCTGAGGTTTCACCGGGTCGCTGCTCTTTTATAGTTGGAAGGATTAAAAATGCCCAATGCCCACCACATCATGCCTCACTGGCAGAGAATAGTGGAGAATGCTGTTCCCATTTTAAATATGGACTCAGAGCTTGTATGTGGTGCTTTGGGAACAGTTTATTTTTACTTTTTTAATGCAGATAAGCTTTATCTGTATCTGAAGTACCTCAGTCTCTTACTTTTTGACATCACATGAACACACGCCACCTTCCTTCGGAATAGCCGCACAGGTCAGAGGTCAGACTCCTGAGGGTTAAAACCTTGACACTAAACCCGTGCGCATGTTTTTTCAATTTTACCATTCAGAGGTCAGGGGTGAGCAAGATGCAAGCCAAAAGTAAAGGTCAACGTGAAGTCTGTGTGTGTTATTGAGGATGTGCAGTGGTGAGAGCAGACATCACGCCAGCGTGTGAGGTAACGGCAGCCCCTCTGAACACAGGGTGGCTGACAGGAAGCCCCCTCTGAGAGCAAACAGCCTGACAGAACAGAGAACACATTTGACCCGCCGTCTCTCTCTCTCATCACTCAGGAATGTTTGAAGAGAAAGGACTGGTGAATATCTTCCTAGATATTCATTTGTTCAAAGTTCAGAGTTTTCAGAGCGTAGCTGAGCCGGGGAGGTAAACACCAAGAGTGCAACAAGATTGACCATGATTGTTTCACAAAAGGGAATAAAATATCTTATAATGAAAAAGTAATACAAAATTATCTGATATTTTATATTGTGATGCTATTTTGTTTTATTATGGTTCACTGTATTTACAGAACAGACACCATGGACAGGCCAGGTTAGAATTTCATACCTCTTTGCTTGGACTGTCCAGACTGAAGATTCTATACTTAGATTCAAGACTCCCCTTACTTTATGTACTTTATGCCACACAATGTACTCTATTGTGTTGTTGAGGAGAATGTGCTTTTGTGAACAGAGGTAGTAGAAGTATTCAGATCCTTTAAGGCTGTTTCTGTCTATAATTGAGTCCTTAAGAACTTTGCAGTGCAGTGAGAACATGTGAACCTGTTTTTGATTTAAGTCAATTTATTTAAAAAGGTTGCAGATGAAAATTTGTTTTTAAGAAAGTTGAAATATTCTTGTGATACTGGCTGATTTTTTAAATTTTTTTTACTCTGTAAGAAATTAAAAGTTTAAGGGCTCAATTCCAAAACAACACTGAACAATGAATCGTCATGTAGAAGCTGAGCATGTGTTTTGTAATAGTGTGCAGAATGCGCCAGGTAATTACAAGCTATGAGGTAAAATGTGGGAAAGTAAAGCTATAAAGTATTATAACACAGAAATATTCAAGTAGACATTAAGTATATCAAGACAAAACAAGTCAAACAAGAAATAATTTATCATCATGGAACGACTGGTCCCAAGTCACTCTAGATTTACCTGCAAAGACTCCACGGTCTTGTGTTGTTTATCAGTCTGTCAGTCTGCTATCTAGAGGTTAGTAAACCGGGTATGTGCCTTCATTTATTCAAGGCCACTGACTTAGATTGAGATCAGCTGGAGAAACGCACTGGGCTGGCAACATGCACAAAGTCTAACTGCTGCTGAAACCGTCTGTTGGATGAATGAATGAATAGTCTTTATTTTCATTATACAAGGTATAATGAAACTTCAAGTGGCATCTCTGCAATAACAGCCCAATGAAAATAAAAATACACATAGAAAAAAAACATCCCCAATAGATACTAATATTAAAAGTTATTAAGTGCTTGAGTGCATTGTGGTATCTGCAGGATAGACACAGCAGCAGAGTAGAAGCATACTGTTGATGTGCCCTTGAGCCAGACATGTATCACCCAGTGTGATTCATCCTCTCGGGATGTCTCTGCCCATGTTATGATGGTGGAGGATAATGGATGTGGTGTGTGTGTGTATGTGTTCGTAGGGCATGGCGTTCTCCCTGGAGGAGCGTCTGCAGCTGGGGATCCATGGCCTGATGCCTCCTGCTTCGTCAGCCAGGACGTCCAGCTGCTGCGAGTGCTCAAAAACTACGACATGAAGAGAGACGACTTGGACAGGTAAGACAAACACAGAGAGAAATCTCCTCACGGTGTAGCTGCTATGACTTAATACCTTCATATTCTACTGGTCCAAATCAGCAGAGTTGAATTTCAGTTGATCCCCCCCGAGGATTCCCCTGCCTCTGTGCGCACCGAGACATCTAACATCTGGAAGCCTTCAAAACCCGAGAGGCAGATTAGCGATCAGCCCTCGGAGATCCACATCCATCTCCTAACACCATATATTTTACCGAACAAATCTCCACACTGTTCTCTTCTCCTTTTCTCCCTCATTTCTCCATCTTCTCCCTGTGCTCCTTCATCTGCGTGTTTTTATAACCTCAACAGCGACCACATGAAAACTTCAGTTCAGTTTTTGCATGCTTCATTAGAAACTCTGGAGTCGTAGCTGTTAGCATTATGTATTGAAACTACCACATGCAAACATTTCAGCTCTTTGAAACAAGATCAGGCCTCATTTTGAAGTCACAGCTTGGTTTACTGTTTTGAATTAGATGCCCGGGGCTTAATGTTATCTGTCTGTGAAGCCGCCTCTTATTCCAGTCTCTGTTTCTCAGTCATCCGTTCCATCAGCTGTCGCTCCTAATGTCAAGGATGAGTGAGCTCCCTGTGAGTCAAGATTTAGGGTCAACAGGAACTAGGCAGCTTCCTGACAGCCGTCTCGTTTTCCACCATAGCAACATGACAGCATCAACATCTACAAACAATCATTATGAGCTTGTCATTGCCATTCCCATGCCCTATCAATGTCACTGACAATCTGTCTTGGGCTGGGGTGCGTTCCAGCTTTGGGTTTTGGATTAAGAGCTGCTGTTGCTAAAACCTGCTGTGTTGTACACACAGTCTGTTCCCCGACTCTCAACCCTTTTTTGGTATTTATTGCTGGATGCTGTCATTTATTTTTTACGACCATAACTTGAAACTTTCACTACTTCCCCTTCTATTTTAATCAGTTATCTAGACTCCCATTTTTTTTTTTCTTTCAGTGGAATTTGTCGCGGTTTTCAATTATTGTGACAAATTACGGAACGCCGCTGCATTTATGATCTGAGATGATGGAGTGAGTCGAGGACCTACTGTGACTGTGTCTTCAACAGAAGGAAATGGATGTTCAAAAGCTTTGCCAATGAAAACACTGAAGTATATAAAATGCTTCGGCTAAAGGGAAACCTTGTAGCCAATGAGGTTGTTAGAAAGCAGGATCAGGCCTAAAATGAGCCTGACAGAGCAGAGCCAGTTGATCACTCATGCTAAAATAGATTAAGATAGAGACAGATTGTGTCCTGGCTGCCTCAGTAGGTTGACTTTAAAGGAAGCACTGCACTCAGTAAGTCAGCATGGATACTGCTTTATAAAGCAGTGTGTACTGTAAATATTCCTGTTTCCTGGGTGTGGGAAGTGTTCACGCCTTGTAAGGTTAAGAATGGAGAAAGAAACCTTCCTTAAAGTGTGCCAGCATAAAATCAAACAATAGCACACTGCCGTGATACTGTGTGCTAGTATTTAATGAGGGGATTTAATTACAGTTTTGTTCGATGAGTCATAGCAACTGATTGACAACGATGAGTGAAATCATCAAAATGTTGCAACCCGTTTGAGCTGAGAAGAATTATTTTATTCTCATGCTGAATTCAGCTGCTAACAGAATCCAAACTCTGTCTGTGTAATGTCTGTCCTTACTTTTCTGTTCTTAAAGGGGCACGTCAACTATTTTACACATGAAGATCAGTTTCAACCTGCTTTGTATGTCGAATGTCTCATTTAGTGTCTATTGGCTGAGAAGAGAGATTTCTAAAGGATAAAAGCTATAAAAGATATTTCACCCAGGGATGCAACTAATGATTATTTTTATTACTGACTAAACTGCCAATAATTTTCTCAAATTATATTATTATATTATAATATTTGTTCCATAAATGATCATAAAATAAAAAATGTCAATCACTCTTTCCTAGAATGTATAAGTATTCAAAATAAAAGCAGCAAATTCTTACATCTGAGATGCAGCACTAGCAAAGGTTTGATATGTTTGCTTGATAAAACACTTAAACAATTAATTATCAAAATACTTGCTTGACTAATTGATAAATTGCTAAATGTTCCTGTGAGTTTTAGCCCTAATCTCTCTTGCTCCCTTTTTTCCCCTGCAGTGTTTGATGATTTGTACTGTACCACAAGACTGTAGGCCTGATGATTTTCGTTTGGCAAGTTGCAACTATGTTGATACTGAACATATCAGTAAAATGTTCACAGACAACATGTTTCCTACTTTTTCATGGTCATGCTCAAGCACCCACAACATTGCGGTCTGCTTTAATATAGGAAAGTTCACAGTGACTTCAGACACAATGTGTGCATTTACATTTAACCAAAATTACAATCTCTCTTTAACCTTAACCAGAGTTCTTTTGTAGCCTAAACCAAACCACAGATGGGACTGTGGATGTGAATCCTGGTCTCTGGTGTGACAGTCTAACACAGTAACATCACGGTGCTGTGGTCATACAACCAAGCAGGGAATATTTCTCCTCTATCTGTGGCTTCTTCTACTAAAATGTTGTGTTTCACATGAAACTAATGAACTGAATTTAAAATAAAAACAAAAAAAACCACAAACAAAGATCAACGTGCAGGTTTTTTTCATAGCTTTCAACCCACAACTCATGGATTTCCTCAGCAGAAGCAATAGGATAGGATATATGTAGTCACATGATCTATCTCCAAAACGTGTGTGTGTGTGTGTGTGTGTGTTTGTGTGTGTGTGTGTATGTGTATATGGTCCACTATACTTTCAGCTAAATGGCTAATAATCACTCAGTGGAAAAATTCATTTGAACTCTGTATTGTACGGCATACACAAACCTTTCATGTGATAAATTACATGTGGCAGAAGCTACTTTCGTTCACCAATATGAAAACGCTTTTCTTCAAGAGCAGCTGTCACCACCGTGTATTGTGCAGCTGCTGTGGCCTAACCTGTAGCAGAGAGGGCGTTCATGCTTTTCAGCCCCTCAACAAGAGGCACCTTGTGCTCTTGGCTTTATGGAAACTTCTCTGATTAGGAATAGAGCCCTTTCTGGCGCGCGCTTCTTAATTTGGGTCATATGCAAACCTTCAGTTCATGGTCAATCTACAGTCAGAACAAAAGGCTTGTGTAGGCTATCTAAGGGCCTGATTTTTCCAAATATCATTGGGAAAAATATCATTTTCTTTTTACAGTCTGGTATAGTATACTCTCATACTAAGATCTTAACCTTTTCCTCCCAGTTCCTCCAATCTCTCTGCTACATTTCACTCACAAACACACAGGATTTCACATCTGACTTCAATAACGCCTTCCTCAATTCAGCAGGTATGAGTTCTCAAGATGTTAAAGATTAACATGCAGTGTTTTCCTACCTGCTCCTCCCTGTCGTTCCCAGATATGTGTTCCTGATGGGGCTCCAGGATCGCAGCGAGAAGCTTTTCTATCGGGTGCTATTGTCAGACGTCGAAAGGTTCATGCCCATCATTTACACCCCCACTGTAGGCCTGGCCTGCCAGCAATACGGCCTGATATTTAGAAGACCGAGGTGAGTCACACTCACAACATTTTTCTTCCTCTTGAACTGTGAAACAGTTTATTCCCAAGCAAATGAATCTAATTTGTATTAAGCTGTTTTTCAGTTTATTTCTTGCTGCTGTGAACAGGAAGTGGGTGATGCTGTTTTCTCTCTTTGCTCCCAACCAGTCAGTCCTCCACCACTCGGTTATTAAGTGTTTTATGGTATTGGCTGTTTTGTTGTTTTTTGTTGCAGCACTGTGAATCAGCCAGCATTTTCTTTAACTGTTGGTTGTGTGGTAGCAGTATTCCACTGCCTCACTGATACAGAGCATTCAGAAAGTATACAGACCCCTTCATTATTTTCACATTTTTTTTATGTTGACGCCTTATACTAAAATCATTTAAATTACTTTTTTCCCCTCATCAATCTGCACTCAGTTCCCCATAATGACCATGGGAAAACAAAATTTTAGAAATTTTTGCAAATTTAATAATAAGGAAAAACTGAAATGTCACATTGATATAAGTATTCAGACGCATTCCTCCTTCATTGGTTGGAGCTTCAAGAGTTTTAAAACCCTCACTGATTTTGATATCGGGTTGCATCATGCACATTAGGGGAGAAGCCTCACAGCTTCTTTCTAATCTCAAGCATACGCACACCACAAGATCTGAAAATAATGGTGCATCACACACTACAGGATATTATTAAGGTTGTCCTGCCAGAGGGAGCAATCAGGGAGCAATGCACCACCTCACATGATCTCATCTCATGGGGAAGCAGATGTAAACAAAATGGAGACTGTGTTGTGGCAACTTGCTGTAACATTTTTTTTAATTAATTTTTGCCTTTATTTTGATAGTTGCAGTTAGAGAGAGACAGGAATGTTGGGGAGAGAGAGAGAGGGGAAGACATGCAGCAAAGGCCCACGGGTCAGACTCGAACCCAGGCTGCTGCAGTTAGGACTAAGCATTTATGGTTTATGGTACGCACTCTACCAGGTGAGCCACCAGGGTTCCCCAACTTGCTGTAACATTAGTAAAACTTTACAGTGAGAAAAAACTAAAGCAGAATGAGATGACAAAAATGGTTGGTGAGAAGCAGTCAACACAGGTTCCTTCAGCGAGAACTGCAGGTAAGATTTGAACTGTGAGTTTTGATATCTGTCAACAGTAGTATGGTAGCTAATGTTATTGTCAAGGACTAGAATGTTTACTGTTGCTTGGCAACACTATCAGCTCCGCAACTGACGTAATCATAATCATATCATCCCAATTTGGTGCGGCCCCATTGAGTCTGCAAGCAGTTCGGGGTATTTAAGACTGGATCTGTGAACCCCTCACATTACCAGATAATCTGGCCTGAACAAGGTCCGGGACCAGATTTCACCTCTGATTGTCAGGAGGGGTTAATTGGGGTTAAATTGGCCCAAGAACCTCTGTGCTCTGAGCCCGACTGAAGCCACTCCTGCATTGTCTTGAATGTGTGATTAGGGTCATTGTCCTGTTGGAAGGTGACCCTTCAGCCCAGTCTGAGTCCTTTTCATAGATTTGTAAAAAATGCTAAAATTCTGTTTCCACTTTGTCATTATGTAGATTGATGAGGGAGAAAATGGATTGTAACGATTTTAGCAGAAGGATGCAACATAACAAAATGTGAAAAAGGTGAAGAGGTCTGAATACTCTCTCAATGTCACTTCATGTGTACACTCACTAAGCATTTTATTAGGAACACCAAACACTGGGTAGAGCCTCTATTTGCTCTCAAAACAGCCTTGAGTCTTTGTGACCTTGATTCCTCAAAATGTTGGAAACTTTCCTTTGAGATTCTGCTCCACTTTGACATGATTGCATCACATCATTTCTGTAAATTTGTCGGCTGTACATTCAGACTACAAATGTCCTGTTCTACCACATCCCAAAGGTTTTCTGTTAGATTCAGATCTGGTGACTTGGGAGGCCACCTAAGTATAGTTAACTCCCTGTCATGTTCATGAAACAAGTTTGAGACAACCGACTTTTGCCTTGTGACCTGGTGCTTTATGATGCTGAAAGTATTCATTAGAATATGGTAAATTTTGGCCATAAGATGGACATAGTCAGCAACAATACTTAGACAGACTGTAGCTTTCAAACCATGATAGATTGGTGTAAAGGGGCCCAAAGTGCCAAGAAAACATTCCCCACACCATTACAGCACCACCAGCCTGGGCTGTTGACACAAGACAGGTTGGGTCCATGGATTCAGGCTGTTGATGCCAAATTCTGACCCAACCATCTGCTGCCTCAGCAGAAATCCAGATTCATCAGACAGACTATGTTTATGCAGTCTTAAACTTGCCCACCGCAGCAGATTTCTGTTATTGGCTAGCAGGAGTAGAACCCGAGGTAGTACCGACTTGTACTGTTGTAGCCCATCTGACTCAAGATTCAACATGTTGGGCAAGATGCTTTTCTTTCTTTTTGCAGTTGTAAAGAGTAGTTGTCTCAATGACTGTAGCCTTTCTATAAGCCTGAGATAGTCTGGCCATTCTCCTCTGACCTCTCTCATCAACAAGGTGTTTGTGTCAGCAGAGCTGCCACACTCTAGATGATTTTTGTTTTTTCACACCATTCTGAGTAAACTCTAGAGACTGTTGTGCATGAAAATCCCAGGAAATGGAGAAAAGGTCCTTAATTCATTGATGACCCAAAATTTTCTGAATATTTCTACATGCCAATAGAAATATTTTTTGATACTAACAACACCCTAGAGACCTTCCCATGTCTTCTCTGGGAGACTCAAGATGCATATCTGAGGGGTTGTATAATCTCCTAATTAGAGTTGCAGAAATAAAACTTAAATAAAGCCTACGCTTCTAGAGTTAGAAAAACAAATACATTGGTTAAATAAAGAAATTTTGCAGGTGATGCATCAGTATAATCAGATTGTCTCAGAATCACTTCTTTTCTTGAAGCAGAAGCACTTTGAGTTTGGGGAGAAACCACAAACACTCCCTTTCAGACAACTGCGGAAATTGGAAAATGACTGAGTAATCCTTAAAGTGAAGTCCAAACATAGTTATTGTCTGAAAGACACCAACAAGCATTTTAAAGAATTCTGTGAAAAGCTTTATTCTTCAAAAACAAATGCAGGATCCCACAACATGGAAAGCTTTCAAAGCATTACACCTTTCCATACAAAGACCTCACCCCTGAGGAGGTAAAAGAAACAAAACTCGGCTCCCTTGTGAGCTTTGCAAATATTTGTTGAAACACTCACACCTTATGATTAATATGTTCTCTGGGAACCTAAAAAAAATATACAAATGCTTAAACAGGCTGTAATAACACTTATTCTGAAAAGGGCAGGGATCTCGATGAGGTTGGAGGCTATAGACCCATCTCTCTGAGATGGACCAGAATGTGGACCAGAATATACTGGCTAAAGCAAACTTGTATATGGGGACACTGGTTCATCCAGATCAGACCAGATTTTTCCCTGGTAGAAACTCCTTTGAACTTCGAAGTTTGTTTAATATAATGTACCAAGTCCAACGTGAGTGATCTCGTTGTTGTCTCTCTTGATGTTGGACAGGTGTTTGACCAGGTAGAATGATCCTATCTGTTTGTAGTGCTGGATGAATTTGATTTAGGAGATAAAACTTCTGTACCAAAATTGCAGGGCCGAGTACTGACTAATGAAATCTTGTCTTCCCACTTCAGCCTGCTGGGGGCCACAAAAGAGGGCTGTCCTCTCTTGTTCACACTGGCTGTTGAGCCTCTTGCTGAGTCAATTCACACATGGATTCTATATCCCAGACACACCTGATAAGATATACCTATACTCAGACACATTTAACTGTTTATTTCCAGACCATAATTTAGTCTTCCTGCTATTCTGGACAAAATAAACTTGTTTGGAACCTTTTCGGGTTTCAGGATCATCTGGAACAAAATGAAAGTTAACGTACTGGATCAATAAGCCGTATTGCTAAGAGTAGTAGTACCTTTAAAATCTTAATGATACCCATCCCTTGGTGGCATCTCAGTTGTAAACCCAAAAATAACATAAAGCACAAGACAAGTTTCTTTTGTAGTTTCAGACTGACACAGTGTCATTTTCCCATCCAGCACTCATATTGTTTAGATGGCAAACACACTTGCGCCCATCTGACATCCCATGGGTGTGTTAGTCTTAAAATTAAGTGTCATCAGATGCATTGTTGGTACATTGCTATCTTGAGGCAAAATAAAGCAATTGGACGATTGACCAAAAAAAACTGGTCTGAAGTCAGACCAGGTATTCCACTTTTATTTGAAGGGCACATTATCAAGAGAGTGATCTGCCCCTATATAGACGAGTGCACAACACACATTCTCTCTGCCAGTTACATACAAGCAGAATGAGTCAAAAATGTGCTTCAGATGTTTGGATGAATCCAATGGAACATTACAATACAGCCTCAGAAGGCTGGAGTGTTCTTTGTGGCATGTTGTGTGTTGCAAGCCAGGCCCAACCCTTTCCCATTTACACTCCGAAGGTCAGATAATAGCCTTAATGTCTCCTTACCAGAGCTATTATAACCCATTTTAAACTAATGCTGTGAGACTGAAATACTTTCACATTTATATGGGCTAATTTAGTCTGTCAGAGTAGTGATTGATCAGCCCATTACCCAAGCATCTTTGCTTTCACTGTCAGTGTTCAGTTCAGTTCAGTTAATTTCCGAAACTGCAGTCATGGTGGCATTGGTAAAAAACATAACACATACTGTATATCAGGTAGTGGTTTTTTCTACAGGATATACAGGTTGACATGCAAACATCAGGTGTGTTGGTTAGGTCTGTTTTTTTACATCACAGGCAGGAATTTTCCGAACTTCTCCGGGTATTGTTTCATCTCCAGGCTCCATTAACTGGTGAACCTAAAAACCTTGTAGGTCTTTAAGCATGTCTACTAAAGCCAGAAATTGTCAAATGATTTGATTATTCAAATGAAACCAAAAGCCCAAGGACTCTTAAAGCATGTGTGAGTTATGTTATGGGAGCTGGTCTTTGATGCTATAAACCCGAACCAAATTTGGAGGTTGCGGTAGCCCGTGCAGCTGGAGTTTGGTGAGACAGCAGCTCGAGGCAAACCGCTGTGAGCTGTTGAAATCAGCTCAGGGTTCACCTTGAGTGGCTCTGGCTCTGCTTTTAGCAGACAGACATTCATTGGTTTCCTCTCCTCGTCTACTGTAAACACACTTTCACTCTCTCTCACACACACACACGCACACTCTCTCTCTGCTAGTGTCTGTTTTCTCTCAAATAGGTTCATCAGGTCCAACTCTCTCATTATCTGACAGGAACACTCCCTAAGCAGTTCCTAATAGATATTGAATTGATAGCGCTTTTATTCTCAGTGCCGCATTCAGGGCCACGTTCTGCTTTTCTTGGCCCTGCCTCCCTGCATTCACACTTACTCAGGTGGTTGCAAATGTTGGGTTTATTTTTACTCAAATAAGACTGATAGAAGAAAGACCACCCTGGTCAACTGTTCTTCATGGGCACTTAAGCTCATGTACTGCTGTAAACTATGATCACCCAGTCATTTAAGGAGCTAGAAGGATAGAAATAATTCACTAATCTACATGCCAGTGGTGAGCTATTGTTGGTAGCTAGAAGTGGCAAAGCGAGGTAGATATTTAACCTGATGGTACAAATTCATACCACATGGCTGTGGTAATTTTTTGGAGTGATATCAGGAACATATGTCAGTCCCAGTTTCATAAGGATGCAGGGAGCAGCCATAGAGGTTTGCTGAGTATGTTCCTCCATTGTGCATTTCCTCTCCTCTCTAGAATTTGCCAAACACTTAATTCAGTTTTGGCTTCATTTATATTACCACCATGGATGTGATTAGCTGTGAAACCCCAGTTTTCGTAATTATGTCCATTTTTATTATAAATTCTTACGTTGGGTACCTTGGGTATATTTAAAATACTTGGAAAACCAAGTTCTCCCATGCACATAACTCTGTTACCCAACAGCTCCCCGTTTCCCCATCCCTGCACAACTATGTGGAAAATATTCCTAGTATGCTTCCCTTCCTCTCACACTGAGCCGACTGGAGGAGTCATTTTATACACTCCCCCAGTCTCACAGCATAGTGGGCCAGGACCTGCCGCCAGAGCCCCCGGGGTGAGGAGATGGGCCTCTAGGAAATGTGCATCAGGGGGTCAGTTAACAGAATACATTGGGGACAGAGCTGACTGACTCTGACACATTTAGTTTTTCAGCCAGGCTGTTTCTCTGCGCTAGCATGCCTGAGAAAAGGGATGTAACGATATCCATGGGTCTGCATTCAATGCATTTCTCTGTGTCTTAGCCATCGTACCATCAGCATAGCTTTAGTGATGGAAATGTTAGTCAGTTGGTCAGCCTCTGTGGTCTAGACTGAAATATCTCAACCATTGGAGGGATTGCCGTTAAATTTACATTCATGGTTTGTGAAGTTGACATTTTTGGTTATTAGTGAGATATCTAAACAGCTATTGGATGGGTAGTCATGAAATTTAGTACAGATACTTAAGGTGAGGATGATCCCTAATCACTTTGGTGATCCATCTGTCCTTTCCTCTTGCACCACAAGCAGGTCAGTGTTTCCACTTAATCAGTGGAATATCTCAAATGAATAGATCGGGACAAAATTGTGTACAGATATTCTTTTGCCAGATGATGCATTGTTATGACCATAGGTTGCCATTTTGTGTGTCTGAGTGAAATATCTGACCAAATATTGGATGTATTACCATTAAATTTGGTACAGACATCCAAGCCTTCATCCTCAGGGTGAACTGTAATAACCGATGATCCTGTAATTTTCATCTAGTGCTATCATCAGATCAAAATTGCAATTTTTCTACTACTGTACATTGGTGTAGAACTAATCACCTGCCAAACTAATGAAATTCCCATCAGCCTCAGCTGCACTGTGTGTAATGCTGATTAGCAAACATTAACACGCTAACATTCTGAACTAAGATGGTGAACATACTGAGTATACCTGCTAATCCTCAGCATTATCAAATTAGCATGCTTACATTTTAGCACGTAAGCTCAAAGCACAACTAAGAACAGCCCCCAGCTGTAGACTCGTAGCCTTTCTATAGCAAACATGCAAAAGGTTGTAAACGTAGTAAACATATCTGCTGAACATCTGTATGTTAGAATAGTCACTGTGAGCATGTTAGCATGTTATTCAGTCTGAAGCTCATGCCACAAGCCTGGTTGTAATCTCTCGATATGGTTTTATATCATCTTCAAAGCATCAGCCGACGTCTCTAATCTGTGCTGCGTCTGTGTGTTAGGAGTGTAAAATATTAGGTTTTTATCTAAATCTAATGCACAGGGCATTTTACCCATTATCTTCCCTTACAAATGCCTGTAATGGATTACCGATGCCACTTTGCGTGTGTGTATGTGTGTGCATGCGTGTCTTCCAGCAGGACCACCATAGCAGCAGATTAGGTCTCTAATCACTGGCTCTCAGGTATAAAGACTTTCTGTGTGAAAGCAGCAGCCTCTCTTTGTCTTGCCTGACTTTACCAGCTAATCTGCCTCATGGAGACTAAACACTCCAACACCGGGCTCTGTACCAGAGGCCAAAGGTCAAGCGCCATTAAGTGTCAAAACACGGCGATTCACTGATCTTTAGATGGGGCAGACGCAGGAAGGAGAGCCGGAGAAAGAAACACATTCACATCATCAGAAGATTAGTGGACATGCTTACTTTTATTGGTTAGTAAGCTCATGAGCGGAAACAGTGTCTAAGCAGAGAACGTTTGTCTGTCTTCATCACACAAAGTTTGTTTCTGTTTTAACCGTAAATGTGGGTTGTGTGTACTTTGTTTGACAGCTGAAAGTACTCAGATGTGATAAATGATAATGTTTTGTAGAAGAAAAATGATCCTAAGTATTGCATGAAAATAATTAGGTTTAGTTCCGTCATTTCCAGTGTCAATGTGAACTGTGTGGTGCACTGCTATGGAGTTTCTAAATAAACTTGTAACGGGCCCTTTTATATGAAGAGGCTGCCTATTCTAGGGGCTCTCGAGGTAAATGACATGAACCTATCCATCTTACTGATGGAGACGGATGATCATTGGTAGCCCATTAGTTGATTCCTGGTTAAGGGTCAAGGGTTAGCAGCTCTGTTCTACTACAGCTGTCTGTCAGGAGCTGGAGTATAAGACATAGGCATTCTTCAACCCCCCAGAGAGGGTGTGGGTGAAGACCAGATGCTCTTTTTCTGCTGCCTCTGCTACTGTGGAGAAGATGTAGATCTTATCGCCTAAAATCAGTTATATATCTGTTTGATAAAAAATACTAATTTTATGTTGTAAACACTCATTTGTCCATGCACAACCAATCGACATTTCACAAGCTTCACAAATTTTTACTATGTGATTAGTCTTTATGAGCTGTACTGAGAACTGAGTAATAGAGTTATTAGGATGATATTGAGCAGCAAACAGTGTAAACAACTATTTAAATGTTGCCTATTGAAATTGTACATTTGTTTATTACTGTAAATAATCTCACATAAAAACAAGAATAACTTCATCGGACAACAAAGTTAAACTTCAGTATGTCTATGTGAGCCATTTTTAAAGATTTCTCTTTTATGGAGACAGTTGGTCTTGCAGCTGGAAGACAGACAGAGGTAGGGAGGTCAGGAAATTGAGGAATGGGAACGCATTGTCGGTTTTGGTCTTGTTTTGGATTTGTTGACAAAAACATATAGATATAGAATATTGTCATTGACATAATCCTTAAAACAAGGAATTTCCGATCTGAAATGAATCACAATATAGCAACCCCGAAGTCCATTTGTTTCCTCAAATTTCAACAGAAGTTAATGTAACTTGACAGATTGGATGATAGTGTTTCCAGAACTCCAGAAACTTAGAATAATTTGGTGAATAATATGTACTCAGAATCAGGGAGGATTTATATTGATATTCAGGGAAAGAGAACACCTGAAAAATGTTTCTTTATATTGATGCACCCAACTCAAGCAAATACTTACTGAGCCTTACTAGACCACAAAGAGCTTGGACCAACATATAGACAGGTTGTGCGAGACTGTACCTGTCAATACTGACCTAGCATTATATCATATCAGTATAGTGTATATATCAGATTATAATATATATCTGTATGAAGTTAATTGGCATGAAAACAAACAGAAGTGCTGTTTGATTCAGTATCAACTCAGTAAAGTGGTTTGAATACGTATCGTATACGTAATCGTATTTGAGTGTTGAGATGCTGGAATTTGAGGGTGAGCTGCAGGAGGTTATAAAGGCCTAATGAAAGGCGTCAGCTGAAGCTGCCTCAGCCACCTCTGAAGTGGCGCGTGCTGGATGATGAAGTGTTCCAACCTTGCAGATTAGTGGCTTTTGAGCTGTGATCTCACACCATTCAGGCCCACACACGGTGTTATACTGCATTTGTGTGAGAGAAACTACTTCATTTGGATTGATGAGCATCCAGGGCAAGAAGAAAATACCCTCGCCTTCCGGAGCCTTAATCCATGCATGGTTAATGAACCGTGATGACCCGCTTTAAACTGTGAATAAGAAATAACCGCTCATTCCACATAACTCGAGTCCAGAGAGAATTTGTTCCTGATTTTGACTGATTGCATGACTTTTGCTGATGTATTTGTTTACCGGGGTTTTACTCTTTGGTAGACCATGAGGGAAGCTCAGAATATGCTTTGGTTGAATGGGAGAAGTAATGGAGGAGTGGAGAGGAGAGAAATGGTTTGGAATTACACTGACCTCATGAGGAACGTGGCAAACATTTGGGATTAATTCCACCCTGGACTTCGAAGACCTTGTGCAAAAATATAGAGCTCGTGTCCGAGGAAGTTTTGGAGCCAGTGAAAACAAAGAAACTGTAGGGCACATTAGACTGTAAGTCCACTTCTCCTGCAGTATCCCTTAGTATAATAAATGAATGTATCAGTGAATACCCAACTTAAATCCAGAGCAGTGTTATGGTTTACTGTGTAAACATGGAAAGTAATCAAACTAAATATGTTTCCAATAACCTTCTACTCAACTAAGGCTACCTGGCTGAATTATCTGTGACTTACAGTACCAGAAATCATTGCTCAATCAAATAGCTATAACTTTCCAGTGAGAGTGGAGTAGCATGCCCAGGGAGCAAGCTCTTTAGGAGAAAATCCAGGTTGTTCTATTGTGTCTCTAAGAAACAACCATAAAATCATTACATACATGCGCTAAAGGGTGTCTGCCTGGCTGTCACTGTCTCACTTCACCTGTTGGTCTGGATCCAGTCAGGGTCTGTGAACACACTGACTGTCAGGTCCAGGATTCGTCAACTGCCCTGCTGTCGCTCAGGTTTAAATTTTGAATTTCTTATAAACATTACATAAACTTTAGGAATGTCAATATGGCACTTCTTTAACAATACAAGCTTGCAAGGCTACCAAAAAATGTGCTTTCTGATACGGCAACGTCAATTGTGTCAGGGTTTTGAGGTAAGTAGGACCCAAATGCAGCCAACACATCGGGGACGGTGCAGACAGGTTTATTTAGCACAAGATCCAGAGAACAACAGAGAGACAACAGGGATAAACAGACGAACCGACAATGACAAAGGGGAGCACAAAGACTATATAGACAAAGGAGGCAAGGGTGATTGCACACAGGTGAAACACATTAGGGCGGGGCAGACAATCACCACACAAACAAGACCAAGACAGGAAGCAAAACACTGAGACACACAAGGAAACCTTATTACAAAATAAAACAGGAAGTGAGAAAGTCCAAAACAAAACTAACAAAAAGTGTCTGCCATAGCAAACCATGACAAATTGGTTACGTGATCCTCGCCTTGCAGGTCATAGAGGTCTGTCAATAGAGCTCACAGCCAATCAGAATTGTCCACTGACATACCCCCTCAGACATCTCTAATATTTCCCCAAAGAACTACTTTTGTAATGTGATTGCTGTTTGACTTTACTGAAGCTGCTGAATGATGCATTAATACAAGACTCTCCATCCCCACTAGCAACAAAATTATAGAGTCCCAGTTCTTTTTGGATGCTATCCACACACCATCACCGCCGGTCACATTTTGGTGCGTGGTAGTAATATTTCACCAGCCCACACTGGAAAATACGACTTGCTGTTCATCCCATGGAGCTTATCTGATACTCTGGGTGAATCATGCTCAGCCTGGTGTGTAGTTTTAAAGAAAACTCTGAGGTGGCTTTGCAGCGTGCAGCAGAAAATTCATTCAGCATGTGTCACACAGGTTGGCAACAAGGGTAGATTCTCTCTAATGACTTTAACGTGAATTTCACTGGGGAAAGATTAGATAATGCCATTTGATTCAAAAGAGTTGGGCACATAAGGACATTCACCTGAAACTTAAAGTGAAACAACTGCCAAAGCTTCTCCTACAGCAATAATCTGAACTAGTATGGATGTAGCTTTGATCGCCCCGCCTTGTGGTACAACTATAAAACTTACAACTGGGAGAGGTTGGTGAGTTTAATACGATGCCTTATGGAATAACCCTATGTTTGCAAATGTTGGCCATTTCCAGTTCTTTGTACTTATATGCTCCATATGTTTTAATGATGTTATCGTTTCCTCACCACTACTGCTGCCAGGGCCCTATAAATTGACAAAGAGGCTGCAAATTAAAATAAAACTACATCATTTCTTTAAACCAGCAACCCTTAAATGTGTGTGTATTGTTTGGGTGACAAAGCAGATGTTGGCGGGTTGCCAGCACCTCAGCAGAGTTGTTTCACACCACCAACCTGCTCTGGCCTCATTCCTGTGTGGCTTGTGGCCATGCATATGTATGTGTGGGGTAACTGGAGAGTCACAAACACTGTTAGAGGTTGCATTTTCAGCCATGGGTGGACAGATTTCTGGCCACAAACTGGATATTTCAAGCAATGTTATTATCATTTCCCTCACTGACGTGCTTCCCAGTCGCCTGTTCCACACGCAGGTACACAGAAAGGAGTCTGGAAATCAGTGGGTACTAAAGATATAAGTCTGAAGGCCAAACTACCACAACAGTTCCAAAATCTCTTCCTCTCCATATGTTAAAGATGAAGTTAAAGATGGGACTTAAAGGACATATTCACATATGCCAAATGTCAACAGATTAATATTACACGTCAGATCTGATGAAGTGAACACATAGAAACCACTACCATGGTGCATGGAAAAGTGCCTCGCTGGTTTGTTGAATCCAGCTTTGTTTCCCCCTGGAATGAGTGGAAACTCCAAACCAAAATTTCCCTGATTCACAGTCCAACCTTATTGGCACTTTGTCATCTACAATCTCTGGTGTTTTCTTTCTGTTTTGTCTTGAGTGTAAAAACTCACATCATGGCCCTAATGGAGTTGTGAAACATTGTGAAAAGTGCAACACCAACCCCATCAGATGCAAACATCCGCCATCATATAACTTCAGTGATGACCCGATGAAGTTGTTTGGACTGTGTGGAGTAGTGAAGACGATGGAGCTTGACAGTTTGTGGTCAGTGAGCCCAGCTGCCCATCTGATTCACTATAAGGTCTGTTTTTCCAGGTGTGGTACTTGAAGCTTCAGCTCCACATGCAACTTTGTTTTTTTGCTGTGTTACCAAGAATTGCCATGGGAATGTGGGAGCCAAACAAAGAATGATTTATTTATTGCTGTTTTTGCATGCAGGGGGGGGGGCTGCTACACTGGTAGGCCTAATGTATATAAAAAATGTTGATGTCGGATGCCAAAATTTTTTTTCTCTTTTCCGTTAACATGTCATTTCCTACAGTGTCCTTTCTTTTAATCCTTGATTTGTTACCGTGTATAGGTTTTATTTAAATGTCATCACAGGTAAATACAGATCTTAATGTAAATGCAGATCATATGTTAATAAACCATTCTGTTAGCAGCGTTACAAAGGCCTCTTTGTTTCGGAAGGGTTGCTGTGTCCCTGCCAATGTTGAGCCCAAACCTACACCCTCACAACAAAGGTTTCCTAACATTAACCAAATAGTATTTTTAAATCCAAATCATAACATTTTTTTTTAACCTAACAAAGTCAAAGTCAAAGCCAAAGAGGCAGAAGATCACTGAACGCTCATATGTGATGCAGTGAAAGGCTGGAACAACTTTTAGTTTGAAGAAATGTTCAGTACATGGAGACATGATGTTTACAATCTGTTATGCCTAGAAGACCAGTAAAACTCTGAAACTGGGTCAGCCTCATGTTGATATGGGACACTCCTCACTGCTGATAAGAACTAAGTCAACAAATCACACATTAATCACCATCCTAATGCACCACTTCTATATTTGCACTTAGATACGACCATACATCTGCCAATAGTATGAGACCAACAGTATCTGATACTAATATCTCTTAACAGCTCTGCTTTTTATTTTTCAGTTTAACCCCCCCCCCCCTAGTAAATGGATGTGGGGAGAAAGCTCTGAAAGCTAATTTCTCTTTGTTTTGACAGCGCCATCAGCTCTCAGCTCAGTGTTGGCTGTGAACACTTGTAGTCCTGTCATGCATCTGTCCCGAGGTTAGAAATTGAAAACTTTCAGATATCCATCTGCTCTCACTACACTGTGTGAGTTGTGAAATCAATCAAAAGGCTTCCAAACTGCAAACACTATCCACTACTAAAACATACAGTGAATAAGACGTGTGATATTAGAGTGGTAACAGATTTAGGTATTATTCTCAGGTTTGAATTTTAGCAAAGACAGTCAGGGTGCTGTTTCAAGCCTGTAAACTTTGGTGTGCTGATCTCTCTGTGAGCATTGAATATTCTTAGTATCAACACAGCATTAAATGTAACAGGGAAATCAGTCCAACAGATTGTTTTGCAGGCCCCCCTGAAAATTATCTGCAGGAGGGCCTGATCTGACACCCACTGGCACAAACGAGGGAAGACTGTGTGTGTGTGTGTGTGTGTGTGTGTGTGTGTGTGTGTGTGTGTGTGTATGTATACTTTATACAGTACACACTCACAATGGATGACATGTACATATTGCTATTGGAGGTCTGTTTGGGATCTGTGATTTATATGTATACATATATACTGTATGTATATAGACATTTTATTTATTATAAGTGATAATAAAATTACGAAATTCTTAGGATGTGTCTAATAGACATAACCCGTGTGCTGAAATTCCGCTGTGCAATGAGACGAAAATGCACCATAGTTTTATCTGACGTGGGTTCAGGAGTTAAGATGATCTTATTTTTCAGTGTACATTTAAATCAGCCCAGAAAATCTGCTGTAATCTTGCAAAAGTCTGACTGAGCCCTGACAAAGTATTGCTTTAACATTATATATAAATATGCATGACAAATGCTTGTTATATGACGAGCATATTTTGGCAGAGTGCACTGGATTAAAAGGCAGATTTCTAAAACCTTCCTGCTGTTTTATAGCATTCATATTTCTCTATGTGGTACTGTGTTAAGTCAGATGTTGTGCTTTTATGTTATATAATATGTTATGTGGAATAGAAATGATTGGTGGGCGATTGTTGTGATTCTGACCCTCTGGTTATTACAGATGATGTCACTGTGTGATGATTATTTTCTGTGGTGTTGTAGACTAACTCTTGAGCTATGGAGTCTGACCTCTATGGGAATGGGATTTGACCCCCTGTGACTTTCCATCTCGACTCTTTGATGTGTTCTCGTTATGTGAGACTTGACCTCTCCCCTGGCACCCTGAACATTCACTTTGATTTAGGCCTCAGCGTTACATCAGTCACAGTTTCCTTGGTAGGGAGTTGCAAAATGTCACTATCAGGGCCAACCGGGGGGGTTACCTGCTTACAGGTCACATGCTCTTCTTGTGTGACAGAGGGTAGAACTGCTCAAAAGTATCCATTTCAAATGATGGATTATGAATGTATGAAATTTTTTAACCTTGTCCTGATCACATTCATTTTAATGGAATAGAGTTAATTATGTAAAAGTAGCATGTGCACAGTGTTGATAATTGTGTTAGGCTTTTACTTCATCACTTTCCATAAGCAAGCACCAAGCTCAGCCCAGCAGGGACTCGGGCATGGCAATAATATCAGCGGTTCCCAACCTTTTCCAACTCATGGTCCATTTGAAAATCTCAAAAATGTTTGTGATCCACATCCATAAAAAGTGCTCTAAGAACCAAATAATACGTTCTCAGAGCACTTTTTATTTTAACGATAACGATCGAACATTCAGGACTGAAATGAAAGCAGGGGAATCTCAATGTTTATTTTGTTTGATGTGGAGAGATCAATTGTTGATTCACTCTCTGTCTCTTGACTCTCTTTCCTTTTAAGTCTTCCTTTTGCTAACCTGCTATCCATGTTGATACTCTATTTCTTGTCATGGATGTAATCTTTTAGCGTGCAATCAGAGACTGAGATAGCAAACGAATATACGGTGTGGTCCAGCCGGTGACAACATAGAAGTTCCAATCATTGGCTTATCACAGTGCTCTTTGTATATGTAATTTGTTCTCTGTTGCAAATGATTTGCTGGCCCACTTGCAATACCTACCTTCGCAGCCCACCAGTGGGGCCCACCCCACAGGTTGGGAACCACTATTCTAGTCATTAAGTCCACAAAACTGGAAAAAAAAGTTTTTATTTTAGTCTCATCTCACTGGATGTGACCCATCTGGTGAGATATAAGTACTACAACCATATATTCCTTGTACCTTCAATTAATTTTGGCATTTTAACTGAAGACAAAATCACACATTGTTTCCAACCCTACGTCAGCATTGCTTTTTTAAAGGATGACCATCGTCCTCTAAAGGTAACCACATGGCCATTATTGTAACCATGACGATGAATGACCCCTAACCTTAAATCTCCACTGTGGAACTTTTGTCTCCCCCTTCTGGCAGTGAGAGTAATTATAGAAACACACCTCTCCGACGAGGAAAAAACACACCAATGGTGTAATCTGCGTTTGTCCTCGCGGTCTAGAGAGAGGGAGTGGGGAAAAAGGAGGTCCCATCCTCCCTGTTACAAGTCAGTGTACCATCAAAATGATTTTGAAGCTGTTATTTTAAGGTAAAATAGTTGCATAATGTTGCGTAAATGGTCTTGAGAGCATAAAAATTTGCAGTAAATTACACTTGCTTTTTTCTTTTACCAACTACCTACAGTGGGGTCCAAAAGTCTGTTGGGAAAGTGGTCTCAGACTTTCCCAATGAAGTGGTCTGTATATTGTAAAGTATAATGTTTTTTTGAATAATGGTTTAAACTTCTCTCCAAGTGTCATATACTTCACAAAATATCTCCTCAGCTATAAAGCATGAAGAATTGGAAACTCTGAGAGCACTTCTCCATGTGTTTTATAGTGGACACTAGTAGTTTGTCTGCCGTCACCCTAAAATTGAATCCATATTTTTCTGTGAATATCAGACAGAATACAATGGGCCATAAATCACTGTCATCCATGCTCCATCACTGAGCTGTCTGCCTGTTTTCAGTGCAAAGATGACCTATTTGAATTTTAAATGATTGAAGTTTTCCCTTGTATGTACTGTCTGACGTGGTCCTGACCACTGTTGCTAACACAAGGCAGCATTAGCAAATAAACATGCTACAACTGCTCCTTGCATAGTTGTTTGCCGAGGCAAAACCAACAGCTTTTGAATGTGACTTTGCAACCCACATGAAAACGTCATTGGCATTCCCCAAATGTCAGGATGTGTGTGAAAAGGCGAATGAATGGAAAACCTGGTTGCACATGGCCGAAACTCATCTAATAGCCAGCTGGGTTCATCAGGTCTGTGCCTCTGATTCCTTTAGCAGGGCCTTTGTGCTGGAATGAGCCCTTTCCTGCTGTTTCTTGCCCCGTGAGTTATGTAAGGCTGGCTGCGAAAGAAACTGGACTTCCACAGCGGCCGTCTGTACACTTGACTGCCTCTCCTTCACCCAGACATCTACCGTAGACAACGGGCTTTGAAACCCCATAACCTCACACTGTCTGGTTGCTATTTTCATCACCTGCAGGTTGGCCTGTGTCAAAGATTCCATGTCATTTTATGTTTTGCCTCAGCGTGTTACCAAAAGTGATGAAAGGCCGATCAGATTGGTTAAACTGTGTTCCTTTTGGCCTGAAATTCTCTAGAGTTTCCCTTCTTTGGAAAAGCTTCATGAGGGAAGATTGGTTGTTGTGAGGAGAGGCCCAGGCTGATTTCAGTAGGCTGGAGTGGAATGAGGTGGGGGTGGGTTATGGTTTCCCGAGGCCAAGCGCTGGAACTGGTCCTCGCTTGTATAAAAAGAGAGGGTGATTCAGGCAACATGTTGAATATTTGTAATGTGATGGAATCCTGTCAAAGTCTGAGCGTGCCACGGAGGGTGGGAGGCAGAAGGAGCAGAAGAAGAGTGCATTGTCTTTGGAGAGTCATACAGTATGGAGAGAGGAGGGTGTGAAGGGAAAGGAAAGAGACGGGACTGGAAAGAGAATTCCTGCCCGTCACGTTTCATTTTCAAGTGATGAGAGCTCTGTGCCGAACAAAAATGACTGGGTACTGTTTTCTTGCTGCTAAGATAAATTCCTAGAAGAAACACACATAAAAAACACTGCCCTCAGATCTCCTGCAGGAGTGTATTTTTCTGATCGAACAGTCACATGGAACCAAAGGGTTACATGTGCTTAGGTAGAGGCTGAGACCTGGATTATGAGCTTGTGTTTGTTGAGCTGATGCTAAATTATTCACCCACTACCCGGATCCCTTTTGTCGTTTCTATTTATTTTTTTCTTTTTGTGTTTACAGAGCACATTTTCCTCTTCCCAGAGCTCTGTTGCATATTTAGTTACTTTGACCATCATCCTTTCCATTGCAATTAGTTATTTTTGAACTGGGCAGAGTTCGCGTCGGCCCAGGCTGCGGCATGAACATGGTTATTGATTGGCACTGCCAGACCCCCTGTTCTCACTGTGTTTTCTTCTTCTCCTCTATTGGTTCAGTCAGTTGCTTGGCTGATTCATGTGCTGCAGCATGACTGTGTTATTTGTAATGCCAACAACTTCACTGCTTTGGCTTCACTTACTTAATTGCCTTGGAAATTACCAGTATTAAAAAAAGAAGTTATGAAGCTGAGTTGCTCTCCTGTTACAGTATATGGATACTTCTCCAGTAGTTCACTTATAGCTAAGTGCAAAAGCTACAATAAAATATGACCTGCTGTAAAAAAAAAAAAAGAAGCAAAACACAACGTCTTCTTCTCTGTCCACCATTAACTTATTAAATACCACTCAGGAAAGCGAGCAAGAAAGTTAAAACCAGCGGTTTCATTGCCTAAATAGTGTGCCGTCAGTCCATTTCTACAGCTTGTGGTCAAATCCCACATCCAGTCATAGAAATTTCCCTGTCTCCCTCTGAGTGCACTGTGTGTCTGTGTGCAAATGTCATTCCTTCAGAGGATGCTGCACTCAGCTGGTCCAGTAGGATGACAGTCAGACCCACACTGATGTCTTTGATGAAAATTGATATTCAATACAAATTAAAACATAGAGCAAAATCCACAACACTGTTTATCCTCATATCATGGCCATGGCGGAAATGTTTGGTTTTACTTTGACAGAGACAAAACCAAGACCCCACTGTGGCCAGTAACCAGCCAGCCTCAAATCCCTGTGTGTCTTTGTTTGTCCCTGCTTTGGCTGCTGGGAAACCGCGGTGTAATAAACGTGTTGGTGGTTGTTCTGGTATTAAGTACGTTTGCCCATGGACCTTCACAAGAACCAGAGCTACAACAAGAACTCGGTTCAAAAGAGTACAGACTGCAGTGTCTCAACAACTATTAGATGGATGGCCATGATGTTTAGACATTTATAGTACCCTGAGGATGAATCCTACTGACCCCTTGACTTTTCCTGTAGTGCTACAAGGTTGACATTTTTATTTCTATTTTTATCTGGAACTATTGGATATAACTTTGGTGATCTTTAAACTTTTCATCAAGTGCCACCATCATGGCAAACTTTAATTTTCCCAAATCTTTATGACTTCACACCTGCAGAGTTGATGCCATTTTCATCAGCTAAAGTAGTGAACATTTTACCTGCTTAACATTAAAGCATAGTCATAATGAGCATGTTAGCATCCTGACATGCATTTAGCATTTAGCTCAGAGTAGAGCTGCTGACATGACTGTCTTCGTCTTTTGTCATTATATCTTTTTTTTCAATTCAGTTCAATTTTACTTGTATAGCTGCAAATCATAACATACATTATCTCAAGGCACTTCAGAAGGTAAGGTCAAGTTCTAACAGTACTATACAGAGAAACTCAACAGTTACTGTAGCACTGGAGGCCAAGGTAATGCCATCCAGAGTAACTATATTATCAGATAATGTATAATCTGGTTTCATAGACAAATACAGCTGGGTGTCATATGGTAACAATGGAAATGTAGGTGGTGCTTCCTGATAATATTGCCAAAAGGAAGCATATAAAGGGTGAAGAGTATCAGTCTTAGCACAGAACCCTGTGGGACTCCATGACTAACTTATGTGTGTATGAAAGAGCCATTGTTAACATTAACAAACTGGAATCTATCTGAGATAAGTATGACTTAAACCATCCTAGTGTGGTTCCTTTAATGTCAATGACATGTTTTAGTCTCTGTAATAAGATCTTGTGATCGATGGTATCAAATGCAACACTAAGATCTAATTGGACAACTGATTTATTTTAAGGTCAAATAGTTGAGCCAGCAAACTCACATGTAATGGATTATTATGCAAATGTGAAATATGCACAGTGTTGATAGTTGGCATCTCAGTTCTGACCTTGTCACTCCCAACAAGGAAGTGCCAAGGGCAGCAGGGAGTGGGGAGCCACAAGAATAATTTTCCAGGTCATGAAATCCCTAAAACTGAAGAAAAAGTTAGTTTATTTTTGCCTTGTCTCACCTGATGTGACCCAACACATTTCTGGTAACAAATAATGGCACATCAAAATCTGTGGTTTATTGTTATGTTTTTAACTCTTTGGTCATGACCATTTGAGCCCTGACCGAGTGTCGAGTTGATTAATCTATTCTAATGTACATAATAAACTCCTTTTATTGGCAGCTGCATGATTTTTGTTTCTGTGAAGGCCTGTTGAACTTCCCAGCTTTAATAAAATGATACCTCAAATATCCCAGCAGCTGGTCTGGCAGAAGGATACAGTGTGTTCATTTTGGAGTGATGCTCTGGTTTGAACCTGTTTTGAAAAGCCATGGATCTCCACCTGAGAGTTCTCCCATTGAATAAATGTGTTTCTTTTTCTGTCAAATGCAGACTGTACCTTGGATATCTCTTTGCTTTCATATAGCATAAGTGTCATACTGTGCTAGAAACCACACTGTAATCATTCCTCTGTACATGTTCATGGCCCATTTTGCACACACACACACACACACAGCTCATTATAGACTATCTCAGTGTGATGCATGCCATTGCTAAGTGAGTGTGTGTGGCACCACTACAATCCTAGAGGGTGACATGGGCTTACATCACAGAGAGTGCTAAATGTGTCTCACTATCTCTCTGTGCGAGTTGGTGTGTGGTTACTGTCATACCCCCATCTGAGAGACACGCAGCTTCACATGGCTAACATAACTTTTCTAATTGCATAACGTTGAAGAGACAGTATATGTCAGCTATGTCAAACAGCTTATTGTAACAGTAATTGGTCTAACTGTAATGGTTTTTTTGAGTCCGATGACAGCTCCAGTTGGCTGATGGCTGGAACAGGTACAGAGATGTTTAAAAACAACAGTACGTCGTAGCACTATTTCTGTGGATTCCCTGTAAGAAAAAACACTAAAAGTTCCAGTTATAATGTAAATGAGGGTAATTCTGACTTGTGCACTGATTTTACAAAATCAAGATCAGTATGCTCTAAAAAGCTTCAGTGTAATGGCTTTTTACTAAATGTGGGGGTGTACTAAATGTAGTCATGATGAAACTGACAGTATTCAAAGAAGATGCTTATCTAATATGTGTTTTACACTCGTAATCATGAATATTACCTCTTTTTTAACCTGAGACTGCCCTGTGAAAAACAAGCCCGTAGGTCGTTTTTGCTGCAGGTTATTACCCATAGTTACATTTTGTTGCTAGGCGACATCTAGTGGCCGTATTTATCATGACAGGAGTAAAGGAAAAGGCGGGGTGACGCTCAGGAGGTGGGTGGGTGGATGGGTCAACAAATCACAGCAATCTGACACAAGAGAGTGGTGTTCGATTCCCATGTGAAACCAGCAGTTAATGTTTTATCCATGAGTGTTCAACAAAGTTAACCACGTTGTTATTATTATAACCATGACATCAAAAAATCATCTCATGTTGAGCAAGTACTTATTTTAACCCAAATCATGATCTTTTCCTAAACCTTATCAAGCGTTATTTTAGTAACCGACAGTCAGTACGCCGCTCTCGGTACAGTTGCGTGTTTATTATGGTAACCATGACAACTGAGATACAGTACACATGCCACGGTAGGAGTGCTATTTCATGAGACACTCCTATGGGTCGTACCCAGTCGTACCAGAAGGTTGAAAAAAACCACCTGTATGGTTGTTTAGGTTGGAGGATTTGTTGGGTTATAATGTTCTCAAACTCATGATAATGCCGTGTTCCCGCTGTATACAGTTTGCAGTGGTGGCCCTCTGTCAATTGCTGCGTCAGAATCTTAGGAAATCTCATAAAAAATACACTACGCTACAATACACAACTCTGCAGAGGGCTTTCAATTTCAAACGGGTCACACCGGGTCCAGTCGGATGTCGATGAGCCCGATCGAGGAGAGGCAGAGAGGAGAAAGATAGAATGGGTCAATCAGCTCTGACGAAAACATTAAACTGCAGCTACTCATCTTAGCCGATGCTCAGCATCGCTTTCAGTGGTTAAAATGACGTCGCTGGTGGTACGTCATATCAACTGTCACTAATTAATGTTAATTCTGTCAGTAATTTATGCTTAGGTCTGAATTAAACTTGGTTGTTGTCATTTTGGGTGCTCGCTACATGACGTTAGCACTTGACAAAGATAATTTTTTGAGGGAAGAGGTGTGTGCTGTTGTGATAACTATCTGTTCCTTGTTCATTGAACATAAATTCTGTCGTGTCATGTCTGTCATTCAGTTATATAGTAGGTTTAAATGTAACTCATTGTTTTGTAACTTTGGCTTTGCCTCTCTTAAATTCACTCTCCGTCAAAGTGACATTTGAGAAGCTTTTACAAAAATGTCAGGCATTTGTTTTTTTCTAAAGGAAAAAGTTCAAGTTACACACAGTAACAAAACAGGAATTGTCTGCACTTACTTGACATTTACCTCCTCCCTCTGGGCAGAGTCACCCTGCAAGATGTTGGCTTCGCTCGGCTCCAATTAGGGCCCTTTCAAACAAATTTAGAAAATCAAGGAGAAAATCCGCTGTCAAACTTTGTCTCAGGGGACACAGACCAACAATAAAAACTTGTCTGTTGTGGCAGATTTGAAGCTTAATTAGTTGGAGAAATCTCATACTGTGTGAGTGTGCCCTTTAACACTGTTTTCAGTCTTTTCTCAGTGATTTGTGTTCATTGTGTCACCCGAACCTTCTGTAGCTCGCTAACTGACGGCGTCCAGCGCAGTGAAGATTAAGGTTATGCATTTGGAGTGAAGAATGGTGATTGGTGGTGTTTTGTGGTGGACACGGGTCAATGACTGGGAGGCTGGCTTCCTCATGGGGCAAGGCGGTTATTCCTCCTGCCAGCACCCTGCAGCTTTTCCACAGTCCCTGGGGTGTGTTTTGTGTTGGGCTGCAGGTCAGTGGTGGTGCTGTTTCAGGACATCAGGTTGTTTTCTTTACCCTCTCTGTTCTCGCCACACTCTCTTACAGAAGGAGCCAGACATGGCAGCTCAGCGCTTTGTGGCCCTCCTCTCATCTAGAAAATGTGGCAACTGCTGTTCATTGTGGTTACTTCTGCAGCAGCAGTCAGACACACGCGCACACATGCAAACACACACACATCTTAACTGTCTATAAGCATCAATATAATGGGAAATATGTTGCGGAACAATGATCTCCAACCAGGGGTGCTTACAGTTAAAATAGATAAGGTCATCTGATAGGGCTGTGGGCATACATTGAACAAAAAAGATGATTAAGAATAGGGAAATCTCATAATGGCCAAAACAGGAGCTGCAATTTTTTTTGAGCAACGATTAAAATTTGTTACGGCAGACCATAAATGAAGCATTGTGGTGCTACAGAGATGACCCAGCGTACAAATCATATTCTCCAGATGTGAAGGAACATGCTTGTTTGGTACAAAACCCAACAAAAATCACATCATCATAATTTTTATGTGTTTCAGTGAAAGTAAAATGCAAAAATGACCATTCCAACTAAAATCGTGACTCGTATCGCAATCGAAATGTCTTCCAAAATAATCTCTTTTTTTTTTTTTTTTTGCATATCGTTCAGCCCTAATTAAGAAAGAACAATAAAATCTTTCAACAGCAGTATTTATAGACTACAAATGATGCAGGAAATGTTCTGATTTTGCTTTCATGTTAACTTAAAAACATTAAAAACATCAGAGACTGGAATTTTCCTTTAACCCTCAACTCAAATCCTAAACCTATACTAGCAGCTAAAATGACGCCTTTTTTTTCCAACAATGTTCTCACACAAATTTGTAAACGACACTCTTTTACCTGTTTTGTTTCTCTATTCCACTGTCTTCTCAGGCTGGGAAATATGACTTCAAATGTCAAGATTATTTCAAACTCTTACCTTGATTACGATTAATGAACGATTACGTATTTTACATGCTTTTTCTGTACTATAGGTCTGTACTATAAATATGCTGAACCATTAGAGCTTGGATACACAGATGAAGTGTTAATTAAATATTTTGAACATTTGAAATCGAAACACATCGATTATTAATTAAACACAGTGGTGGTGTTACTTTTGGTGGCTGAAATTGTTTTTCTGCTGTTATTTGACTTCTTTTTGTTTGGAGTCATCTTCACTGAAGCCAAAATGTCCCCAAACATTTGTTTTAGGTAGAAGCAGCTCGGGTTGAGGCTCAGTGTTATCCGTATTGCCATTCACTTTGAGTGAACGGGGACTAATTTTAATGGACGAGGCAAGAAACTGAACAAGACGTCATATTTATTTAAAGGGACAGTTCATGAACGCAGTATTGGGGAAAGTACTAACCGAATTAACTGACATGAGAAAGATGTAGTCAGTGAGAGGTTCACACACACACACACACACACACACAGAGAGAGAGAGAGAGAGAGCCTGGGAATCTTTATGAACTGTGGACAAAAACCTCTCATATCATACACGTCCTCTTGGCAGCTGCTGTACAATGTCAATGATCCATTAAACTGTTCTTTTTTCACAATTTCAGAATCCTTGCTCTGAAAAGATCATCCTCTAAACACGCAGTGATGACGGATTTAAAACAGCATGACTCCTGACACCATGAGATACTGTTGGTTCAGTCTTCACTGATCTGGGTACTGTAGATGCATGATGGGATTTATTTGAGGAGTTGGTTCATGTGTGTGTGCGTGTGTGTGTGTGTTTTGCTCTGGGTCACAGACTCACAGACACTCCCGTAGCTCTGCTTTAATGTACGTGTCAGGGTCAAAGGGCATGAGGTCTACAGCTCTCCTGAAAGCACAGAGAGGCAGAAAATGAGAATCAGGGGAGGAGAGGAATGATGGCGAGCTGAACCTGAAATGTTTTTGGTAACATTAAGCTTGACAGAGATTAGGAATTACATAAATCCTGCCTGTCTTGTTTGATCTGTCTTATAAAGTTGTTTTCCAACAGTCATATTGTGGGGTCAGCCTTTCAGCCGCAGTGCTGCTCTTTCCCCCACAATTCCTCATAATGCTGGCAGTGGCTCACACTCAGCAGGCCACACTTTCCCCCTTCTCCTATTCCTCTCTCACACAAGTACTTTGTTTAAAGACGAATCATGTCCAGCTCCTCACAGTCTTTTACAGCTGTGCAGACATCAGCCAGACCCTTTTTGTGCACAGATGTGTAGATCTACAGACATATGCAGATGTGCGTCATTATATGGCCAGAAATGTTGAAAGGTGTTTAAAATGACAGATGCCAGATGTCTGTGGCCCAGTGACCTCTTTGTGACCCAAAGAGCTCTTTGCATAGGGAGGTCCATGTCGCTTTTGAAAGCTTCACGGTCAATTTCTCTTCTCAGCATCACAATCAGATTTATTTGTCACGTCTATAATTAACACATGGCATACATTGGAGTGAGATATCGTTCTCCACCGGTCAGGGGGTTATGACAGAAACACGTTAAAAACAGAGAAACATTAAAAACAAGATGCTATTATAGATATTAAAAAGACAAAACGCATATTAAAAACAGAGACGCATATTTATGTGTCTGTCATTTGTCATGTGTGCAATGTGTAATACAGTAGCTTAGGCGCTGGTATATTTTAAAGTGCATTTGTCTGTGCTATCTTGTTGTGTTAGAGGGAGGGGAGGGGCAGCATCCGAAGGGTGTTTAGAGTCCTGATGGTTTGGGGGAAGAAGCTGTTGCTCAGTCTGGCAGACTTTCCACAGATGCTCTGGTGCCTCCTTCCAGAGGGCAAAAGTGCAAAGAGGTGTCAGGAGGGGTGAGAGGGGTCATTCATTATGTTTGTGGCCTTTCTAATGCAGCAGTCTGTCACTTCTTCCCCTTTTCTGTCCTTTCTGTCAAATTTATGGCTGCAAACAGCGATTATTTGCATTATTCAGTTAACTATGTAGCTGATTAAATGTGAGATTAGAGGAAAATACTAGTTCCCCAGGTACATTTCTTTTTGTATTAGCAATAGAACCACTTGCAGAAACGATTGAACAAGATTCAAAGGTTGCAGGTTGTAACATAGCTACATATGAATATGAACTTAATTTATTTGCAGATTTATTTTCTTAACCAACTTGGCAATATCCAGGCCTTTTTTGCTAAATATTTCTAAATCAATAAGGAAAAAAAAAATGAATAGCAAGAAACATGTGGGCAACCAATAATAAATACTTTACAAAAAAAGGAAAAAATTTCAACAATCAAATACGAAACTAAACTAAAATAGCTGGTGATCAATGATCCATTTATAAAATGAATTGATTGATCAACAAATTGCTTTTGCTCAGTTCATGTTGAACTGTAATTTCCATTAGTATAATTTTCAGAAGTCTTGTTGACTCATCAAAATGCAAAGCCCTCCTGTGAGGCAGCAACACAGAGAGCAAAAACAAGCAGTGTGACATCACTCTTGTTACACTTGTAAGGATTTTTTTTTTTTTTGTCCAAGAGCTAACACTGCCTGTTCCAAGGGGTAGTTTCACTGTTATGTAGTAAACAGAATAAGTAAAGTTAAGAGCTGTTTAAACTGCAGCCCTCAGCGTTGTGTCTTTAAATGCCAAAACGTTTGAAAACATACAGTCTCCAGTGTGTGAGCTCAGCCTCACTGATTAGAGATTAGAGGGGACACAGTGTTTACCTTTGGAGAGCAAACATGCCGGGCCCCGGGGGCCATTGATGTTGGTTGCCATGTGTGAGCTCCTCTACTATTTAACTGTAATCCTTTGGTCATTGCTGCAACTGACTGCCCATCATTTATGCTCACACACAAACACTGAACTGAGAAAGGTTTGTACAGTGTTTCCCAAAAGCTGAGGGTTTTAAGTTTGTTGTAGGTAAAATAAATGATTACGACTGAAGATGTTTTGAAGCCACACATCCAGATTGCTTTCAAAATGTGTATTTTAAGATGATGCCTGATGTATACATGTGGGATTTGCTCTGTACCTTATCCCTGACTCATCAAAGCATTTTTATATGACACTTTTATGTTTTTCTCTCAGCTCAGTATATTTTATTTTTACTTTTAACAGTGTCTCATATTGTTTGCATTTGACATTTCGCCACTGTTTTATTCCACCAGCATTGACCTGGGACCGGTTTTTACTTTATGAGCAGATTCTTACAGAAAGTGATATTTTTACTGTCGCTGGCACATGAAGGAGGTGTTGCCCCCATACTATAAACCAGATGGATTGGTTGGGTAGGAAAGACGCTGCAGCTGGACCCCACGCACTGAGATGATCTCTTTATCCTGGGATTGTCCTGGAGTGAAGTGCATTGATGCCAGGGAGCAAGGAAAGGGAGGGGGTTTGTTGGAGGGGGGGGTTTCTAAGATGAATGGATATTTGGGGAGCCTCAAGGGTCCAAAACAAACTCCCTACAGAGGCCCTCGGCTCTGAGCTCAGTATTAAAATCCCAGGTGCCATCAGTATTCAATAAAGTCTTGGTTAGAAGAAAGAGAGGCAGAAAATAAATAGCAGCTTAACTTCAAACAGTATCTGAGCTACAGCTTAAAGCTGTTTTTCCTTTCAATCTTAGATAAGAAGTTTGTATGTACTAACTGTTATTTGAGTTCTTGCCACTGTTTTTACCAAGATTATTTTAGTTACATTTTGCTTTATTGGAGGAGAGCTGACATGAGGAGATCTTTGAGGAGGACACTTGACCATCACACCTCGTGGTTCCATCTCAATATGTAAAAAATGGGGTCTAATTCTTCTGCTTACTTGAGTTCCTCTATTTGTTTTTCTATGTTGCAGGGGGCTGTTCATCACCATTCATGACCGTGGCCACATTGCTTCACTGCTGCAGAACTGGCCGGAAAAAGACATCAAGGTGAATGAAATCACTCAGACTATGTTCATGTAGTTGCAGCATCACAACATTACACATTTTTCCATTTAGATACAATGATGAGGACACAAATAGAATATAATCTGTGTGTTTTCAGTATGTCATTGACTGCTGTGTCATGTTAGTGCATGCATGCATATCAAAGGATAGCCTGGCAATATGAAAAGACCAAAACCAACAATGAATAAAAATTAAAAAATTAAAAAGACATAAAAAAAAACATCGATGAGCCAGTGTTGCTGTAGGTGACATGTTTTGAGCTGCATCCAACTGTAGCTGTCTGAATCTGCAATGGAAAATAGTCCACAAGAAATGCACAATTGTTTGAGTAGTTTGATAGAACTACTTTTTTACTTTTTATACTATTTTTAAAAATTACAGTATATATTTGTGTGGGCGTTACGGTGGAGAAGTGGGTAGCACTGTAGCCTCACAGCGAGAAGGTTCTGGGTTTGAACCCCAGGCCTGTGTGGAGTTTGCATGTTCTCCCTGTGCCTGCGTGGGTTCTTACTCTGGCTTCCTCCCACAGTCCAAAGACATGCACATTGGTGACTCTCAAGTTCCCATAGGTGTGAACGTGAGTGTGACCGGTTGGTTGTCTCTTTATGTCGGCCCTGTGATAAACTGGCAACCTGTCCAGTGTGTACCCCCCCCCCCCGCGACCCTATAAGGCTAAGCGGTATAGCTAATGGATGGATTTTTATATGAACAATATAAAAATACAATATCTTAAAAATTACAAAGTCAGTCATCTTACACCAGGCCATTATTAAAAATAGTTAATGCACTAAATCAAGTGATCTCTTGGGACTGGTTCCAATTTTACCAAACCTGAAATATCCCTTTATTCTTGTGTATAGAGCAACTATGTGCAAGTCATAATCTAGTCATATTTAGAATGACGAAACCGGCAGGCATTCCTGGCATGTCAAATATACCTGCAGCCTCAGCCACCTGTTCACAGCTGTCAACAGCAGGGCATTTACCTCAGGGCTGACATGCCCGCTCTCATTGTCAGGGTGGTCTTATCGTAAACTCACCTAATATGCCCTACTTTTAACATTTCAATAGAGAGAGGGCAAATGGGAGCCAAGGTAGTCTTCCACGGATAAGCCTTGGCAGCCTTTCTGTCACATATTAACAAGTGATAGTTAGGGGAAAAAAATTAGCTGCTAATGGTATTAAGTATGGTCATTATGCATTTTTAAACATTCATATGGGAAATGTAATGACAGTCTTTAAATTTGTCAAATTGTGGGAGGAACAAGGCTGTAAAACCTTTGTGCCAGAGTTTTGTACGTCACACAGATGGTGGAAAAAGAAAAGAGTCAGAATGAGGAACCTTTCAAATGAAACACTTCTGCTGGTGATATTAAGTGTTACACAATTGATTTGTTTCATGCTGTGGAATCAACCCAGAGGAACTTATTTATTGCTTAATAAGTAAAGTGAGTAGTGAGTGGAAAGCCAGGAGGGTGTAGGAGGGCCTGGCTTACACTGAGGAAAAAAACATGTTTCTTGGTAGCAGGGTGGACCTGTTTTGGTGAAGAAGATTTAAGTTAACAGGATGTGGAGGCTGAACTGCTGCTTCATTTATTTTCTCATTAAACTGTGTATAAGTGTGATATGAAATATTTAAGAACGTCCTATAGTAGTAATACAAACAGAATTAAAATGATGAGGTGGTAGTTGTGGCTGGTGTACTTTATGGCTGACAGTTATATTGATTGACAGGCGGTGTGTGTGACAGATGGAGAGAGGATCCTGGGACTGGGAGACCTGGGCTGCTATGGCATGGGCATCCCAGTGGGCAAGCTGGCCCTCTACACAGCCTGTGGAGGTATGCCACCACAGCAGTGTCTGCCTGTCATGCTGGACGTGGGCACAGACAATGAGGTAAGGACTGAGATTGTTTGGTTTGTTTTTTTTCTCACCTCCCACACATGGAACATAAGGGTAGCTTCAGAGCAGCTGGGGCTTGTGGACTGTCCTGCTCAATTTAAGGTGGATTACATCAAATTAGACGAACGTCTAATCATCTCTGTGGGAAATTTGGTCATTATAGCCCCAAGTAGTAATGGTCAAGTGTTCTCTTCCTGCTCAGCTCTCTCAACTCTGCTGCCCCGGACCCTTAAACTCCAAATATTGCTCCAACAAATTTAAAATGCCATGATATGCCAGTAGGGAAATGCTGTTAATCCACCGTAGCCAGGTAAGCTTTGCTTCAGAAATAGCCAAGAAAAAGAAAACAAATCTCACACTTTACAACCAGGAAACACCCTTTACTTAAGTGAGGTAAGCAGCTCCATTGATGGATGCCAGCTGGGAAAGCACCTCTACCCTGTGCAAGCCTGTGAGAGTAGTAGTAGCCAACAGAGCAATATTTATCTACCTGTTACAGTGGTCCCTGTTCTCTGTGGCAGTGTCTCTGAACGATGATTCAAACTCTGGGCAGGGCAGCACGTGTGTCTGTAGCCTTAAACAGACTAAGAATAGTCTGTGTGCACTTCTATATATACACAACTGTCTACCGTGGCCAAGGGCGTGGCAGCCTCAGATGCCTGTGTGCCCAACACAGCTGAGCTCAGCCTGTCAGGAGCTGTCCTTCATTTTCCAAGACAATCTTCAGATGACTCAGACCCTGGCGTTCAGTTTCATTCCAAGGAAATGTCTCAGTTGGATTAAGGGTGAGAGATGTTGCTGAGGTTACATGAGTTTGCAAATAGAATTAAACAAGAAATGTAAGTAACAGAATCAACCTGGAGGAGTAGTGAGACTGCACAGAGACCAAGAAGAAGAAGAAAAGCTGAGGTCATGTAGTTGATGGCATCCTTTATGGCCTGAGGTTCCTCTCTGACAGTACTTACCCAATACACACTTCATCAAAGTACTCACTCACAGCAGATATCCCTTGCTTTTTAGCCACAGAAACACTGCAGTCTCTCCAGAAAGCATAAAAAAGATTTTGCTACATTCATCCTGTTTGTGCCACTGAAACTGGATTAAGAGAGAAAAACCGTCTCTCATTCTGCCAAGTCCTGCACCACAGCTCTTTATCTTTAAAGGCCTATTTATTATAGCTCTACCTTTTGACCTCTTCCTGTATTGGCATCTCTAAGTTTCCACATTGACTCTGTTGCTCTGAATGACTTTAGTTTAGGGTGATAATCCCATCTGCAGGGTAGATTTTTGGATGCAGGGCAGACGTTTTAGACATTTATGGCCATCACAACACAACTTGAACAAGCTGCCCTGGAGTCTTTGATCTGCACTTGCCTGCGTCCTCAAGCTGCTTTCTACTTGCTGCCAAAGGAGGAGGAAGAGAAACACACACAAACCTATACACTACACATGTATAGGTATGTGTATAAATATGAATGCAGAGCTCATGGATTATCAATCTGTTGTAGTTCAAGTAGTGCTGTTGGACTTCAACCACTTCAAATATATAGACATGTTGAGTGAATAGTTCAACATTTTAGACAATACACTTATTTGCTTTCTTTCCTAAAGTTAGATGATAAGGTTGATTTATGTTTGAGCTGAACCGCAGCCAGGTGGTGATGAGCTCAGCCTAGGATAAAGACTGGAAGCAGGAGGGAAACAGCTAGCCTGGTTCTCTCCAAAGTTAGTGAAAATGGTTGCGAAGTAGTATAAAGATCACAAGTTAAGACATGGTCCTTCATTGGTTTAATCCATAAAAGGAAAACCACAAGTAAATAGGACATTTTGTGGTTTTAGTGTAAATTATGACAAATCTGGTAATCTGCACTATAGCGGAGATGCTGCACAAAAGTGCTGGATGGATGGATAAACTGTTGAATGCCAAGAAATATTAATATAGCATGCAAATTGCAATTGTGGTTTTTACATTTTCTGTTTAAACAAATGAGATACAACATGTTACTTAGTCACATTTAGAGGTCTATTTTTGAAGTTTGGAAGGAGCAAGCTAGCTAGCTGTTTTCCCTAGTTTCCAGTATTTTGCTATGCAAGGTGAAATAGCCTCCCAGCTCCAGCTCAGTGCTTCCAACACTGATATTCAGATTTGGGCAGTAACACATTACTCTGTTACTTTTTTCAGTTACGAGCTAAGGATTACATTTAAATGTAGTAATTACATTACAGTTCCGAATCCCAGTGATGCTCTGTTACTTTACGACCTGGGAGTTAGCTTGTTCGCTGTCTTACTGGTAGTTTGATGGATCTTTGATATCAATTTTGTCTCTCTGTACATTTCTATTTCTTTAATGTTACTAATAATAATAATGATACACAGAGACAAACCTAGTAATTTAGTATTGCTGCTCATGCAACTGTTAGAGAAACAGCTATAAGAGAGATTTTACTGTAGTCTGCCTGGCTGTGTCCGACTTTTCCATTTTTCTATTATTCTAAAGAGTTGACAAGCTAAATTAGATGTAATGGGATAAATGGACTGGCTGTGTGTGTGTGTACATGTGTAGTTCTTCTGCACTGGCTTTATTTGGGAGGCTGGGCTAGCCTGGTGCCCCTCGCCTGGTACTCTGCCTCACTATGCAGACTTACTGTGAAGGCATGATGGGAGCAGATTGGGTGGGAGAGGCTGTGAGGTAGTGGTAGCTCTAACTAATTATTAAAATGACTGTTATTATGGGATTATATTTTTCCTTGAGTGGATATGGGGGTAGATATAGAGGCAAGCAGGCAGACATCCAAACAGTCCAACAGGCAGACCCCCTGAAGACAGACCGTGTTTTTTTCTTTAAACGAACAGTTGAACATTTTGGAACAGAGGCTCGTTTTGATTTCTGAGTTAGATGAGAAGATCATTACCACTTTTCTGTTCACCTCTTATCAGATCATGAGGAGTCTCGGTGCCTGTTAAATATCTCAGAAATTGAACCTCTGCACAGTTGCTATTTTTCTTCTGCAGAGGAATGTGGTAGCTGTGTGAGAACCAGCAATGAACTGCGAAGCTCTTATCTCTTCCTCAAGTACAGCACACACGCATGCACGCACACGCACCACACACACACATACACAGAATGAAGGAAAATGTTTTCAGGTAGTCCAGTTTTTACTACGTCATCCTGTTATCTCCCTGGACTGTATCTGTCTGTGTATCCCTTGGCCTGATGTCACCTGGAGTAACCTCAACACACATTTACTCATGCTGAGTCAGTGATGTCATTCTGGACAATATGCTGTTTGTGTGTGTAGGGGGGAGTTTCATGGGTCCAAAATGTCCTATACCTCAGACAGGTCCAGGCTGTTCTTGATGCCTGTCCACCTCTTCTTTAAAATCAATTTATATTAAAGCTGCAGTTACATTTTTAACTTCCTCATCAAAAGTCATCAGTTAAGAAACTGTTTCAACAGTTAAAATGGAGCTTTTGTGTCTTTAGCGAGCATTGACTGTAAAGCATTGAAACAAGGATTAATCCCTCCTGAGAGAAAAGGGGCTGTACAACACAAAGGGCAGCTTAGCCAATCAACAGTAGATAATCTGGGACAGAAAGAGAAGTCGTGTCAACAGTTCAGCGGAGAGTCAACGAGGTCATCCCTCTTGAAACTCACTCAGATCTACCCCAGTCACTTATACTTCTTCTGTTTCAGTTTTAAAGGCAGTTTTGTCACAGTGTATAAATTAATGAAACGAGAACTCACCATCATACATTGTACCTCAATAGAAGACATATTATGCCAGACTTACAACAAACAACTTTTCAAGTCATTTCACCATCATAGACAATTTTCCAATGTTGGTATAAAATCGTAAGAGTTTCAGCGCTCTCCCATCTTACAAGTTTGGTGTAAGGTGATCGTCTGAGCTGTCTCAAGTCAGTCTTCTTTTTGTCTTGACGTTTCAATAAAATCAGACATAGTTTTTAGTGTTGGCTCATGCAAATAATGTTGTTCAATGACACTTTCTCCAGCAGCAAACAGGAAGTAGCAAACCAAGCAGATACTGAACATGGAGGCAACTCCTGGCATTAAATACGTAAGGGAGGCAAGGGTAATTGGACACAGGGAAAATTTCAAAATGAATCAAAGTCCAAACACAGTCATTTTAGGGGCAGATCATGACAGATATAATGTTGAGTTATTAACTTCATACAACAACAACAGCAGTAGATTAAAAAAAAAAAAAAAGTGACCTATCTTTCCAAATCTTATAGTGAGGCTGGAAACTCGTATGACACATTTTCTTTAGATGTGAGAGGGTGTCAGACTTTTCAAAGTCTTCTTGTGTATGTTAGGCATTAGCTGAAACTTCAGATATTAACAACTCTTAGAGCAGTTTTTTAATCTTTCTCCTTGCATGCTATTGCATCATCTGATGCAATAACCACCAAACTCTTTCTCTGATATCAGTCCACTGCTCTGAGGGATCACATGAAAATGTTTTGCTTGTTTTGGTTACAGTTGAACTTAGCCACCTCCTGTCCATTACAGTCCATTAAAACCTTGCCAGGAAATGACTTGTCAACTTCAAATAAATATTGCCTTAAATAAACTTTTTGAGCTGCAGTTTTTGACTCTGCCATGGGAAGGTGGCAGCTGCCTTGTCCAAGCTTCCCTCATCTGAGCGACACCCTCTAATTATCCATCTCCAGAAGTAAAGGTCGCCTGTCCCAATGAGGCATGACAACGCTCCAGATCAGCTCTCCACCCTTTCAATCGAAATTCACTGGAACTCTCCGTTTACAGAGTTTATAACTTTTAGATCATGATTCAATGTTCCAAAATCTGCTTCTTGTTGTATGTTGAGACACAGCCATGTTATGTCAGGCAGGTGCAGCACATCAGAGATCTGTTGAAATATGGGCCGATACCTCAAAGCAAAGTCTGCAAGCAATCTAACACTGCTAAGTGGCATTTACTTCCACCTATTTATCACTGTCTCTCTCTGTCACACACACCTTCCCATCCACAACTGCTCTTCATTTTCTGACTTCCCAGCTGTGTCCCTCTCATCCTCAAAATACTGTGGTGCAAAGGTCAAATGTCACTCAGTGGTGCCTGTTAGTTCACTTTTCAAAGACTGAAGGAAATTTGACCTGTTTTCTACAGTCACATATAACACCACGTTTACATTTTTTATTCTCATTCATCCGCCTGTAGGAGCTCTTGATTGTCTAGTATTTCCAGATGCTTGGTAATTCACTCATCCAGTGTCACTATGACCTAAGTTATTGGTATTACAATTAAAAAGACAAAATTTGCAACAGGGCAAAAGGTTTGCTGTACATGCAGATGCATCTGGAGATTGTGTGCGAATTAACATGACAGGTGGTGTTGCTCGGTGCTATAGGATCACACACGTGTTTCACATTATAGCAGGGGTCTAAGGTCTATGGAGACACAGGTGTGTGTGCGTGTGAGGAAGTGCTCACATTATGTCCAGTATATATCTCTCCTCTCTCTCTTAAGTCCACATACAAGAAATGTTGAGACTGGACACACAGTTGTTCCTGGTACAGAGGTTTATACTCTATGTGAGCATGCAGGAGATGTACAAGCATGAACAAACATCTAAATGTACAAAACTACCTTTCCCATTAAGTGTTTTATTTACCAGATGTGATTGTTCTGTAAATTATTCTTACAGGTCAGTAAAACATAGGCAGCTAAGTTAAAATTTGTAAGATTTTTTTATACAGAAAAAGGCAGTGGTGAGTGACTCCTGAGGATTAAAGGACTGAACTTTGACCTTTCTCTCTGTATGGGGTTATTCTGAGTGAGGGGGTTTCAAAATAAAACCACCTTCTCATACTTGGCCATTTCTATGCAACCACCTACCAAGTTGTCATTGAGTAATGAGAGAAATGATAAATAATTTTAAAAAATGATGCAGGTTCTACCCAAGAGGAAAAGAGGGTAACGCCACCAATTGAACACATGAAAAAAGGTTAATTCAACCTGTAGTGCTTTCAGTGCTGTCTGAATAAATAACCCTGATGATGTCATCAATCCTGATGATCCTGGGTTATTTGGGTTTGGACACTGAATATTTTTATGACTAGACAATTAGGCAGTTTGTAATTAGTACCAAATGCAGGAAATTATGAGAAATTTCCATTACTAACTAAAGATTTCATGTCTATACTTTGTCACTAAATCCACAATACCTGACTTGAGCTCATCTTATCACTCACAAAAAGTATAAGGCTTTATGATGGAGCTGACATGGAAGACAGATACAGTAAAGTCATAAAGGTTATTATTGATGTCTAAATATACAGTACATCTAATGTATGTAGTACTCACAGTTTGATAAATGAGTGAATGTTTGTAGTTTACTGGCATCACATTACAGACTTTTTGACAGTTTCTCTTGTAGATATGAGGACGTATTAACTGACAAAGTTGCCTAGTGCAGGCAATAATCTGTGATGCAACATGTGTTAAAATAAGCGTTTTAAAGTCCTTTCTCTCTCCTTCAGCCTCCCTTGTTTTACACGTTTTATATCCTCTCATCTGTTGTTATGACCTCTGCCTCCATGTGTTTTGCAGGCCCTGCTGAAGGACCCTCTCTACATCGGGTTGAGGCATAAGAGAGTCCGAGGCCAGGCCTATGATGACCTGCTGGATGAATTCATGAAGGCTGTGTCGGACAGGTACGATCATATCGGCCATCAATTCATCCTTCGCCCACTTCCTTTATGCGGCCTGCTGTTGTCATCATAACAGGGACAGCACACGGTGCTCTTAAAAGAAATATGTTGAGCAGTTTAATATGGTCAGTGCATGCAGCGACGCAGCCAAACCTTGTGGGACTCTGGAACTTCAGTCACTGGTGATTCAGCTGTAGCTTCTTTGAACTAAGTTGTGGTTGCTAAGTAATATCAGTCAAAACTCTGCTCACTGGCTGAATGGCATTAGCTTATTGAAAAGTGATCAGAAAGTTTTGGTAACTGTTGGAGCTATTGATTTTCTTGGCATGACTGTCTCCATACGGATATCTGAGAGGAGCTAACCAGCTCTTGGGAGGACAAATGAACTATCAGAAGGCAACATTATATTATCTGTTTTGAGACTGCGACCACTAATCAGATTCACTTATTAATCCACAGAAATTCAGCCAATTATTTCTGTAAGGAATGGATGGAGAGTTTCTTTGTTTGCTTTAAGCAGGATATACAGAATTGAAATTCTTGATAATTGTGAATGCTTTAGGGAATATGATGGAGCGTGTGAACAGAGATGCACTGCTTTGTGTGAGACTTTGTTTTTTCTGTGTTGACTCCACTGATCCTGTCCAGGGAAAATATCTGACCGCATCATTCCCATGCACAGAGGATGTGTGATTGACACAATGTGAGGTTGATTCTTGCTTCTTTGTCTGTGAGTGAGTGTTTGGTCTTCCATATTGTCACTCAATTAGTTTGTACCGACCTTATCTTTGCCCTCTTCTTTGAAGTGACATTCGGAGTCACGCACTGTGATTCCCCTCAGGACTTGTACCTCATGTGTTTACTACAGTCATATCCTGTTGAAACCTTTGTATTCTTTTGCTTTGTATCTCTGTGTCCCTGTATGCCATAGGGCCATCACACACTCACTCACACACACAGACACACACACACACACACACATGGGCCTGGTTAAGCCTCGTCCTAACCCAGAGAGACTGGAGTCCAGAGGGAGAAGCCTGGGTCTGGGCCCCCTCCAGCTGGCAACAGGAAGCCATGACTCTAATAACCGGGTAGCTTCTCAACTACAGGGAACAGTGATGCTTTTTTCTCCAAAGGAGCCAGATTGGCGGAAAATGAATAATTATGGGCTCAGAGATTGAATGAATGATTACAGTTCTGCAGTCTTTTAAGTAATATTCATGTTTAGTTTTCTAAGAAACTAAACATGAACTAAAATACTCCAGACTGACTCACAATCAATGAGCAGAAGTCTGGAGATTTTTTAATCTACCATTTAAAAAGTACTTTAAATAGTGAATGGTTTGTGATGTAACAAGTGTTTGATTTCAGGAGAATAATCTGCTCCCGTTGAACATTCAGCACATGTTGTCTGCTGTTTTTGTCTAGAGCCAGAAATAAATTATCTCATAATCTCATTGCTCCTGCACACACCCACAGCACTTTGAAGGAAGGATAAACTGTGGCTCAGCCGTGGTTTTAAACCTCTGAACTCTTAACTCTGAACGTATAGTCCCTGATGCATTTTTGATGGTGTGTGCAGATTCTTCTGCATGAAGGTGTTGACATGAAGATGGTGTTGAGGGACGTGCTGGAATTAAAAAAACGAGACAAGTAGTAATTAACAAAAGAGTGGCTTGAGGCACACAGCAATAACTTAATTAACTTTAACTTAAGACATTAAGACAAAACCTTGCTCAAGTTTTGTTGTTGACAAGCTGAACTGGGATTTTAACCGGAAACCCACTTTTCCCTTACTTCTATGGTGCAGGTATGTGTCAGAAAAATATATATAGGTCGAGAATATGCTGGAGAAATATATATTTATATCATATATGGTATATCATATAGATATTAAAAATATATTTAGTAAAATAAAACTTTTTTTCCATTGGCACAAGTAATTACAAAAAACAACTCCTATAGGAAAGATTCATGTTACATTGATACAATAAGTTTGAGATAGCAAGCATGTTAAAGTTAAAATAGTCCCACTGATCATGTAATCCAGACTGCTACAGCCCCCATCAGACATAAAATGACTGTTAGTTAAGATACATAATAAATAAATATATATTTACCATATGGAAACTGATAAATTACTAAATTTCTCAGTTCGTGGCAACTGTGTTTGGGTGAATTTTTATATCACTCAAATGTTTAAATTTTATTAAGGCTTAAAGGTATTCATGATTGAGGCGCGGCCACTTTGAGTGACGGGTGGGTGAGTGTATGCTTGCCACAAACTGGTATGCATCAAACTCTTGGCTCCACACACACCCCAACTCTTTGCTCATTTTTTAATTAGCTGTAAATTAGGTGGAGTCATGCGCTGCCAAGATGGCAGCCCACTCTGAGCTTCACAACTGCTCCTCAGAAATCTGTAGGTGACGTCACAGAGCTCTATCCCTATGTGCAGTCTATGGTCATTGTTGAATTTGGTTTTAAATGGGATTTGTTGACATTAAGGAAAATATAGAACAAACAAAAGAGTACTTGTAGACCTTAAGTAGATGAAATTATAAAATGTATATTTTTGGCAGCTATACTAACAGACATACATTGTAGTCAGGAATACTTTGCGTCACAGTGTCAGAACTGTTCATGTCACAAATAGTTGTACAATATTTGACAGAACAGGCTCTAGGGTGTTCCTCATATACGTCTGAGCAGAATGGAAAGACTACAGGAATGTCATCAACTATTTTAAACTCTTGGCACTGAGAGAATAAGGAACAGAGAGACAGACTGACGGATGGATGGATGAAGAGAGGAGGAGGAGGAGGAGAAAGAATGCAGAATGCGTCTTTGTCATTAATGACGACTCAGGGATTTGAGAAATAATGTGTGCTGAGAGATGCTGGCTCTCTGGAGAGTTAGAGCGGGCTTGGGATTTATTAAGGCCTCAGCCACAAAGCCCTGTAAGGAAAGGGGTAACAGATAGCCTGTGTGTGTACACAGAAACACATATATGTACACAGGTTCGACAGCTGTGTTTGTACAGAGCACCCTTGTCTGTGACCTTCTTTGCTGAGGTCCCCGCCGACTCTCTATGGCCGTCATGACTGTGCTCAAACTAAAAGAATCCCTTCGTACCTTCTCCTCTGCGTCTAGTCTCCCCCCTCGGCACTGGAAGTGTGTATGACATCCGCCTACTTCCTATTAGCTGGAGATTCAGATTTCATCAAGTCTCAGATGAAGCCAGAGTGTGTTTCCTGAAGGAGCTGGGTCACTCGTTAACTCCCTCGTCCTGCAGTTTGGCCAAGACATAACACCAAACGTCTGAATGATTCGCCACATGGGAAAGTGCCTGTCGTCTCATGTCTCAAACTCTTTTTCATGCTATCAAACATTAAGAATAATGTCACAAGCATTTACACTCAATATATTCAACTGGTTTGGCAGCAACTGGCAAGAAACCATGCAAGTACTGCTCCAGTAAACAATGAGTCTAAGTGTTTTTCTTTTACTTTAATACCCAAATTATCGTGGCAAGTCATAAATCACAGCCAAATAAAAGTTTTGAGAACAAAGGATCTCTGTGTTGCTCTGGTAGTGTGGCTCAGATAGTTTAAACAGCCCCATGGCAGGAAAGGTTAGACTGTTGTCTTGTCTGCCTGTGTGGTTGTTGTCTGTTTGCAGTGTCCAAGTTGAGTGTGTATTATGCAATGACCTCTTTTCACTGGTTTGAAGTTGGCAGGGCTCAGATGGGAAAAGGTGATGCCACTCATTCCTGAGCAGCTATCAGGATTTGTCAGTATTCAAATCAAAATGGCATGACAGCTGTGGGGTGATTTGCTTGTCAAACTACAGCCACACAGTCCTGATTAGGCTGATCAGCTGAGTTTGAACTCCGAATAAATAATACCCAAGGATGTTTTTATTTTGTTGCATGTTAAGTCATTAATATTTGAGGTTATAGGGAAATAGTTTTTTGCAGTCTGCTGGGGCAGCATCATGTCCGACATGAACACAAAGAGATTAGAAAAGCTGGTCAAAAGGGCTGGGTCTGTGCTTGGCAGGAGTCTGGACTCACTCATGACAGTTTTGGAGAGATGCATGCAATATAAGATAGAGGCCATCTTGGATAATACCAACCATCCTCTCCACAACATTCTGGCAGCACAGAGAAGCAGGTGCAAACGTCTCATCTCACTGTGCTGCAGGATAGAGAGGTTCAGGAGATCCTTTGTTCCCACTTCCCCGAGGGGATAAATAAAAAAATCTATCCATCCATCCATCCATCCCATTTTTCTGGTGTTCTGTCCCTTATTGACCTCTCATGTACCTAAGGTATATCCTGTTTTTACCCTCTGCCGATGCAACACAACCCAAGGTAAAGGATCCACAATAGGAGTTCTCAGTTCAAACATCTGCATTTTTGTGTACAGGAGTTATTTTGTGTCTGTCACGATCCTTCCAGCTTTCTCCTCTGCTGCAGAGAAATTAATGGATTCCTCACAGCACAGTCACGGATATGGTCTGTGTTTTTCATCTCTTGGGTGTGCCCTGCCTTGCTTAGGTTACTGCCCTTGATACTTCAGCTTAGACACAAAAGCAAATCCTGACTCTTTGTGCGGGGTATTTTTTTCTATTCAGCTGGCAAAGAGAGGCATTGTTAGATTTTGGCATTCTGTTCAGAGGGTCATCAAGGAAAGACAACTGACTGCCAGGGAGAATAGGGATGATGAACATAAATGGCCTCCAACAGGAGCTTTGTTCTAGGCAACACACACACACACACACACACACACACACACACACACACACACACACACACACACACACACACACAAAAACACTCCCCCTATCTTTATTGGTTCAGACTCAGGACTAAAGAGCTCTCTGCGTTGGGAAGATGTGTCTTTCTTTCTGCAATCCCACAGCCACAGATAGTCACTCTGTACTTTATGGTTAGTGGATGTCCATAAATATGCATGTGTTCGCAGCTCAGCCATTCTCATTCTCCATGTCAAAAGTCTCAGATCTTTTTTGACAGTCACTGTGATAAAAAAACTATGAATTCAGTGTTTAGCAGACCACATAATCCTCTATCTTTACTGTATGATGAGAATAGTTGCAGGATATTCAGCATTTCAGCTTCTGCAGAACACTATACTCCCACTTCTCTGTGCATGAGCTGCTCGGTTCTGCGTAAACTGGCATGACCCCTCCAGTAGCGAGATGCACCAAACCATACCAGAGGGAGCTACACTGGCAGAGAGGAAAGGCCACATCTATCCTCGCCCGTCGCCTGTCTCCGTCTCCTATAGCCCAAACACAATGAAAAGTTTATAGCTCCCTTCTTGGCCTCATTATTCCTCCTCTTCGCACAGGCTCTCAGCACTTTAGTGCCGCTCTCTGCTTGATAGAAAACACATTTCTCTCCTCAACGCTACTGCCGTGTTGGCAGTAAGTCAGCAGGGCTGTCAGTATCTGTATTAGGCGTCAGTGTCTTGCAGCGCGGCAGGAGGAAGGATAAACACTGACCCAGCAATGGCACTCTCTCATCAGGACATTAAGTTTTATTACAGCTGAACTCAGGTCGCTTCTCATCCTGCATTTCTTTCTTGCTTCGCTTCCGCTCAGCCTCGTCCTCCTCCTGCTGAAAACCTAAGCAGTTTAGCAGCCACTGTAACAAGTGGGAAACAGCTTTAGCGAGTTGTACAATAACAGTGAAAACGAAAATCCTTTTCCTTATGAGGTGGTAGGTGGGGTTTTATGATGAGACTAAAAAAGGAACCTAAAGAGAGAGAAAGTTAACAGACAGTGAAGAGAAGGAGAAAACAAAGCAGGAAACCTTAACTGTAGAAAGTGACCATGATGAGGAGGGAATAAAAACACTGTCACCAGTGAATTCACAGGGCTGCAGGTGTTTGGGACAGCTCGCTCTGTTTGCTTGACCTGCTCTCAATTTCCTCCTTCACTCACTGACTGAAACATGAGTGCTGGTGTTTTTAACACAACCTCGCCCTTCCTTCCATTGTGTTTAGCTGTGAAATAGACTTAATAAATGTAGTTATCCCATAGCTCTATGGCAAAAGAGTTTGTGTCAGTTGTTTAGTGTGCTACAAAACATTAAATTCAGTTTCAGCTTGTTTGACAATTTTCCTAAAACAGAATAGCACGTGTCATCCTGAGTCATGAGTTGTTGAGTGGGAGGGGACTGTGGGACAGGGGTCATCACATTAACTCTCTCGCTTCATGTAATGACACTGAAGGTTTACATCATGGCCACCAGTTTAAACTATTTCAGCTGTGCTTCTGAGAAATCATGTTTTGTCCATCATTTTTATCATAGTGGGTACTACAATACCCATGAGCCTCAGACACTGTTGCTATGGAGAAGAATCCAGTCAGAGGAATGAATGGGAACGATAGAGAATTCAAAACGCTTCATTGTTGCAGTTGTTAACATAACGTAGCGCCGCAGCTGCTGAATTCGTGACATGATTGAAGCTGCAGATTGTGTTTTTAGTTTCCTCCACACTGTAATCTTTAGCTGTTGAGTCTCTTGTTAGCGAATCAAGGGACAGAATTTCAATTTCAATTCTGTGATAGGATGTTTCTTACGGAAATGCAACTTAGGAGCCTTAGTTAACTTTAACCTTGAAAATGTTATGCACACAAGCCTGTAACTTTGACCTTTTTATCAAAGAACCACATATTTCGTAACACAGTGCTTAATCATTGGGACTGATGATTAATCCGGGATATTTTGATACAAGTCTTCCAACTGTGAGTTAGGTGAAGTTTTCTATGGTAACCATAACCTCCACCTTTCACAACTCAGCTGACAACTCAGTAAACCCGGTTAAAAACTATTACTTGTCAAGCTTTTGATTCTTCCATATACTGATTTCTCTGCTGCCTTTTTTTATACCCTCTCCAAAAATCAAAGCCTAAGAGCAAAATTTTAAGGAATGGATAAAGCTGTGTGTTTATCTGCTACAATCTTCAGCATGTCTGAATAACTAGCTAAGGTTGGTCCTCATGCTAAAAGCCTTTTCTCTGCACTGGAAAAACTGAAACAACAAACAATGAAACAATAAAAAGTCTGTTTTGCCTGGATTTTAATACTGAGTCTAACAAAATGACAAAGGCAGACGTCTTTGCAGTAATAGCCACTATAAAAATCTTGATTAATAGTCATTGTTTTTCCTGCATGCTCTCTTAACTTTGTCATCCTGCACACCTTCACCAGTGTTCCTCCTCCTTCTGTTTCATTCTTTCCTTATCCTCCAGCTGAAAAGCTGTCTTTAATCTCAGAGACGGAGCAGCAGCAGCAGCAGCAGTTGCTCTGCAAATATCCACTAAATTCCTGAACAAAAGTTCCGTCTGTTGAAAGGCGTGGGAACTTGGGATTCATTTTTGTCGCTGCTAAATCTAATTTACAGACTCATAACACTGGGTTTAAGGCTTATTTTTGTTATGTGTTTTTATAGAAGCTTATTGACACAGGCTCCTGTGCTATGGTATTGACTGTATGTGATAGGTGGTCTGAGCAACATCTTGTAAAACTGAACTCTGCTGGTTTACTGGGGCAGTACTGGGTGGCCTCTGTGCTCTTTTCTTTCAAATGCAGTGTTTTTGTGAATATGCCCCTCTGTGCAGGTCTGACCTCCCTCATGGAAACTCATTGTGAGGTGCTGTCAAACAGTCGGGGAAAACAGGTGTCAGATTGTCAAACATCTATTAAACAGAATAGTGGACAATGTTCTGTAGCTTTATTTTTCAGTTTAGACTTTTGACAAAAGAGTATCATTTTTTTTATTTAATTTGAAACATGTTCATATAACTGAGCATATTCAGGAAAGTGAATACAATCCATTGTTATAACTTTGTGCAATGAGAAGCCAGAATCTCCTCTCATTTCTGACCCTCTGCTTTGTAGTGTGGTGAGAGAGCGCCCCCCTCTGGACTGAAATAGTCTTTGAAAGCAGAGCCTGCTCTCTCTCTCTCTCTCTCTCTCTCTCTCTCTCTCTCTCTCTCTCTCTCTCTCTCTCTCTCTCTCTCTGTGTGTGTGTGTGTGTGTGTGTGTGTGTGTGTGTGTGTGTTATTAGCCCTCACCTTTAATATAATGATTACTGTCATTACTTCCTGTATCTCTTCTTTTTCCAGCTCTCTGTTGGTTGAGTCAGAATGACTGAAATGCAGCTCTTCTCTCCACAGGTTTGGGATGGACTGTCTGATTCAGTTTGAGGACTTTGCAAATGTTAATGCTTTCCGTCTGCTGAGCAAGTACCGCAACAAGTACTGCACTTTCAACGACGACATCCAAGGTAACCACGCGATCAGTATAAAAATATGAATAATATCTGTTGAAATCAGTCTTGTTTATATATTTTTTTCAAGATACTGACAAATAACATTAAAGAAGGAGAGAGATGTCACATGAACAGCTCAAATTAATCTCACTCAAATCAAAATCCTTTTTTTTGTTTGTTTGTTTTTTGGTCTGTAAATACTGGCATTGGTGTGCACATGTACATGTACCCTGATATGAACAACTGAATGCAACCTTTTAGTGAAAATATAGGCAGCCATATTCTTATATAGCTGTTTAGACATTAAAAATTGACACTTTTTTTTACATGTACACCTCTTTCTTTTTTTAAAGATATGTTTTAGTCTGTATCGCAAAACCAACATAACAGATAAGGGGCATAAGTAGATCTGTTCCCTGTAAACATTTCAATTTCGAAAAGACCACCAAAGGCTAAGACCACCAAAATCAGTAAGAGCAGATTTAACTCCTCGTGCTGATGTTGATGTATATCCTTCAGGTACTGCTGCTGTGGCAGTAGCTGGACTCCTGGCCGCCCTCCGCATCACCAAAAGCAAAATGTGTGACCACACCTTTGTGTTCCAAGGTGCAGGGGAGGTAGGTGCAGCACACTCACACAGTGAGACTGGCTCTGTAAGTTTGGCTGAACAGCAGTCACTGTGAACAAAAGAGGTAACAGGCTATAGGAAGATAGTGGTAAATTTAATTTCCCAAGAATTCCTTGAATCAGATGTTTTAAATCATGAACATCCTGGTGGTAACAAAAAAAAGAAAAGAAAAAAGGAAATACAAACGTGTCATAGTGAAGTATGCTGAGTTTAATTCTCACTTCATTTTTGAGATAAAACTACTGAAAATGTGTCCGCTGTAAGTGAAACAGCAGCAAATGAAAAAATGAAATCAGATTCAAACTGTCTCAATAATGTAAGTTACGCAACAGTAACATCTATTAAAAGCTGCCGATTAAACTTGCTAACCTAAGCCACTGGTCATACCGGACAGAGTGAGGCTGAAGCAGCAAAACCCCAAAGCAAGGTTGTGTTTTATTGCTTATAAAGTTGTTTTTATTTCTAAGAGGAAGATTTTGTTTTTTTTCTTCGTCTTTCAAAAGTTACATAGTCTCACTTTAAACAAGGGACTCAGACCATGAACATACTGAATGCTGTTTTAGCGAAAGAACATTTTGCTCTATTTGATTCATGTGTGAAAGAATTCAATTTATAATTTAATTACTTCTGATACCACCACTGAAGCCTTTTCTCTCTCAAATGGAAAGAAAATATAGTGATTTCAGGTCGGATATTCGTCTGAGAGATTGATGAGATTTTGTGTGTTACTTGAATCTGAAACAGAAACTGCCAAAGCTGGTGTGGATGAACGTCTTTTATCCCTTTTGTCTCGCTCTCAGGCAGCGATGGGGATTGCTGAGCTGATCACCATGGCCATGGAGAAGGAGGGACTCGCTAAGGAAGAGTGCTTGAAAAAGATCTGGATGGTTGATTCCAAGGGTCTCATTGTCAAGGTGTCTTACTAAAGCAACAAACAACATGTACACATACAGGCACTAAGCACTGTGTAATCTAATCACTGTAGCTGACTGGAGTAATTGAGCCAGGAAGTAGAGCAGATAGAAATAAAAACAAACCAATAACAGACTGAAATGAACAAAACATGACGGACTGATATGAAATCAGAGGATGAGAATATCTGAGGGTGGATTCTCCTGAGTCGTTTGGCATCAGAGCTACCTCCACAATCCATTAAAAAAGATTTCCTATGGGTCGTTAATTTATATGACAGAGGTCTTTATTTGGAGTCACTGTAAAAGGCTCTCCAGAGGGTTATACATCTGTTTTGTCCACGATATCCATGTTATCTGTTATTTCTTCCTCATTCCTCCTCCTCCTCCTCCTCCTCTTCACTGTCTTCTCTTGTCCTTCTCCCATGCATCTTATTTCACCTTCTCCGAGGAACACTTACAAGAAATCCTTCATTCCCACAGCACTATTGTGCAATATTGAGCAATAACAGTGATTCCACAGATGGTTTAAAGTCTTTAATGTCGCCCTCTACATCCACTCTTTCCAAATCTGTAGGGTCGGGACCACCTGACTCATGAGAAGGAGAGGTTTGCTCATGAGCACCCACATGTGAAGAGACTGGAGGATGTCGTTCAGGAATTGAAACCAACAGCTATCATTGGTAAAACAACAAGCATGAATGTTTCCCAGCCTTCCTCAGACCTAAACTGTCATGTATGTCGTTTTTTCCCTCTGAACGTGCAGTTACAGTGATGAAATGCTCATGGTTCACAGAAACAACCCTGATCACCAGTTTGAAACAGGAAACAAGCATTGGTTTCCTGTGTCAACATCCCATACATCCACCCTGACAACACCCTATACGCTGAGTTCTTCCTTTGTTCACGTCGTAACTACTACAGCTCCGAGCAATAAAATGTCACAATGGGTCGTAATAAGCTGCTTGCACAGACGACCTATAGGATTGTTTTTTAGGGGAGCAAAGAAGTTTTCACACATGAGCACAGTGTTAGATAAATGACACTGATGGACTGGATTGAAGGGACTATGATAGTAGTGTTGAAGATGATGCACAAAATATGCAGCCCTTCTTTAAAGTTGAAAGACTAGAAAAGCTCCTAAAGGAATCATCTAAAACTGAATACATTGCACAACAATGTCTTTCTTTCTCAGGTGTGGCAGCTGTTGCCGGAGCATTCTCCGAACAGGTCATCAGGGACATGGCTTCTTTCAATGAACGCCCCGTCATCTTCGCCCTCAGCAACCCGACCAGCAAAGCCGAATGCACTGCTGAGCAGTGTTACATGTTTACAGAGGTACTCGCTGAGGACGTCTTGTTTCACTCCCATACACGTCTATGAATGATTTTGTGTCTTTTGGGTGAATAATACTTGTATATAATAATATAGAACTCTGTACTGTAGGGGCGGGGCATCTTTGCCAGTGGCAGTCCATTTGACCCCGTCACCCTGCCTGATGGGAGGACATTCTACCCTGGTCAGGGAAACAACGCCTACATCTTCCCTGGCGTGGGCCTGGGCGTCTCGGCTTGCGCTGTCAGACATATTAGTGAAGAAATCTTCCTTATTGCAGCAGAGGTAACAAACCAACATATATAGAATATACACACACTTTTCAAATCTTTATTATTTTTAAATGAATGCATGAAATTGTATGAACCTCTGCCAGCCCCCCTGAGGCTTCATTCAGGCTGTATCTAGAGGATATAATGATGATCTGGAGATATTCATGGTACATTATTGACAGTGATGGGGGAAGTATTCAAAACTTTTTGCTTTAGTATTATGATTGTAAAATAGCTCCATTACTGCACAAAAATATTGATAATAAAAGTACGGAAATAACATTAGTACATGTGAGAATTTGACACCTTATTTATCATCACTCCTGTGCTCAAGACATTCTCCTCTTAATACGCGTTCTCAGGACTGGCTGCCTTCATATGTTCCAGCAGTAAATACCAATCTTGGTAGGACAGCCTTCAGATATCACGCCACATTTGTGTGGAATAATCTACAGAGCAGACTGAAACTTGACACGCTGAAAGCAATACGCCAATTCAAAAACTTGGTTAGAAGTCTTACTGACATGGGGTGTTACTGTTTTACATAATCTCTTTTCTAACTTGCACTTATGATATTTAAATTCATTTAGATATACACTCTGATTGTTGTTTATATAAACACGTCTACATTTATCTGAATACATATCTGAATGTAAATTTAAATCACTGAAAATTTGTATCTCTGCTATTAATATTTCATTTTATTTTTCTGTACTCAGGTCTCACCTGTAAATGAGATCTTGATCTCAATGTGACTTCATAATTGAATAAAGTATAAATAAAAAAAGTGCTTAGTGCATAAAAAGTAGGCCCTGTTAGTTTTATACTATTTTATATTGTATCACTGCATTATTATTACTGATGTGTATGTAGCATTTTAAAGTTATAGTTGATCGAGATAGAGACAATTTTAGTCTCTTTATATACTGTTGGGTTATTTAACCATTAACAATGCCTCATATTTTAACAGTTTGATAATATACCATGTTGTCAACACCATTGATTCTTGTTATCTTATGTGAAATGTGTGAAATTATGAAACTAACAATAAAAAAAATAATAAAACAAATACATTATTCACTTGGCTCTATGAAGGCCACAGACACAACAGAACTTTCTCACCTTCTCTGTATATGTGTATAAACTCTGCTGCGAGGAATCTGACTCATATGCAGCATATGTAAACGTGTTTTTCAATTCTTTTCTGTGGTAACATGAGTGATGTGTTTATGTTTAACAGTCTCTCGCTAACCTGGTGACGGAGGAGGACCTGGCACAGGGAAGATTGTATCCTCCTCTCAACTCTATCAGGGACGTGTCTCTCAAACTGGCTATCAAGGTGAGACCTCAGTATGCACACAACAGGGAACAAGTTTACCTCACCATGTCTGTGTTATTCCAGTTGTATGGGGGGAGGAGCTTGTGAAACTACCAAAAACGTACACACCCTGTGCTTTACAGATCATGGAGTACGCCTACGAGCACAACATGGCCACACTTCGCCCAGAGCCGTCTGACAAAGATGCGTTCTTGCACTCGCTCACCTACAGCACTGACTATGAAGAGTTTGTTGTGGACTCGTACCGTTGGCCAGAGGGAAGTATGACTGTGCAGTCATGCAAACTTTAAAGCACTGGACCGAGACAGGATGAGCCCTGGTGGGGCAAGGTAACTACTGACGTACAATATCATCAGGAGAGGTGGTATGGGGATATAAAAGAGACTGTGTGTAGAATTTTTCTAATTAATATATTACTGTGAAATTAATGATGACAAAACATTTTGCTGGAAGCACCCGAGCCAACACTGTTAGCGGTGATGTCTCATACTCCTGGGTGGGTCTGCTTTAAGAGTTATGGGGCTTTATTTCTTTCCCTCTAAGAATCGCATGCTAGTTTACACAGGTTTATGAGATAGTTATTAACATATAAAGAACAGATGAGAGGGAAGCTAATGAAATGTGAGACAGCAGTTTATAAAATGTATAAAATATTGCACTGATGGTTGTTATCTCATTACATTTTACAATAATATATTTAGGGAAAATCTTTCACAGGTTACTTCTAATTGTACTGTACTAGGAGGCTGCTTCATGACTGTGTCAGCTATAATCCAATAACTCTTTGTCAAATAAAAATGGTTTCGATTAAGGTTTTCCATGTTTTATTATTACATCTGTGCCGACAAAGGACAAGAACGCATTGAGTGTCAGGTCTAGATATTAAAGGTTCTTTTAATTGAAATATGATTTAATTTTTTTCATAACCACCGGTTTTATTTGTCTCATAGAAATCCTGTTCCGGAGTTCCTCTCACCTACTATATATCTCTGGTGTCTGTCTGTTGCTCCTTCATCTTCAGCGCTAGACAAACTGAACCCACCATTCACTTAGTCTCACAGTGACACCATTTACCTTGTACCTCACCATGCTTTCATACTTAAAGCCTTGTTTGCTTTACAATGAGTGACCAACTTAAAAATGCTATGGCAATGTGTGTGTGAAATGCATTATGTGGTGCTCTGGCCTTCTCCAGAGGTCACTTATATCATTGCAATAGAAATAGCAAATTGAGTTTGTTTTTTGTTTTTTTTTATTAATTATCATCAGACATTGACAGAAAAACTTTAGGGGTTAGGGTTAGGGTTAGCCCTGGCTTCAAATCAATATCAATATATGTAATAATCAGAACAACGTTTTAAAAAAGCATATTTAGGTATTCTTTTTTAGGAGAAAACTCTGTTAATTTGCTTCATCAGGACTGTTTTGATGTGGTTTGATAAGATCTGATTGACAGTAACCAAACAGCCTACCAACTGACAATATATATTTTAATCAAATGTTGATGATTTCACACCAAACCAGAGATGACATGCACAGTGTAACACATTTGTGAGACTTGATCACTATGAGCCATAATACAGTAGCAGTCTGCATTATTTTCTTTTACTTGCAGAGTTTGCGGTGTATGTGAGCAAGCCACAATAAAAACAGCAGGTGAATCAAACTGGCTTATGGTCCAACAGTGTCTGGCTGTCTGAATTAAACTGAGGATGATTTTACGTTAATTAATCAATCACAGGCCAGACAGTCAGAACCAGAGGCCTTGGCTGGGCCGCTGCCCATCCCAGTCTGAAATCAATAGTGGAGCAACCAGACCAGTCAGTGTCCAGTGATGAGCGTCTCGCCCCGGGCAAAACTCTGAGAGACAAACATTTGTTTTCATCACTTTTGCCTCACCCCTCCCTTCAAATCCCCAAATCAGCCCTGGGCACCCAATGCTCTGACATGACAATATGTCTCAGTGTCAACACCATCCGATAGTCAATTAGCTGTCTGGGCCATAAATGGTCCATCAGTATTCCAGCACATAAATAACCTTTGCTTGGTTGTGTATTTAATAGCTTACTTAATATTTCTGCTTCCCAGAATGGGCTAAGAGAGACAAGAAAGATTTCAGGGAAAGAATGACATGAAGGTGACCTGAATGTATATTACAATGTGCTTTTGTGCCAAATACTGGTTGTTCTACAGCAGCGGTTCTTTTTGGTCCAGAAGAACTGAAAGTACCCCTTCATCAGCGCTGCCTGCCATGTTCATTAGAGCTCATTTAAACTGTCTTCTATTCGAGTTTGCATTCTTATTACTCAACGTTTCAACCATTTATCCAATACTTTAAGCTAATTTCTTCAGCTGTGTGTCCGTTAGTTTTAGCTGTTTTTCATTCATCTATTAGCCTACATTTAGCTAACTATTTTACCATCGAGCCAATACTGTTAGCTAACTATTTGGACTGTTTATTCACCTAAAAGTTATTCATCAACCGTTTATTCTTTACATTTAGTTCTTTCAACCATTTACCTCTTACTTTTAGCTCTGTATTTTAAACATACATCCATTACTTCTAACTAATGTAAGCTACTTTAATAATTTATCCATCACTTTTAGCTCTCTTTTGCCTCCTTTTATTCATTACTTTAAGCAAATTGTTTAGACTTCAGCCTGGCAATATGTGGATATATACATATATTTTTTTAATCAAATTATAGTTCATGGTTTGCTTTTTTCAAATAAATTATGCTACTCCAAGATCTTTCCATGTAGCCTACCCTGTTGGGAATAGGTATTTTACAGTATGTTTGCTCCTTTGTAAAACTGACTATTAGTAAAATACTGTAGATTACTCTCTTATCTCGTCTCTGTCTCCTTTACTCTCCACATCACCCTGCAGGCCTCTGTGGCACCTTGCTGGTCACAGACTGGCCGGGTGACTGGCAGCTGTAACCCGACATCCTTTTGACCTTGTTTACAGTCTCACATTAAATGGCACCTTGCTAAGACCTTGCGATCAGTGCCTATCAGTAAAGCCCCTGGGGGAACATCGCCTGTATGAGTCTGTCTACCCATCCTCCCACTCGCCTGTTTGACATTAAGCCCAAAAAAACGTGACCCATCTGCCCGGCCACCACTGCACAAACAGCTTGTCCTGCTTGCACTTTTGGGTTCAAACACAATGACTTAATTTCTTCTCAGGGCCATTCATTTGTGGCTTTTGCTTTTAGGAATGTTAGTCTATAATCACAAATTATTTTTATTTTGTTAAATTGGCCTGTTTACCTCAAGTAAAATATTGCACATTTACTGATGTATGCACTATTCTGACTACACACATCATTTTTACTGCTGCAGTAGTTAGGCTGAAATTTATAACCACCTCTATAAAAGACCAGCAGATGGCGCTCTAATATATTGCTTAAGCAGATATCACTAAAGGCCTTTAAGGGAACGAGTGCAACATTGGTGGTAATAATGATTTCAATGCATGTGTGTCTGTTATTTCTCCTCCTTTTTTTTTTATAGATATACTGCAATATATGTTGCTAATGACTCAATATAATGACACAAGGTAATGACAACTGTAAAAACAATAATAACCCACCCAATGAATCATTTCATTTATTCTGGGCTAATTTCACCAGCTACATTTCCATCTAATCTCTAATAGTTCAGGCTCCTGTATTGTTCCTGGCCTTTGTATGACAGGACATTACATCTTCCATTATACTGCAGCCCATGTGGATAACACAATTGTCAATATGTAAATGGAATAAATTACATTATGCTAACATATTATCTGTGGCTGGTCTGTTCACTACTAAAAGTAACATTTAGATTAATGTATGCTGCCATCTTGTAGATAGAGAAATTCAGATTTAAGATTAAGAAAAGGTACAACTGAGGTAAGGATCTAAACTCAGAGCTTTTGAATAACATTTAATACTTTTGAATTTAAACATTTTTACAAAACCAAGATATCTTAGAACAACAACAGCCACATTTTACAATGTATAACATTCAGACACCTTTGTATAAATTTGTTATTTTTATTTTTGCTATTGTACTAATCTTAAAATCCAAATTTTAATCCGAATTATGGTATATATTGTAAGCACACTCAATATTACTGCTAATACTACTGTAGCATCGTAATATGATTTGTCTTTGAATATTACAAATATTGACAAAATAAATCGTTTTTCTAGTCAAAAATCCTTGAAGTATCCGTATAAAAACTCTTAAATTTGTTCCAAAACATCTGCCCCCTGAGTTGTAAATCAGTGTGATCTGATGGACAATAGTTTACACTTCAAGGATTTTATACACACCAGTACACTGCTCTCCGTTCTCACTCACAAAGAGCAATATACATGCACTGAAGATGGCTGCAGGAGGAGCAGATACACAGAGTGCAACCAGTAACTGTGAATAGAATGCAACCAACATGCAACTTTTCTATGCCCTTTTGAAATACACTCATTCATGATGGCGGGCTGCTGTATGCTGGAGTAGAAGAATCACAGTATAAAAACTCCCTGAGAGAATAACCCAGGATTCTTTGCCTCCACTTTTCCTGAACGTTTATTTTATTCTTTAACTTTGCCTTTGTCTACTGAATGGATGCAAAGCCCAACTTTGTCAACAAAAATCAATGTTTCACAGCAGCCACCATGTCAGGAAAGTAGGATGTTGGATGAACGGATGTTATTGAAATCCCATGATGCCTCTGCATCTTTGCTGGTGTGTGGAAACTGCCAAGGCCTTTATTCACCGAGGCCTTGTGTCTGCTGTGCGGTGAGCCGAAGCAGTCATATAGATTACTCTGCATAGATTTTCACATAGTATATAGAAGGTATTACACCTTTTATCTGTGCAGCAGCACCAAGTGTCAGCACATCTGCTGTAGACGGTGGATTTTGAGGAACTGTGTTTATCTATTACTTTTCTTTTTATAAGTCATCACTGCAACATCCAGCAACATCCAATAAATAACCAGTAATGCGATGTTTCAAGCTTTCAGAGAGCAACACGTATTGGACAAAACACGCATTCTACAGTTGGTGGGGAAAGTGAAATCTTGAATTCTTGAGTTTTTAAATTGCTGTCTGCAATTTGATCATTCCTGCTTTCTGATGCTTACTTTTAACATTTACAGGCTTAAATCTTACTGTGAAGACTGTGAAGACAGCGTGGTCACTTAGGGTTGCATGGTGTTGACACTGTTTGACCCTGCTGAATGGTGCCTGAGCAGCACATTTTCAGCTTCAACTCTGACCTCTGACCTCCATATGTAGACCACTTTGTAACCAAAAGACAATTAACTTTGAGGGATCAATAACACTGAGTCATAAACAGCATAGCTTAATTTGATTATTTTTTCTTGATTTTTATCTTTTTTTCAGTAGTCCAGGAGCTACTTTCTGTTAAATAACCTAATGCAAGTCGTGCTGCTAAGTACTATTGGTGATATGAGACACAAGTTGCTACATTTTCTCAGCAAATCCAATGCCCTGCCTGGCTGGTGGTGGACTGAATGAGGACGATTAACCAAGAAGCCACCCCTGCTCAGCAGCTTCATACCATTCTGCTGTTCCTGTGAATGATTCTGTGAGTAATTTAGAGCGACATCTCTGTTTTGCAGACACTTCGTGAGGCCTGCATGTCGCACAGGTTTTAGCCTGTGAGGCAGTGGTGGGCACAGGTTTCAGACAGCCTGTTGTTTCTCGGGCGGGTACCACGCGCAGATACCAAGCAGGAGCGCCAGCGCCTTGACAACTTTTCCATAATTAGATGAGGCCTTGCGCTCAGTGTGGGGATTCTTGCACAGAAATCTAACATGACGTGTGATCACGACCCAAAGTCGTGTTTAATTAATTTTTGTTGCAACACAGGGCACACAGACATCATTCCCTGCAGCTCTCTGGACTGAAAAACCCAATGTTCTACTAAAATAGGCTACTTTAGAGTATTTGTGAGTATTTGGATGCATGTTTTTAGACTTAACCTGTATTTTAGGCAAAATTAAACAAGTGATAAGACCAGGGTTTTGGTCTTTGGAACAAAGATTCTGTTCAACTATTTTATAATAAAAGAGCAGGGAAATTAACATGTTCAAATAAGCTAACCTAGTTCAGTTAAGATACACAGCACGTTGCCTTTAGCTGTTGAGCATGTCTTTGCCGCGTCTTGAATGTCGGCACATGCTAGCCAGGCTTGTGCTTATTATTCTGCTGCAAGCTCCAGATGGATCAACACATGCTGAAAATATTACAAGCAAGACATTTGCATGTGACCTAAATCCTTCACTTCTGCTCCACCATGCAAACAAGTCAGTCCAAAGACATTATTTAATGATCCTGGATTGGAACATTTGTACCTCACAATCTATTTTGCCATACTGGGAGACATTTAAAGCAGCTGATTTTAGCTGATTAGTTTAAAATGCATGTTATATATTCCGTCAAATTAAGTATGGCTGGTCCACATTTTGCCAACTTTTTTGATATATTGTACCCCATTTGGAAATTAAAGGTACTTATTATTGTCGCTGAAAGAGCAGTAGCATACTGTTATTAGTTAATTGTACTACGTTTTGTTTATTAATGTGTGTGATGGTGCTGCTAATATGTTCATCAGCCTAAAAATACTATGTACAGGGCAGAGAATAATAGGCCTATAATTAATGCATTGTTTAACTGTATTAATTGTAATGTATATGTGTGATTTATGTCATTTGTATTGTATGTGATGTATTGATGTTTTTAAAGTTGCATCTTAAATGAATATGGACCATGATCCAAAACAAATTTAATCGCCTGGCTGACAAAGAAAGGTAAGCCTGACATCACACTTGATGCACTCAAGACCTGTAAGAGAGCACTGACAATCAGCCTGAGGCACACTATTGGCTGAAATCACATTTAACATGCATGCGCTTTAAGAAATTAACATGCATGTATTTGCAACAATAGCCTGTGCTGTTGTTTTCTGGATCTTCATTAATTCTGTAATTGTTTGCTGCCAGTGATTTACTGCCAAGTTTTGTGAACATCAAAGCATGTTCTCTTTTTTCTGAAACCAGACATAACCCATTAAATTAACATGCATATTGCATCTTGAGCTCAATAAGTTGCCTAATTAATTGTGAGAGGCAACAACAGCTTGTGGTTCTTATGGGTATAGAAAGTAGTTTGTCCTCTTAGCTTGTGTGCTTCTGGTGCGTGTCCTTCCTGTATGTTCAATGTGTGTGGTTTGCTGATTATAAATGAGGACAGCAAGGTGCATGTGATGGTAATGCAGCCTCCAGTGCTCTCCTTGCCCATTAATAACCTGGTTCCCTTTGAACGGGCCACGATGAGCGAGGTGGCCTCTTTTTTTTTCATCTGTTGCAGCATGTAAATCCGCCTGCTGTGTTATCTCCTTAACTGCTCAAGGGTCCACCTGAGTTTGTCCACCTGATGGATAAATTAAAGAACCTACAAAGGCTGTATTTTTTCTTTTTGATCAGTATGTCACAGTGCTTAGTACTTTGTCAACATCACACATCGCAGTGATTGGCAGGTGACAAGGTTGGACATAATGAATACTGGAAACACTGTGTTCATTTTTAAATAATGCTGAAAGCTAGTTCTTTCAACACTATGCCCCCACTTTATAACACAACCTTTCTGTGAAAAATGTGTTGTCATAAAGCCCATGCTGAAATAATGACATCACCAGGGTTACTTTTTCCGACTTTGAAAGCTCCCTGCAGAGCCACAGAAGACAGAGGACATGTTTTGGTTTTTTCCACATTATTCAACCGTTGTGACATGTAAATGAACTCGCTGTATCAAATTGTTGGAGAGTCATTTTAAATTTTCTTGTTAAATAAGCTAACTGAAGAGTGTGCTGACGTGAAAACTAGTTGTTTTTTTTTCAAGCTGCTACAGTAAATATTTTTATATTGAGAGTGGAATAAAAGATAATGTATAATGTTAAAGGGTTTCCCTCAGCTCTACGGACAATATTAGCATCTTTCAGCATATTATTTTTGGTTTACATCCTGAACTTTCCTTTTTTAGTTCGCTCTTTCCTCTCTCATCAGCTGTGTTTCCATATATAACAGGGAGCTTTTCGAAAGAAAAAAAGCTCTGAAGCTCTGATGAAAACCACTGAACGATACCTGTCCAGCACCAAATGGCAAACAGATGAAGTTAGCATGGAGCATTTAGCTGCAAAAGTACCTGATGTTTCCTTCAGGAGTTGGTAAAGACCAAACCTGAGCTAAAATGAAGGGGGAATTGTCATTGTTTAGGTCAGTTTGGTCAAGTTTGCATTTGTACTACTACTTGGAGTGGCATGAGTTGGATCTTTCAACCACTCATCACAACAAGAAGAAAGGATGTGATAGAGACAAGAGTTAGAGAAAAGCTGTTGCTTTCAGCCTGTGGAGGCAGCTCTTGATGAGTAAAGGAATTAAGTTTGATGGTGAGCTCGCAACATTTCTTCTAGACTGACAAGTAAACAGCTGTTAATGCTAATGCTGTAGCAATAGCAAAACTTATAAATACCTCGTTTTATCAGGTGGCTAGAAAACAGGAATTCAAATGAATGTTAATGTTGCCTTACATCCACTGCATATGTGCAACTGTTGATAAAAAGCTCATCATATCAACTAAAAACATAACAATATGTCAGTGTTGTGTTTTCGTTGCCCATAAGTGGCAAAAAAAAAACTTTGAATGAAGGTTTATAATTGTGACTACTTTGGAGAATAGACTAGCGCTAAAAGCCCAATATTTCAAAACAATCAGACTGTCAAACTCTCCAGTGAATCCCCATCATGGAGCCATGCATTGTTCCTATAATCTTTGAGATGCAACTGTATTGTCTCTACAATGAGTTGTTCAAATATAATCTAAAAATATACAGCTTGTATACCCCAAAGGTTATTTAAAATCATCATCTGTTGTTCTGGTCATTGAATTTCTCACAGGCCTGTAAAGAGCACCTGATCAGACTCTTGACCTTGTGTAGAAGGCTCTGTGTGATTTTCTGTACTCCAAACCCAGCTCCCAACGCAAATGCTCTGGTCAGAGTATTTCATGAAAAAAAAGATGCAAGTAGAAAAGATCGATCAATCAATTATAACAGGACAACACTGGCTTAGTAAAATAATACTCTCCTGTGTGTAGGTGTGTCTGTCTTCTGCTGGCTGCATATGGGTGGATAGCTCATTATCCATTGTCAGCAGGGACAATGGCCTGGAGGCCAGGCTACGCTGGCCCAACAGCCCCGAGCACAATACCTATAAACAGCGAGCAGCCTAATTCAAAACACAGTCTAGCATCACCGTGTTGTCTCACAATGACAAAGGCGATGAATAGGGAGGTGGGCTTTTAAGCAGACAAGCGTTATCTGTTGAAAGGTGGGAGTGTGTTCCAAATGAAAGGTTGCAGCAGTGAAAGTATCGAGTGGTAACCTCAAACATGTCTGATGTTTTTTTTTTTTCATTTTTCCGACTGGTTGTCAAACTGCAGGTGCTCTTATCAATACTTTTTTTTGAAAGAGGATGTTATTTGGATGCACTAAAATGAAAAACCACTAGCCTTAGATAACTGCACGTTTAAGATTAGACACGTTAGCCCATATAAGATACAGAATCAGATGACGCACAGCATTGATTTGCTTGAGTAGCTTTTAAAATGTTATGCATCAGCTCACTAATGCATTTAACCCTCATGTTGATTGGTACAAATGTGCCCCCTCATTTGAGCCTCTAGGCACTGAAATCAGAGATATAATAGTCCTGTATGTTCTAAATGAGGCCAATATGTGCTTTAAATGACGTACGCGAGTGTGGAAATGTCATTCATGTAGGTCAACGAGTCTACATCCATCCATCACCTCCACCCACCAGGATCTTGAACACATCGAGAGAGAGAGGAGTCAATCGAAGAAAAGATCTTTGTGTTACTTGCGCTTGACTATGCGTGGTCTGAGTAACAGTAATCCAATCAGATAAAACACTACTCAACATACAAGTTTTGCCAGATATTTCAGCTGCTGCATGCGCCCACCACAAAGATTCACTAGTTCCCTGTCAACTTGTTGGCTTTCGTTACACTGAGCTTTGACGTTCTGCACCTAATTCTTTTGACACTGTTCTTTAAATGGGTTTTGCAATTAGACTCAAATATCTGCCTCTGTTTACTCTCAGCCATGTCTCCCACACTGTCCCCATACTCTAGCAATGTCCAGTATCTCTTCTTCTCTCTCACCAAGTGGCTCCTATACTTAGTCCGATATGTCCTTGTTTGTACAATGAGCCTGTTAACAAAGCCATGGACAGGTTATTGTGGTATCTCATGTCTCATGGATGTTGTTGCTCAGCTATTGAGCATCACTGACAAGTTGTCTTGAAGGTAGGTGAAATGGACAACATATGTTCAGATAAAACACTGGAGAAACAAAGGTGAAGATAAACAGGTTAAAAGCTGCAACTACCTGGCATTTTCTGATTTTCTGTAGGTATGACACACATAGAGCTGGTAATGCCTCATAGGGGTCACTCTTTGAAGATTAGGTAATGCTACTCAGCCTATGAACAGTTGTGTTTGTGGCTCTGGGGGAGTTTTTAAGTGTTTCCAAAGAAATCTGTGGTGATGTCATCAAAGGTACCTGGGCTTGAGCATGGAGACTTCTAGAAATAAAGTCTGCATTACCAACAGTCGACATGGAGCATGAAAAACATGAGCATATAGCTATTGCAACAAGTCCTCCAATGTAAACAACCATAGATTGTCCCTGCCCTTAGATACTGCCCATTGGGGTGTAGCAGAGGCAGGCGCGCTGGACCTTCGTTGTCATGGTAACAATAATACGACCAATAGGAGCATACCAGCGGCTGGCCTACTGGACAGTCGTCATCATGGTGACCATAATGAACATGTGGTCAAAACCAAAAACTAAAAGATGAAAAGATGGTGTTTTATCGTCACAATACTTCTTCGAGGTTCATCGTCATGGTTACAATGATAGACATGCGGTTAAGATTGTGGATAAAACAAACAGACTATCAGCTGTCCTGTGTTTTGTCAACACACACATCCACCGAACATCCTCCTAATGCAGATTTTGTCGCTTTACATAGTACGTCACCTGACTGACTTCCTCCTTGACTCCTGTCATAATTATCATGGCCACTATAGAGATTACCTAACAAAAATAAAATTTAAAATGTAGGGACTAATAATCAGGATACCTTGGCCACAGATTAGATTAGATTTTTTTTATCTATTTATTTTTTTAAATCTGTCTCTTTGGAGATCTCCCAGCTTTATGGAAGTACAATAGTAAAATTTAAATACCCACTTGATGAATATACTTCATCATCATCTGTTCTATTTTTCTTTTCTTCTGAGTAACAAAGGAACATGTCACTGAGATCTTTTTCAAGAGAGATGGAGGAGAAAAAACAGCATAAAAAGCACCACTCTCAATAAGTACTATACAATTCAGATTCAGATTGAGACTTTTTTCCCCTTTTTTTCTTTCTTTAGCACAAGTTAAGCTATCAGTATGTTTAAGTGTTTTAATGTAAGCTGAGATGATTAGCATGTCCACCTAAGAAGCTTACTACCAACAGATATATTGCTAATATTTTCAAACATATCAGGTTTCCATTAAATACTGAACCGTATATAATACTATGATTGAAAAAACTATACAACAGTACTCTTTTATTCCATGCTTTACATGGATCAGATGAGGATGCCTCCTCCTCCTCCTCCAGTCCTTTAACTTGATATCATGTTGATATTATCAACTACACATTTAAAACATTTACTCAGAGTTGTAGTTTCAAAAAGAGTCAGTCAAACACTAATCAACTCATCACGCTAACGATAGCTAGCTAGCTACGATATGATATGTTAGCAACAGCTGCCGTTTTAGCTGAAAAATCCAGAGCCAAGAACTGAAAGCCTGCTTTGGTCTACGCTTATTAAAAATGACATAGGAGGAATTTCTAGGTGCTACAAAAGCAACTGGACTTGCTTGAGGTTCTTGAAGCTGTTTCACTGTTTGTTCAATACATTTTGAGGATTTGTTTATAGGGCAAAGGTTTCCATATGTGTAGAAACGGTTGCATGCAAGATCCCCTAAACTGGAGCACAACCAAGAATCAGAAATCTTTTAGCCCTCCTCTGGCTGTTTCTCTGTCTCTCTTACTATCTCCCTGTTGACCGTGCCCCACTTCAGCCAAAGACACGCCTTTTGCTGCTTGTGGCGATGCCCTCCAGATGTTTTTTAGTCCATATCTTAGCTCACAGAAAACAGGGAGGGTTCATCATGTGACCATCATGTGTCTGACCATGCTGGTTTTTCTGGGTCGGTCAGCTTCTCCCTCCCTCTCTGACGCTGCTGTTTCAGTACCCCCAGGCCATTGAGGCTGGTCAGTGAGGCCACATGACCTGAGGCTATGGGTAAACTCAGGCAGGTCTTGGGCCAAGAGGTGCCGCCTTACATTTGCAGTTAGTTGGTCTGCAGAGCCTCTGTGATGGGCCTGGATGTGATCGGATCCGAGTAGCACTAATCCACTGGGCTGGTTGGGGCGGGGTGGGACTCTGGTGTCCCATTAAGTTTAGCCTGGAGGATCATAAGGTTACAATTTCAAGAGTCTGGACTAGCCTTGGGTAATGCAATCTGAAGGTCCACCGCGCAGAGATCCTTGGAAGAATACAAGGGAAGAGAAGAGCTATTAGTCTATCAGAGTGACAGAGAGAGAGAGAGAGAGAGAGAGAGAGAGAGAGAGAGCAGTGGGAGGCTTAGACTTTTAAAAAGAGAGGAGTTTTCAGGCCTGGAAGAATGAAAGCATTTATCTTAACCTCACACCTCTGGACTGATCGCTACAGTTACATGTACTTGAAGTGAATAACCTTTCAGAAAATGTAAATTTTTAAGTATAGTTAACATTTAGAGTCACAAAAAACAAGGTCCTGGGTTTGGATCTCACCTCCAGTTTCCTCGTACTGCCCAGTGACAACCAAGACCCCTGTACCACCATGACCCCAGTGCTATCAGCCCTGTGACAGAGATTCATTCAGGGGTGTTCCTGTCTTCCATCCAATTCATGATGGAATGGATTCCAGCTACAATATAATATTAGCGCTTACAGTAGTATCCATCCATTTATCATGGGCTAAATTAATCAAAAAATGTTATCTATCAAATGACATTATTTTATTTAGATTCATATTAGCATGCAATTTTATGCAGATTTTTTTTTTAAATTACTCAACTTATTTTTTCATGTCCACCAGGTGGTATCCATCCATTCAGAGTGTTTCAGTTTTATTTACCCAGGTCTTCAGATAGCCATTACGACACTTTTGCCACCACAACAATTTAATGTAATGTCACTTATAGTGCAATGCTTACAGCTTTGAAAATATTGCTTTTTAAGCATTTTACAGAGTTTTCGGGGTACAGGGGTTAAACCACTCTGATCAACTCACTAACCCAGCCTATTTGAAATAGCAGCACTGCTTTTTTTTAATGTATTAAGTTTTATTATGTTAGGTGGGGTGGTCTAAGTTTCAGGCCAGATTTGCTATGAAACACTGCTCACCACATGTACCAGTGGTGGTAAGTGGGAAACAGAGGTGAACCGGTCCTCTAATTTTTAATAATATAATAATTTTTTATCCCAAAGCAGGTAAATTAACAAGGTTTCTAACATTTCAGAACATATTCTTCTAAGTAAGATGAGGACCACCAATTGACTGTAATACAGGTTTTTCTCTAAACTCTAAAAGGCCTATTGAGATTTTACTACTGTATCTCCAAATTCATTAGTGACAGCTTTGCCAGTGGTAATACAGAGCACCTTTTGTTTGACATTTACAGGTAAGTAAAGAAAGATCAGAGGCTGTTCAGAGATTTAGGAATTATTTTTATTTTAATGTGCATATCCTCAAATCAAACCTAAACCCTGTGGGCATCATTGTTTAAATGAAAGCTGATGTAATCAGACTCAATTATATCCTGAGGACATGTCCCTTTTAGATCCTGTTTGTTCTTTCCTTTTTCAGGTTTCAGCTCATGATATTAATTGGGTCCCATCTCAGCCCACTTCATTGAACCTGACACTCCAAAGAGGCCACGTCTTTACATCTACAATATGGAGGAAAGTGAGGGAGTGAGAAGAGAAAAAACCTGACAAATTAAAATTAAATTACTGACCAGTTGATTTGGCAATTATGGACAATTAGCCAGCACGTGGGGAAATTTGAAAATTATAACATGCCTGATCTTGTTCAAATGAGCACTTTGACACTGTGACCTGTTTTAGCCTCCAGGGGCAAAACAAATGTAGGAGCAGTGCGTTTTATGGGGACAGACTTCACACCATCCTCCAGTACACACAATTATCAGTAACCACAGGCATGTTTGTTACAAAACACAGATCTTTATAATGGCATTTTTTGCTATATTGAAAAGTCACAAACCATTTTCAAAGCTGATGCTGAGGTTATTATGGTAAATACCACTGAGTCGCCACAGTGCAGGCAGACCTGAGCAGTAAAAGAAATAAGGGTTTCATGATTCTCTTTTTTGGAGAGACAGAGACAGTCTTCAATGCAGCACAGTACAAGTTAGATAATAAATAATAGTGTGATGTTTTTTTTTTTTAATTAAATGTTCAAATCTATTAATCTAGTTTCTAGGTCTGTCAGTCAGTCCACCACTTTGGGGCCAGACTGACATATCTCAACAACTATTGAATGACTATTGCCTTGAAATCTGATGCAGACATTCATGCAGTGGTGATGCTAGACTCTGGGGGGGCCCAGGCAGATAAGCCCTTCAAAGAAACCCCCACAGTGGCCCCACTTATAGGGGATTGGGGCAAAAGCAGTGCACTGCGTATTGTCTTTATGGAAGGTTTAATGGGGTTTAAAGTTGACATTGCAAAATGTGACTCCTGGTGGTGCGTCTCCCGAGGGGGCCCCAAGCGGTTGCCTGACTTGCCTGTTCACAAGCTGTGCCTCTGCATTCATGTTAACCAAAAAATCAATCCCACTGACTTTGGTGATCTGCTGACTTTCCCTATAGAGACATTATGAGGTGAAATGTCTGGGTTTCACTGAAATCTTGACAACCATTGAATAGATCCATGAAATTTGGTGCGGATAAATATTCATGCTGCCTGGAGAATGAATCAACTTTTCATCTGTCAAAGTTTTCACAAAATGTTTCACTTATCTAGCAAAATTTCTAAATATCTGCAAGCTGTATTGAGACTAAATGCCAGAGGATGAACCCTGGTGGATTTGGCGATCCCCAGATTTTTCCTCTAGTGTCACTATGAGGTTGCCACGTGTTCCCAACAGGATAAATTTGAACTTTTGTGCATCAACGAAATGCTTGAAAATCATTTATTGTGAGCTGGAATGACCTTGAAAAGAAAGAAAAACCTTGGATTTATACTCTATTACATATAGACATAAAGATTAATAGCTTTCACTCAGCATACATTTGAACTCTCAATATATTCTGAATTTGTGCTCTATTAAAGCTATTAGAAGGTGCAGCATTATGCAGAAACTGCACACATCAAAATAAAAGCAATAACTCTCCTACCCTACCTATAATTTAGAAAATCTTCAAAATTAAATTTTTTAGGGAGTAAAAGTCTTGTGTTGTCTGTTTCTGCTGGAGAGGCAGAACAACCTGCCGTGAGAAAGCATAGTGGCACTCGTGCTGTGCTCTGTTCCAGACATAACAGCTTTCGTATGGCTCAGAGGTTATTGGAGGAATGAACGTTATATGCCTCAGTTCCCCACAGTAATAAGCAGCGTTAAACAGTCGCGGACAAGCCGATGATCCAAATGATCCAAGTCTGTGTCAAAAAAGGCAAAGTATTAATTCCTGCTGGTGATTTTGGATTTCTCCACCTTCATTTTCATTTCTCACATGTCAAATGAACAACAGGACTGATGAAATGTTGTGTTACCTTTATCACATTTAGAGTTCTGTGTCGGCTTCTTCCGCCTTGGTGCGAAGGAGTGAAGTCAACCATTGCTGTAAGTCTTGTTGGGGAACAGCCAGCGTTATCTCTCCAGCAGCAGATTCTTCTGTTCGTCATTTTCCTTCGCACTCACAGGTTTGGGGTTACATAGTATGTCAATTAAAGAGCTTGTTCTGTGTGGTCTTCCATCCTTTCATTCATTCAGTCCAGTTATTTTAACATATATACTCTAACCCGGCTGTCCTTTCAGACCCTGCCACTCTGACCTGCCTGCCTTTCCTGCCAGTAGAATCACCTGACCTGCACCTCCACACTCACCTGCCCCCCATTCTCCTCGTTTCCTCATTAGCTCCTTCGTATATACACCGGTCCTTTTCCACTTGCTCTCTGCCAGACTGTCTTTTTGCCATGTGCCTTAGATTCCCAGCGCTCTCCTGTTCCTTGCCTGCCTGTTTTGATCCTGAATTGGTTTTGGACCTTGCCTGTGTGTGTGTTGTTTGTTTTGAGGGGGGGGTTTTCCTCGGCCTGATCCTTTGTGCTTTGTCTGCCTGTCTGGATTTTTGTATCTTTGTTTTTTTTTTATTTCTGAATTAAAAACTCTTTACTTTAACATCTGCCTCCTGAGTTGTGCTCTTTGGTCCATTTTCTGATATGCACAACACTGTTTTGTCCCCTGAGGGCATGTTTACCTTTATGACATCTACAAACTAGATTTGTTGGAAGTGCTGCCAGGTTAACTGCTAAAATTTTTGGCTGTGGTCAAAAGTATCAGAATATGCCCTTGTTGCAGTTTTCTCCTCTAGAAATTTTGTTGTGACACAAACCTTGAAGCAGTGGTGTGCTTTATTTGCAGTTAGATAAAGGAAGACTTGTATCCCAAGACTACAGTATGACCTCATTCTCAGCTCATGAATTGATTTTATTCAGAAGTGGAGAATTAGCAAGGCCAGTATCTTTCAATTGTTGGAAAAGTTCTTTGAGAGTGCAGAAAAATAATCAAAATAGCCCATTTGCCTTGCAATTTCTTAATTCTTAAAGCAATTTCTCCATAGCACTATACAATTCCCTCTTCTGTATGGCACGCTTCAATAGGGAAGAATGTGTTTACATGATTCGGGCTGCTCCTGAGGTCATTTGCATCACTCCGAGCCAATCCTTTCAGCTTCCAGTTCAGTAAGTTTCTGTATTTATTTGAACAAGTCATATGATATCCCTGCATTCGAGTGATTTCCAATGGTGAGCTGTCAGGTTCTTTCTTATACGAGGTGTGAATGAGAGTGGGAATGCGGTGACGGACACTCCTCACAGGGCGCTTGTTAGAGTGACTAACTCTCTGTGGCCTCCCTGTCCTGACCTCTGTGACCTTCATCTGCACTGCAGCATCCATCAGCCACGGCGCTTAAAGGCCCAGAGGCAAAATACAAACTCTACTAACTTTCAAGTGTCAACACAGTGCACAAAAACACACGTTATTATTGGACAGATTATTACTGGCCAAATATTACCTGACTTTTCAATCCTGATTGCAATTAAAATCAGTGTGTGAATAGGAATAAGATAGTGGTAATCTTTGATGATGAAAACTTTATTTTTTTTAAATTATGCTCTTATTTTGAAGGTATTTGTGTGAAAGGGTAATATGCAAGAACTGTGGCGCTCGTGTAGGTGTAAATATTGAAAGTACTTTCAAAACTGATGTGATGGCTTCATTAAAAGAGGTAGAAAAAACCTCCAGATTTAATATAAATATTTCTACTAAAATTACACAAAAATATGACAAAAACAACATAAAAAATTGTAATTGAAATATTTTTAACTGCTAAAGTCTGATGCCTTTGCTTTATGTGAAACTGAATCAGCACTAATAGAAAAATGTCAAACTTGGAAAAATAATTAAATTCTGCAAGAAATAGAAATGAATTCAAATAGTCTGTGGACATTGTTACGGACAGTCTCCCATGTTTTATTGTCAGGCCATCACTGTCGTCCAGTCAGATCAACTAAAGAGCCAATTACTGTGATGAGATACAGGTTGCAAAGCTGGTTAAAGTTAGTTTGAATTGTGAAGCACTGTCATGTTTTAAAATTCCTGCAAGGAAAAAGACTGGGGAACCAATTATGATAACAAGAATACTTCCTCAGGAAGGCAATGGAAATAATGAAAGAGAGGCTCTCCATAGCTTTATTCTGCTTGATTTGGTTGGTTTGCTTTGGCCAAGATATTCAAAAACAGCACTTATAGCCTTAAGCTGCATTATTAATTCATAATATTAAAAAAAGAGAAGAGTGGGAGAACACGGGATGTACGGCACTACGAAGATGTTTCCTTGAACATGCACTTGACTCCAGTCCGATGCGCTTTTGCACAGCACAGTATGCCTGTCTGAGTTCACAAGCCAATCCTCCCTCCAGGTTTGAAAACTGCACTGGCCACTCACAGAGCCCAGGGCAAGGCATTCATATGGCGGGCGAGCTGCATATTAGACACATATGGTGCCGAAACAGATTTAAGAAATAAGCTGTCATCAAATAATCAAATCATTCATGTTTCAGGGAGCAATAATGGAGGTATGTGAGCAGATATGTCTGGGAATTTTCCTAGTGGGACGCCTTTGTGTGTGCTTGGTGTGCCTGTGGACAAAGGCTAGTTACTGTCGCTTCTCCTCTCTTCTCCACGCTCACACGCAAAAAGCAAACGAGAGAAGTTCATCAAAAAATTACAGCAAACAAGCTTAATCTTTATAATGATGGTGATTGGCTATTTGATAGACATTAGATCCATTTCAATGTCCAGGTGGACAGAGGACAGTTTCTTTATATCCAGCTGTAAAAGGAAAATTTCAAAATGTCAAAACTAAGGAAAACGTTAACACGTTAAGACTCAGAGTAGAGCTTCTGGTCTTTTTACTCACTTTTATCTCTCTTCAATTTCATGCCTTTATATAATCTCTCTCTTTTCTTGTTTTGTCTTTTATTGTGAAGAACTTTGTGAAGACTAATTTAGAAAGGTGGTATATAAATAAACTTTACTCCTGTTGACACTTTGTGCAGTGGTTCTCAGACTTTTTCACATCAAGGCCATGCACCCCCATCTGATAAGATTGTCGCCTTTAGATGATTTATTACAGGAAGTGTTCGAAATCCATGACCAAAACACTCATACAATCTGTCATTGTGTTACTTATGGACGGAATTATAGTGAAAATAAATGATTCCTCATTTTGCTGGGAGCCCTCAGGAACCGCACTTTGAGAACCACTGACTTACTGAACCTTAATCTTTCTCTCGAACTGCAACTTCAATCCTAAAACTCTGGGTGAGGTTACCAAGTTATTCATGAAGGTGAATAAACCAGCTTTTAATGTAATTCATTTCTTTTCCTCTTTCAAATACATTTATAAAAACTAAAATGACTCATGAATACTGTTTTTCATCTGTTTTCTTAGCAATAAAAAAACATGGAATGAGTATCAAGTACTACTGTAATAGCTGAACACATGTAAGACTGCGCTGTTTTTCTTTGAGTCAAAAGTAGTTGGCTAGCTAACACTTGTGTTGTTGCTGATAAGATGACTGCTGATCAATTCCCATTGGTCCAGATAAGCACTTAAATTAATTCATTAGAGCCTTAGCTGAGCAGTGGCTGGATATGATGCACACTATGCAAGCACTAGAAAAGACAAGCCGTGCTCCCTGTACCCTGTCTGCACTCCTGTCTCTTATACACATCTGGCCATGCGTCCATGCTGTGCATGACAGCTCGCAACATCCTCTGCCACAAATGTTTTCTCAAAGCATCCACTTCCGTGACCCTATCAGCACATAAAACCTCCCCACAGCCCCTGATGGAGTGTGCCTCTCACTTTTTTGAATGTGTCAACAATTTCTGGCTGGCTGGCCAGACACGGCGTCCTGGCAATGTCTGCTGTGTGTCTGTGTGTGCACGTGTGTGCGTGTGTACGTGGGCCACTGTGTGTGTGTGTGTATGTGTATCCATGTATACGTGTGTTTTTGTACTTGCTTATGTATGTTTGAATGTATTTATTTATGTCTTTTTCGCCATAAAGCAGGAAAAAAGGGCCATGTCATTCTTCCACATCTTAATCAGGAGCTACACACAGGAGAGGGCTTCTGCAGCATGGACCTCTCTGATCATGTTAATGAGGTCCCCTGGCTATGCAGTCATTGAAGTATAATTGACTTGTTCGTCTCTTATCTTCCTAATAGACACTCTGACCCAGAGCACGTTTATTTCGCTATGAGAAATGTCAAGAAGAATTGGAAGTTTCCTCAGTGTGCCCATTAAAACTGAAGGCATGCCACCCTGTCTCCAGCCAGCCAGGACTGCCATTGGCTCCCTGCCTCATTATGCAGATGCCAAACGCAAATAAATGATTTGCAGATCACTGCTGCCCCCACCGCTCTCCCCCCGCACTCGTCCTGTCCCTCTTCCCAAACTGTGGTCTCCTCTCTTCTACCAGGAAAGGAGGACATGAAGGAGGGAGGGAGGAAACACAAAACTGTCCGAGGAGCACCATGACGATTTGTCTCTCTGGAGCAAAATAAATAATACACAGTTAGTAATTATAATAAGACATGTCCCTGACTTGAAAACCTGGCGAAGCGCATTGATGTTGTTACAGCCACGTATGTCTCCTGGCTTTCAGGACCTATCAGAATCAAACAGGGCCGTGTGTAATGTGGATGGAGCAGGATGCAAGCTGCGAAATCAGACGCCAGGCGAGGGCGAACCAGTGACTGTGGTCACACGCTTGTGGATATGAGGGGGAACATCTGTGCACATCAGCAGCGTACCGTCCCTGCATGTCCACCATGTCTTCTCGGGCCAGTCGCAGAGTCACGAAGAAATTGCTTTTGGTCACAACACATTGTTTGCTGAAAAATGTCTGTTTTCTGCAGCTTAGATCTTCCATACCTCCACTCTCTTAAAGCAGGAGTTGTTCTAAGAACCCGTATTTTACGGCAGCCCTGCACAGAATGAAAGGTTCTTTTACTTCACAGAAAAAGATTTAATTGGATATGATGATGATGATGACTTTACAGGTAAATAGATCAATAATGATGAATGCAATGCAGAAAAAAAAACATTAAATCAATTAGTAAATTGCTTGTTTTTCACAGCTTATTGGATGACTAGCCTGCTGTGAAAATGTATTGTTGGTGTAGGGGTTAATGGGCTCCCAAAGAACAGTAAATGATTTGTTTTACTGTGAAATGTTTGGGGAAAATAGGTTGCCTAGAGGAGCAGCATTCATCTGCTGCTCAAAGAAACACAATGCACACACTGACCCACATTTATTAACTGAGCCATGCAGCCAGGTGTCTGTTTATAAATCATTTACAGGTTATGATTTCATCAATTGTATGGTTCTACATACAGGTGTTACGCAAATACATTCGATTTTAATGGTATAGTTCACTGAGACAACACAATTTCAGAATCATTACACGTAACTAACGTTATCAAAATGCCATGTAATTCACTAGCTTACAAATAATTATGGCCAGTGGTGTTTCAGGGAGTTTAGGGGGTTGAGCTCAGACCACCTGGGCCTAAGGTGAGGGTGTGTGCACTCCAGGCACTTGTCAATTTTAAATTTATTTTTTTGGGGGTGGTCCTGCTGTTCTGTCTGTAATGCTACTGCATAAATTTTACTGCATTGCAAACATTATCCTACATTTCATTTGAAATGTAATTTTTAATAGAAATGTGCAATAAATCTGCAATAAACCAGCAGATACACCAGCGGTCTACGTGACAAAACATTGTTCCCATAACACATTTTTCATATTCATACAGAAATCTTATAAAATGTGCTGTATACTGTATAAGCATTTAAGGGATATAGCCTGCACATCTTTTGGATCACTTTGGGAGGTCTGGGTCTGGTCTCAAACAGGGGTACGGTCACTACTGTGACTTTTGTTTAACTTACCTTGTGCTGTTACTGCTGCTGTGTGAGCCTGGCAGCCCAGCAGAAGCAGCACTGACTGCAGGCTGTGCCAGCAGAAAGCTGCAAAGGACTGACTGAGCTTGTATACAAGAGGATGTTACTCAGCCTCGCCCACTCCATCATCTCTCTACATCCGCACGTATGGTGGGGGTGGTCGGGAATTAGATTACTTACATTTCCTAGCTAATGTTAGCTAACATTAAAGGAAGCAAGGCTACTGTCTTGAAATGAAATATCTTTTATAAAAACTGAGAGAGCTTCTACAAAACCATATTGTGTTTGGTGAGCCATAGAACTAATTTATTTAAATTACAGTAATGTTGAAAGGTATTTGAACATTTCAGTTGACAGCTAGCCTTAGTTAGAATTAAACTAGTTTGCTCCCTGTTAGCTTTAGCTACATTATATTTACCTGACATCACTCTGACACAACAGAGCAGAAATCAATTCATGCTAAAGAGACGGATGATTAAAGAGTGAGAGAAGTGAAACAGTGACCTGAATCTAGATCAGTTGAAACTGGTCATCAAACTAATTAGAGAAGGTGCAAGGTCATTTTATTGGGATATAACCAAACTTTTTGTAGGAAGAAGTAGCCAGATTATCACGACCTGCCCAAAACAACTTTTATCCATTCAATAGATGAATGAGCAGACAAATGACTCAGTCTGGCAACACTAACAACCAGACACTAAAAAGAAAGTCTCTATTTAATCAATTGGATTTTTTCATACTTCGTATTTTTTACATTCAACTATTTTTCATTCAGTTCATTTACATTTTCTGTAAATAACAATCACACCAATGAAGGTCTAAATGCTCCCAAAATGACCATGGATTTAATTTTTTGGTGGGGAAATATTGACTCATATATTTATTTATTTATTTTGCTGGCCTAAAAAGGAGTCCACTTTAATCCAAAATATATATTTGAAGTGTACCACACCCTTAGATTCCTGAGAGAACAGAAAACAAGACTTCCTTTTCCTCAGTGGTGACAATAACCAGGGCCAGGATTTTAGAAATACTGAGGTCATGAGTCAAAAATCCCACCCATGAGGAAATTTTGACTTGCCACCAAAAAAGTCATTTATTCATTTAACTTCTGTTGCCTGGTCTGTGATACACATAGAGAACTAAAACCCCTTCATTTAAATGCAATTAATTGATTAGTTTTTTTTCTTAAAAATGTTAAATATCAAGGTATTCTGTTAAAATAATAATAATAAAAATAATATGAATAAATACATCTGAATCCACTTGAAAAAGTCTGAAGTGTAATATGTGTAATTGTTGAACAAAAACTCTTTAACTCTTTAAACCTGCTTACATTCCCAGAAAAACCACAGACACACAGACACAGTGTACAGATATTCAATCACTTCAGTATTTCATTTATTGAAGGCATAAAGATATATATATATATACATATATATATTTTTAACACATATCAACCTACAAAACCTCAATATCATGTACAAGAGCACAATCAGAATATAGCTGTCCACCTCACTTCGTATTTGTGAAGGCCTGAGACAGATCTTTGTGTCATTTCTCCTTCTTTAGCGTGCATTAATGAGATGACTGTGGCTGCCTAGTGTGCCCCCTGAAATTTTTATTTTCTGATCAGCTTCTGTGTGATCGCAGCACTGGCTCTGCCTTGACTTGGAGACATCATTATAGTAATTACCACAAGCTCTAGTAGTTGCAGGCAAATAACTCTGCCGGGTTCACCCTCCTCCACGCACCCCACCCCCACCCCCACCCCTCTTTGCTGCAGCTCCACAGAGGAGGGGAAATTACATTTTTCACCAAGCCTTTCTGTTGTCTGTATTGTGACAGTGGTCATACTCCATCACATAGCCCCTCTTTCAGCTATGAGTATCCCACAATCGGAGTAATGGTGAAAAAAAAAAAAAAAAAATCTGAGCAGAGGGAACAGCCTATTTACCGAACAGTTCTTTACCACCTTCAGCTCGTGAATAGAAGAATGGGTTTAATTCAGTGACTACTTTTAATTTGCATTCATCAAAGGTCATTTTTAATTAAATTAATTTGGATTGAGGGATTCCAATTAATCTTTTGCAGCGCTGGTGTTGCCACAAGGTAATAATCCCTCACTCTCGATTCATCCTATCAGGACAAATTCTGAATCTTTTATTTAATGGTTTATATTTAATGATGCAAGGAAAGCTTCAAGCAGCATGTGCCTTGGATGACCGGTATCCATTTGTTCTGTGACCTGTAAGTCCTTTTTTAACTCAGAGACAGCCAGATGTATGAGAAAAAGCCTTTCAGTAGTACAATGTGTAAAGTTCTCCCAGAAGTACTTTACTTTTTTTTTTTGTTTTATTTTTTTAATTATTTGTGTGGAAACGAAAATATTAAAACAAATTTTTCCGCCATGTACTCTGATCTGCACAGAAAGCATGGGTGAAGCATCGCGGCAGCTGCAGACCTCTTGACCTTCAGAGATGTGGTGCTGGAGAGAAGCATGAACAGATCGAGGTGCTGCAGGCTGGGGGAGTTTGGAAAAGCTCTTTATTTTCTTTCTTGACTATACAACCCAGTGTTTCACCCACATCTATCCTTCCTCACAACCTCAGAGATTCATAGTGTTTTCTGAAAAATGAAAACCAAAGAACAAAAATGACCCCAGCAGTCATCATTGTCACAAGGTGACACAGACTTTAAATATAAAATTTTCACTTCTTTTCCTTCTTCAATTCCACATCAACTCTTCCTCCTCCATTGTCTTTTTTTTTTTTCAGCAACCAGCACGTCTAAACCAATTGTTTAGTGTGCAATAACATCATTATCATATCTTTTATTTTTAAAATGATTTTTTGATTAAGCACTAAAAACCGCACTTTGTCACTGCACTGAAGTGTGCTGGAGTGTTAGCTTGTGTGCAACATTTCTGAAGTGCCATTGTTGTCGCTCACTTGTTGTGCACCACACTAACTCTCTATTTAACAGACGAACAATTAAGAGAGATGCAATTAATGCAAAATACATAAAGGAGAACTGGTGAAAAGAAAGGCATGAAGGAAAGCACAAACAAAAGTGGGATAATATTGGCTGAAAAACACATTATATCGACCTGAATATGAGCGACCTCTTCAAACACACATACACACAGATAGATAGGCTACATGAACATGGGAGGGACTGAAGTGTATGCTTTATATCAGCGGCATAAAATATACAAATTGATATGGCCGTCCGCCTGTTTGTTAAAGCTGACTGTAATTTTGGGGGGG
>NW_019524978.1:1075109-1080880 GCF_002814215.2 Seriola lalandi dorsalis | reverse complement strand
GGGGGGGGGGGGGGGGCTGGATAATTTTTCCACTCTGTAATTATGTATTCAAGCCAAGGCCACGCTGGTCACGGTCTACACTTTCTGTTCTAATTAGCCCAAATTGAACAATTTGTTTCTCCTTTTAAACCCTGAATCATCCCCCAATCTAATAGTCATTTACATCCAGAGGAGTGACGGCAAGTGACACTGATTTACCTCCGACTGCAGCTCTTCATAACACTAGCTCATCAAAGTGCAGCTGATGGTCATCACTGGCAGTTCAGAGTTAAACGTGCTGTGTGTAGCACTTTGTGTTTTATAGCTGCTTCACACACTGTCTCCTCTGCTAAACTCAAAAACCAGGATTTACTGCAGCTTTGCCCCAATTCAACACTTAAAACTACAAATATGGAGTAGACGCTAACAAGAAACAAGCACCAGTGGCTGTCGATCATACTCTACCTCCGATGCGTCTTCCAATTTTCAATTTGGAAATCTGATTTTGTATTTTACCTTTTTTTTTTATTATCATCATTTCCCATGGTTTTTTTGCACTTCATTGCCGTCTGTTAACACCGCACTCTGACAGCCTGTCGTTTTCCTTGTGTTACTTAAAACCTGGAAATTGAATCCAAGCTTACTTTATTTCTTTTTGTGAGGGTGTTTTAAAATGAAAATGAAAACTTTGGGAATCATATTAAGTTTTCATTTTTCATTTTATTATAAACCAAAATAATTTAAAGCTTCCAGCAGAAAACTGAGATGGCAGTCCTATGACTATACACTACACACCTAATCATAGACACCTGTTACATGCACATTTGTGTACTTGTGGACTGCACTACAGCAGACCCGCAGCCATATTCTGCAGCTTGGTAGAAGACACGCACAGACAGAAATGTCTAACAGCAGAGACGCCGACAGCCTCACACAAACATCCTGTGGTTTTGCGGTTTAAATATAACTGTGCCGGTCCCTTGGAGAACTGCCTCTGCACAAATAATAACAAACTAGAATAAAAAGAGAAACTTGTATTCCATGGCCTGGAAGCTTTTCTCTGAGCCACTGAAGCTGGTGTGAAGTTGAATGTATGCAGCTGCTGTAAAATCTGAGCCAAAAACGTATGTTGTCAGGTTTTCGGCAGCAGTCTGATTTGTTAGTACAGAATTCCAAATACGTTCAAGTCAACAAATAAATGACCACGATGTTGTTTTTTTTTTTTATTTATTCAGGCAAAACCAAACAGCCTGGCTGGAATTGTGTGGTGTTTGCTTTTTGCTGTCTCACCATTTCATTTTAGATTTTGAGGCTTTTTACTGAGACATCGTCTGCTTGAGGCAAAATGGTGGATTAAAGTCAACAGGTGCATTGACAGAGTGACTCTACTTGGTCATATTAATTTAACACAACGGCAGGCTACTTCAATATAAAATTGTAATGATGATGCTTTTATAAATCATAATAACAAATATTCTTCTCAACTTTACTTTTGTTGACATTTACCAATAATTCCATCTGAAGTTTGGGGAGATTAACTTCACAGCAGGAGGTGGACATAAAATGTTCACTGTGTTTATTGCTCTGCATTTTAACCAACAGGAAATTACAAGATATGAGCGACATATACAAAAGAGTCTCCACAGGTGTGAAGGTGAGGCAAAGATACAGGTTGCCAAAATGTAAACAAGTAGTAGTATATGCTAAGAAAGAACAGGGTTGAAAAGAGAATACAGTATCTCTCTGTAGCTGAAACTACAAAGGCACATATCACGGACCTTTTACAAAGTCTTACTCTCCTGACGGTTTTATTTTTGCTGCCGTCATATTGGATCTTAACTAGGCTGTTATATGTTCCCAGATTAGCAGAAACACTTTTCATTTCCTCTACTTTCACACGAAAGACACATTTCACACGGGGATGAAAAAAAAAGAAAGAAGATGAGGGAATAAAGTCGAGAGATGAGCAGCTCAGAGAGAGCAAAGATGGCATTCTGGATAGTTTGAATCACAGGTTATTATTACTGAGGTAGAGGTTAAAAATCACCCACATACACACTTTTCAAGGGATTTAAATTGTACAGTCCAAGTGGGGTTTCAGTTTCAGTTTCAGTTATCCAGGTCTAAACCCGTAATACTTACATGAGCAGACTGTAAATACAAATAGCTAAATCGAGGCCAATCTAACAAATACTGACGTGTGTATGTGTGTGTGTGTGTGTGTGTGTGTGTGTGTGTGTGTGTTTGTGTGAGGCGGTGACCCTTGCCCTTTCATTGATAACTACAGAACATTACCACTGGTGTTGATAATCACTGCTTGGACCCTCTGCAAGTGTCTCTGTGTAAAGTGTGTGTCTGTGTCTTTTGTGCATCTGTGTTAGTGTGTTTTCATTTGTGTATGAATAGATTATGACTGTGGGGGTGCACGTGTCCTTGAGTGTGTGTTTATGTGCGTGTGTGTGTATGTAGGCTGTGTGGCCGTGTGTGAGCGGCAGCGCGTGTTGAACATGTGCTGGCGTTCTCAGAGGAACAGCAGGGCTCTAATAAGGACTAGTCCTGGATGGCAGCTGGTAAACTCTGTCCTCAGAATAGGTGTCCTTTATTCACACACAAAGGAATGCAAATTAGCCCCAGTGCCGAGTGGACACTGAGAACGGATCCACATGGCACACACACTCACTCTCGAACGCCAATGAGAGTTGCACTGCAATGCAACTTCCCTCAATCAATAGAAAAACAAGCTGGAATCATGACAAGGGCAGCCGGCACAGCTGTTTTGTTTGTGTGTGTGTGTGTGTGTGTTTGTGTGTGTGCGTGTGTTTGTGTGTGTGCGCGCGCGTGTGTGTGTGTGTGTGAGTCTCCACACGTGTGGGCACCAAGGGTCATTTTCTGCTATGACAACAAAACGTCTGGTAGGAGTCTCAAGAACTCAAACCACGCTTGCCAACACTTTCTCTCTCTGTCACACACACACACACACACACACACACACACACACACACACACACACACGTACAAAATCCAGACGTACAATCAAAGCACTTCATTTTAAAACCCCACCTGAGAGAGAAGTATGGAGTACCTACTGGTGACCTCATCATTGCTCTTGTTTTCTGTCAAATACCTCTCATAGTTTTTTACCACAGCAGCGCTAAGATGGCAAATAAATTTCTTTTATAGATTGGAACAATAACGCTTTAGCCCTTCAGCTTGATTTTCAAGTTCATATAAATATCAAGTGCGGGTCTTTCCTAGCAGGTCAACTTATGCTATTCTTCACACGGCATTCAAAACGTTCCAATTTATCTCATCAGCATTTTGTGCGTCATGGTTTATATTAATAACCAGGGGCCTTGAAAAGAATTTGATGGGTTGAGAGAGAATATATAGATTCATATTCACATTTTGGCGACGTTTACAGTATGTTTTTGTAGTTGTTTGTGTGTGTTCATTATGTCTTTGCATTCTCATTCTGCGACCTGTTAATTAGCAGTCAAAATGTATGTTACTGACACGTTCTTCATATTTCACTAATTGCACTACATTATGTGTATCAATTAACTAAGTGCAATGAGATCATGGTCACTTGTAGTTACATCCACAGAGAATTGTTATCCAACTCTCAAGTTCTCATCAGTGCTACAAAATATTTGAGCAATTTTCAGCTCATTGTTTTGGTTTCAAAAACTGTAACTTTACTGTTTCAGTTCACTCTCACCGCTCTCATCAACCTTGTTTCAAACAGCAGCAGGCAGCTGTTTTCAGGGACAAAAATCTCTGATGAACCCACTGGACACAACCTGTCTAACACCAAATGGCACCAAGAGTGTTTAGTGAACATCATGGAACATTTAGCAGCTAAAGTGCCACATATTTCCATGCGGTGTTGGTGGAGACCATAAAAGAGTAAAAGCTTAAAATCATCAGGTCAGAAATATGATTCTGTATGACTAATAATGTTGCTTTATGTCTGCTGGATGTGTAAATAAGTTGCCAAAATCATTGTGGCTGTTTCTGTTATGCTCCAGGATCCTAGACCACTTAGTCTGATGAGTATCTTGTCCAACCTTACTGTGAAAAACCAGTGTAACACTCAGGTAAACCTTGAGCAAAGGTTTATTTCCATATACCAGCATCACAACAGGTGATTCAATCCTGCATCTCAGCCAGGTCCATTACCGGCCTGATGTTCTACAGACTTGTTGTGCTAAATCCATCACATTTCACACGGTCAAAAATTTAGATCGATCCAAATTCTGCTGAATTCATCAGTCACTTATTAGCGCTGCCTTATTGAAAGCAGCAAACTGTTTTTATGACATAATCACCTGCTGTAAACTGCAACCACAGAACTGTACACTTTTCAACTAAATAATAGACAAGGCAGCATATAACCTCAGCATAGTGCACAATTCAACATACACACTGACTATTGCATGACATGATGATGATGTTCATATAATGATGTTCAAAATCATTTAATACTGCTTTAAATGACAAGTCTGGTTTGCATACTATTCCTATTGGTAACGATAAAATTGTACTCACAATGTTAATTGCGGAAATCTGGAAACAAAACAACAACAGCAAAGAGATAGAGATGGCACAGGAGAGACACACACAGTCAGACAGGTTTTAAACATACCTCAACGTTAGTCAAAGTCATTTGGAAGAGAAGGCAAGTGGTAAAATTATTCTACACATCAATATAAATCTAGACCCACTTTACTTGCTGTAGTTGAGCTTGCACACATATTCCCACTCTGGCACTTCAGCTGCACTAACCTTTGCATTTATTTCATGTGCATGAAAAAAATGTGCGTTTGTTCGTTTCAGTCACAATTTCAAAAAAGTTCTTGCACACTGTGGCTCAGAGGAGCAAGTCGTCCAAGAATTGGAAGATCGGAGGTTTGATTTCAGGTGTCTTCTGTTCACATTTCGAAGTATCTTTGGGCAAGAGACTGAACCCCAAATTCCCCCCTGATGTGACATGGGTGTGTGAGTGTGGGAGAAAAGCGCTGTATGTGTAGAAGAAAGTGAAGTGAATGTGGCTTGTAGGGTGAAGCGCTTTGAGAAACTAGAAAGTGCTAGTGCAGTTTGTGTATCATCCATTTACCATAATGTCTCAGGCTTTTGGGAATGATAACAGACATGTTGGTGATGAGGCCAGATGTAGCTCAGACAGACTGCTCCTCAAGGTAATTAGCACACAAAACGCCAACAAAGTTTTGTGACTATTATTCAGCTTTTTTCAAATCATACTAGTTTACTGGTGGCATGTTAGCCACCAGTAAACTTGTACCAGTTTGTGGCCTGGTGGTAGCTAAACCAATGGCTTGGATTTTGGGATTGCTTGTGTCTGACCACACATGACATTGCTGCAATGTTACATTATCTTGTGATGTAAACAATGACCACAGCTACAAGAATAAAACCTCAGCTGTAATAAAGTGGAATTTTGGAACAATTAGAGATGCAGAAATTATTCTGGTGGATTCTTCTAAGCTCAAAAAGGAAGTCTGGATTTCTTTTGAGGAACAGGGAAAGGTGTCCAGTGGACCGAACAGTCAAAGCATTTTTGTAATTTTGGGGAGCTATCAATTTTCAGGTGTCAGAAAGTAGCGCAGGAAGCCCATGATAGGTATTTGTAGCATGGTGCCATATAGAAAATGATTGTATGAGAATAGCATGAATAGATACCCTGTCAGATGCAGCAGTGAAGGTGACCCAGTATGAGGGCCAGTCAGACATCAAAGGGTGCCAGCTGTTTCCTCAAACTGAGGAGGGGGGGG
>NW_019524978.1:984243-1075089 GCF_002814215.2 Seriola lalandi dorsalis | reverse complement strand
GGGTGGGGGTGGGGGGTGGATGGGTGGAGGAGAGGAACGAGTAGGACTGAAGAGGAAGATTGAGATGACACGTCGGATCTCCAGGAGTGTCACTTTGTGTAATAGGTGAGTGGCGGGTATTCATCTGCCTCAAGAGAGCGAGAGGAAGAATACTCTACATGGACTTCAATGAGACTTCAGTAATTACTTATTACTGCACATATGGATGAGATGGGCGATGAGAGGACTTGAGGCTTTCGCTGCTCTCCCTCCATCTGAAAACCACCTCCGGGGTGACTTCAAGAACATCCCTATAATGCTCCAAGACAAAAGTCTCATTACAGGTAATTATGGACTGCCTATATCCTCCCCACCACCCCACCACCCCCTCCTTTCTGCAAAAGCCCTCACTACTTTTATCCTCTCATTCAACAGGAGAAGCAGCCCGGGAGAGGGAAGCAGGAATGGATCAGGGGGTGGGGGTAGGGGAGGGGGCTATTACCTGGGAGCAGACACTGATCATGGCCGCTGACGCTTTACTGCACTTCCATTCATGTGGAGTGGCTCACTTGTGGGCAGCAATTACCAACCAAATGATCCAAACTGGGCCTTGTGATGAAGTAGCTGGACTGACTGAGTGACTAGCTGCACTATTCTTCTTTGCTTGTGTGCGAGATATTGTCCTATATGCTTTTAAACAGGGCAGAACTAGTGGGTAAGTATATGTGTATGTGCACTTTGCACAGACTAGATGTAGACTGATTAAAGACTGAGGGTCCTCAGTGACAGAAAGCATTCTGTACTACAGGCAATGTTAGTTTTTCGTAACCTTTTTTTTTTCCACAATAACTTTATGTAACACAAGGGACGGGATTTATTTCTTAATGTGGAAAAGGAAAAACAAGAGAACAATACATAGCAGAACCTAAAAGTACAAAGCTATACAATGGAAAAACAAAGATACACTTCATGAAAATAAATCATCCAGTCTGTTGTTTTGACTTAACTTGAATAATCAATGGACTTTGTACAAAAGAAAGCAGAGAAAAGAAATTTCTTCATCATCAAACACTGTTTTTTACCAATAGACAAGTGGTAGGTTTATGTAATGGGAATTCCCATTTGTATTTATTTATTATTTATTATCATTTATTTCCATATGATAATCATCATCATCATCATCATCATCATCATCCTTTATTTATTTTCTCAGAGATACATTGAGGGTTGACCCTCATTTCCAATGATGCAGAGATCAGAAAAGCAGAAAGAAAACAAGCAAACGATCAGAATAGAAAAATCAGTTCCTAATAAGAAAATGATATTCATGAACTTTATTATTTAAAACATTTAAAAGCATATTTCGAAACTGTCTCAGTGTTTTCAGGGAATCGATGTTTAAAGTGTGTTGTGGGTTATCCCATGAGTCTGCATCACAAAATCTAAAAGCAGTCTTTCCAAGTTCGAAGTTCCCCCGAGGAACATGCAGTGTGATCCAGTCCTTGATAAGTACCTACATTGAGATTTGCCTAGATTAACTATTGAAAACCTTGTTTAAAACACTGAACTCACTGCTCATTCGCAATCTCATATTCCTGACTATGCTGTGAGTCCATCTGCAGATATCAGATCTGCTGCATTAAACTTACAGAAAGACAAGAGCTGGCTTTGTGCTTTATTTAACAGAAATTGCCATGACAGTCATCAACCTAAAATCATTTGATTATCTTAGGCTTGCGCCGAGAGTTGTATAAAACCTTGATGTTGTGAACAATAATAAAAAAATATGGCAGGTAATCATGTAAATTTTAATATTTCATACAGGCACAGATTGTTTATGTCCAAATGATACAGATTTTTGTTGTGACATCTGTCTGATTGTTGGTAATGAGCTGAAATGTTAGTAGCGCATAGGTTTGCTCTGCACGCTGCCCTGGGCTGTTTTAGGGATGATGGTGCTGGACTCTGGACCTCAGGCCAGTGTCCTAGTCCCTGATCACACCCCCACCCCCATCCCTATCATGTTTTTGTTATTTTTGCCTCGTTCTTTTGTAATGTACGTTTGAATAAATAAATAAATACTATATTTCATACAGGCACAAAACACATGTAACGAGCAGACTCATACCAAATATCGTGCTATTGTTATTTCACTTTGAAAGCCCGTATTGGTCACACTCAGCGTGTACTGTACATGTCCCTGCATGCACGCCCTGCTCCCTTCTCACCATGAGATCGCCAGTGTGGAGCTGGTGCAACAGGCAGGGCTGTCATCCACAGATCAGAGGCAACAATGGCGCCTTCCTCAGCCGCCCTTTGAATATGTCACTGTGGGAACAGCATAATCAACCCCGTGTCACCACCAGCTGCTTCATCTGGACCACATTAGAATAAACAACAGGCGAGGAAGAAGCAGAGGTATAAAGAGACAAGTGGGTAGGAAAGACAGCAATGCACTTGTCTGCCACCAATGGAAAGATGATATTGTTCTGGGTTTTTTGGCCCACTGTCAACACTGCGCTCCATCTGTGGCCGCTGGTGAATGAGGAGGCATGAAGCACAACTTGAGCCAATAACTGAAGGGTGGAGAGGCATGAAGAACCTCCTGCGTTCATCTCCGGGGTGAACCACAGCCTGAAGGGCTGGTCGCTGCTTTGTTCAGGGACATGGGCTCGAGCCTATAGCATCTTATATTAGTGCAGGTTTTGCGTCACGCAGCTGACACTAACTTCTGGATGAACTTTTTCAAGCACATAACTTTGTGCAAACAGTTTTGGTTAATACAGCGCCAAAGATTTACCAGTATATCCTTGGATGGTAGATAATGGAGAAGGCAAGAGAAAGATGGATGAAAACAGAAGTAGTCCAAGCAGCCTGACCACAAGAGCAGCCGTTGTTCTTTATAATGAAAGATTTCAGGCAGGGATATGTTTGACGACGTCCTTGGAAAACTCAGACGGATTATGAATAGAGGTTTTGTCAAATCTTTGACAAAGGACCAGTACTACCTGTGCAGAGAAGGCTGTGCTTCCAATTTCTCCGAGGTCAAACACAGGTCACCCTCAAACACACCAAAATCTAACATTTTAAGGCGAGCTTGGCTCCAGAAACTCTTCAAGTTAAACTGTGTTGAAGTCTCTTGAATAAACACAGAGGAGGTAAAAAATTCCCACCATCGTCTTACATAGGCAGCAAATTACATCAAATATAGGTTGTGTAATGCATATACCGCTCCCTGTTCATCCTGTTTTAAGTGCCCTCTCACTAGCCGAGATCTCGTCTCATCTCCAGTACCTGTGAATTATACAAAATGATGCGTTCGCCATTGATTTCATCAGTCCACTGTAGTCGCTAGTAATCCCATTATAACATGTCTGTTAGTACAATAGCCAGATATGGCCTGAATAAAGGAAGCCTTTCTTTGCCTTGTCAAAGGTAGGCTGTCTTCCAAATTACTTCTTCAGAAGTTAAAAGGCCCACTGCCTAATCAGTCTATTATACCAGACTAATAGATGACCAGTAATTGCAACTAATAACTTATTACTCATCTACACAAATATTCTAATAGCTTGTATTTAGAAGCCAATTTTTTCAATGGACATAGTGAGAGGGAGGGGGTCCTATTCACAAGGCAGACAGACAACACAAAGAAATACTCCCACAAAAGAAGCCTAGAAAGCAACCTGTAGCATGTTTTTTCTTCTCTTAGCTGGATTAATATCTAACCTTATTCATGGGGATGTGAAACCTCAGCTTCGTCTTCATCTCCAGAGCTGTCTAGCAGCAGGGCTTTGTTTGGTGCCCCAGGCCCTTTTGAGAGAGAGACGGCATGGGGAATTATAGATAATGTCCTCTATCCTCTCCCCCTGCTAGCCTGCTATAGGCCTCAGACACAGAGCTCAGTGGGGACCAGAGAGGTGGACACACTGTACATGATTTGAGCCGCAGAAGCCATTGTAGTCCCGACAGGGCTCACAGGTGGAAATGCATTCAGTCACAGCCGAGCCGTGAGGAATTACCTGCGAGACAAAATAATAAAGTCTAGTGTGCAGTACATGGTGCTCACGTTTGTTATGATATCTGTTCAGCAGTACTGGGCAAGTGAGAAATGTAATCAATTACTCTTTACATATTACTCTATGAAAAAAATTAGATTACTATACAAACTCCTCAACATTAATTAAACATTTGTACACATTACAGTTACAAGTTACAATGCCTCTACATCCACACATCGCAACTTTTGACCATCAAGAACTAGCTTAACATCGGCCCAGGCGATTGCACACAGTGATGCAGAAGTCCTGTCACCATCCTGTTGATGACTCTTGAGTGTGAGTTTATCATTAGGTAACATTAACAAGCTTGCTAAGAACACACAACTTTTATATAACATTTGTATCATGTGCCAAAGTGACTCAGACCACACAGAGACCGAGCTAATATCATCCCTCCATCAAACTCCAGGTAAGACAGCAAAAAGGATTGACACACACACACACACACGCATGATTAGTAATGTGTATCAGTGAATTTCAAATTTAAATCCTGATCCTGAAATAAAATCCCACTGTATCACGTATTAATACATTACAATGCTGCAGTGAGGAAATTCTTTATCCTTTAGCAGTAACATGTTTAACTCACACATCATGGTGCATAGAGTGTAAACATGCTTTGGACTGGATCTACACTTGGGGGGAAGCATCATTAACAAATATGTTTATTGACCACAGTGCATTGAGGATTGAATGAGCACAGTACAATGGGGGTAGTTAAAGGGGCAGGACACACAAAAACCCACTGGGAGTATACAGCCCCCGCTGATCAATGACCTCATCCAGAGTCAGTTTCTCTTTCAAAGGCGGCGAGACCAAAGAGCAGTGGGGCCTTTTCAGCCCTGCAGATAACAAACCAACACCAGACATCCAATAAAGAGACTTCCACTTCATTTAAAAGCAATTAATATTCTTGGCCGGCCGGCGTGATCCCTTTGGTGTGGCAGGTCTGTACACGCCCCCTGCACTGTAATGGAGTTGACTGGTTAACTTTGAGTCTGTGGCCACAGTGTTGGCTGCCTGGGTGAGAGCGCTGATGCGCAGTGGGACACAGTGTTTAGATCAGAGTGAATGGACCTGTCTCACAGCCCACTGCACCCCAAAAGAGCCTCCTCTTCTCCATCTCTTTCTCTATACGTGTCTCGCTCTTTCCATCTCTGCCTCTGTCTGTCTTTCCCGTCCTCTTTCTCCCTTCCACGTTCTCTATCTCAGCTTTTGTTTCCTTTTTTCCCTCCCTGCCTTTCTTTTTTAAGTTCTCTTCTTCAGTCAGTGTGCATTGGCTTTCAATAGGAGCAAGGGTTTAAATAGTTAGTCTTTGTAATGTTTGATAATGATTGTCCCCAGAGGATGTGAAAGACAGGCTGGAGAGAAAAATATTTTGCTCCCCTACACACACGCACCCTTGCCCACAAGGAGAGGTTATCAAAGCAAATAGTTGAGTGATAGAGTTCACATATTTCACATATTTACAGAGATGTATTGTGCCTTTACATTTAGCACATCTGTTGCAAATGAACATAGGGGCAGGAATGCAAGAATGCAATCCATTACAGCGTTGTGAAACTTTTGATGGTTCACATAAAGAGTATGGATTTACTTGTCTGACAAGTGTCTTCCTATGAACTTTTTCACTCTCAGCTTCTGTTTGTAGGTGAAGATCTGAACATTTCCCAGGTGAGCAGCTGAGAGAAAACACACAGCCTAGACACTGGGAGTGACAAACAACAAAAACATACACTTGACAGGAAAGAAAAATAAAGTAAATCAACTGCGTTTGAAGGAAAGAGAAGGCAGATCATGAATGTTAATAAAATCTGTTATTCATAACATTCAACCACAGCCGGATTTGTGTAACACCGTGCGATCACATAAAGACAAACACATTCACACATTTCCAACTTCAGGTAATTTAGAGTTTTCAGGTCACCTACCCTGCATGTCTTAGCACTGTGAGGAGACACAGGAGCACAAAGACGAATCCCAGGCAATCGCAGAGAGACCATGGAGATACAAGATGTAATAGTGACCTGAATTGTTTGCCATAGTTGAGAACACTTATAAGCCCAAAAAAGTATCGCTGCTCGCATGTTGTGTGTAAATCTAGAAGAACGTTACATAAAGTTACATACGTTCTGTACAGGTGCCTTCCAGCAGTGTCTTACACCAGCTTTTCATAAATCCCTCACTAAATTCAAATTTCACTTTTACCTTAGAAAAAAAATATATACACTGTGACCATTTCTTTGTAAAGTAAGTTTTTTTGGATTATTTCAGAGTTAGTTAGACTAGAATAGGTAGGAAATATCCAAAATTTAGATACAAGTTTTTTTATTCTTAAGTTAGCTGTGCAACAGTTAGACCTCACAGTTATTGGGTGTAAATATTTAAGAAGAACTAATCTCAACGTTAGAGGTAGTTTGTGTGTTGGAACCATTTTATATCTAGTCTGAACATACAAAGTGCTAAGGAACACGGTTATTACCTTAAAAAAAACAACCTTGATTTAGTTTAGTATTAAACAAACTCTACCCATCCAAGAGTATTTGGATAAAAGTTATACCTTTGTATATCTAGTTTTACCTCAAACCACCTCTAACTAACTAACTCATTATGCCTGTCACCCTGATTAAACCCAGGAAGTTATAAAACTCCACCCCATAGGCCTGCAAACAGCATTTCCCTCCAGACCATTGTGTGTCTGCATAACATCGAAATAGCCAATATTCCTGTGTTTAGTAAACCTAAATAACTAAAATACCAAATCATGCACCCATCTATTCATCTATTCATCCTTGACAGTTATGAATAAATTGTTGGAACAGCTTTCCTGGGGCCTTTGTTTGCATCATGTGCGCTCCTCGTCAGATGTTCTGTGAGCCAACACCACCACGCTTCTTTAGTGTGAATAAAAAAAAAAAAAAATCTCTTTACAGTTCATTTACACAGTAAATGATAAGCACAGATTCATGGAAATCTTAGTGAATTAGAAGTAGTAGTGATTATTAAAACTAAAACATATCCTAACGTGAACTTCCAATTGGAATAAAACATTTGAACACAACAGATGTTTTTCATCATAAGCCATTCTTAAATGTAAAGTTAACACACACACACACGGAATACAATAATACAGCAGTGAATGCCCTTGGGGATTGTAGAGAATGGTTTTTCTTCAGAGACCTTGTCCAGCAAGTTGAATGGTAATGACTAGTGCATTAGCAGTCGCCTGGTTGTTTAGTAGGCTGAGGATAATGAGGAAATCAATGGGCTACATTCAACACATCTTTAGCCAAGTGAAAGATAAAGAGCTTTTGCAGCAGTAGAGGTTTATTCATTCTCAGCACTATGAACACCTCCTTTGCAGTTAAACACCAAACAGATAACACAGAACAACTCGAGTCTCACGGCTCGGCAGTGTTAACAAGGACGAGAAGTTGACCAGCTAACTCTCATTCTCTTATAGACTGGCGTAAGCAGCCTGTCGATAGCAGCTTGTAGCAGCCTGTGGGCTTCAATCAAATCCCACTTTTAACCCGCCAGTTAGTGGATAAAAGCCAGACCTGCTACTTTTAGTGCCTTTCACTTGTTTCACCCCCTCTGTTTCTCATGGCAATGCAGTACTCCATCTTTACACTGAACTTATTGGGAAAGACCAGAAACAACTGGAGTGTATATATAGAATGCAGGTGGAACAGAACAAAGCTCGACAGCTCCACAAATTGTGTCTGATCCTGTTCTGTTCATTTAAAGAATTCACAAAACTGCCCTCCGGAAGACGCTATGGAGCCACAAGAGCAACTATGAACGTTTATGGAAAATCCTTTGTACCAAATGAAATGACTTTGTTGACTTCAGAAGCATCATTCACACTAGAATCGTGTCTGTTATTGTTGTCTGTGCTGTGCATGTTGGGCTCATTTATTATTGTATGTATTGTTTGTAAGTTGTTTTAACCAGCCTGTGAAGCCAAAGGCAGATCTCCACATGGATAATAAAGATTATTATTATTATTATCATTATCAGAATCGAGACCTATTTAATGTCACGGTTCATCCAGATGAATTCATACATGTTCCAAAAGTCATTTGAGTGTCTCATATTGACTGAGAGGTGAACACATTTCAGTGTGTAATTACTTCTAATTCCATTCAGTGGACGGCTGTTACAGCTATATTTCCTGTCTTAAACAAATAGTTCAACTTTTTGGGGAAATATTCTTATTGGCTTTCTTGTAAAAAGGTAGATGGGAACATCAACATCCATCTGGAAGTTACATCAAAGAGCCAGTTAACTTGTTATATTGCTCATATATCTGGTTGCTTGGCTGTCTTACAGTGAAGACAAAACTCCAGGAAGTCATTCCTCTCAGCCAAGAAATAGTCCTGCACGTAACCCCCATAAAAGCACATCCACGTTGTCAGACGTCCATCAGGAGGACCTCACATACTGAACTCAGACACTCAGTGTTCCAGTCCTTACAAAGTCACTGTATACTGAGCTTGGTAACAGTGTGTAGCCACAATATCTGTGTTTATCTCACAAAATCTCTGGAGATGTGCGTTTAAAATGCGTTTCTAACTTGGACATGAATAGACTCCTGAGCTCACATGCCTGACTGCTTGATGTGTGGGACCTAAACAATAGGCATTTTAGTTTTCAGAAACCTGCGCAAATGAAAATTCATCCTCATTATTCATGACATCAAACAGGGCTGGGGCCCAGCGCGGGCTCATTTGCAGCTGAATGTGGGATGCAGCGGAGACACTGGCCTGTTTAGCATGTGTTTGTGTTGCAGAGGTGGTGGAGGGATGGAGGAGGAAAGGGTACCAGTGGGCCACAGCTGGTGTGCCACAGTCTCAACCTTCTACCTGCTGCTATCATAACTGACAGGCTGGGCCACAACCAGGGACTAATGGTCTCTCTCTGACTGAAGTTGAGGCTGTGGACTCGACCCGCACACTGACCTCATTACCTTCATGTCTGCGTGTTCATCCATCGGAGCCCAAGTTGTCAGCTTGTTTCTTCTGCTGCTGTCTGTTATGTCAGTGTGTTTGCTGATGTGTTTGTCTCTATTAGAGAGAAGGACTAAAAATTCCAGTACATACTGCCTCCCAGTATAATGCAGCTTAGTTTCCCTTAAATAAAACCAGTCCTCTCCTTTATGCTAAAGGAAGTGAAAGGTAGACATCCAGCTGTCCATATATCTGATTACAACTTGTGTCCCTTCCTTTACCTCTTTATATAACTCTCTGCAGTTGTGTGCATGCATGCCAACATACATCAATTTCCTGTCATGCTCCTCTATGCTTTTCTTCTTGTATGTGTGTGTGTTTCATCCCTCTGAAACCAGCCATGTGTGTTTACTCTACCTGGTTTACCTGCTCCAGGAGAGCAGGCTGCCAGCAGCTGCCCTGTCACTTCACATCTACTCTGTCAGACCCACGTCTTTGCCAGGAGGACAACGTGTCTTCTTCAAGATTTATGGCCCATGGATGTGCATGCAGCCAGGTCACTTATAGTTGACAGCAGTGTGTATGTATTTGCCTGCATGTTGCATGCACATGGTGCCATTTGTTCCATCTCTTTCAGCTCTATCTGACCAGTTGTGCGTGTTGACTCTACCTGCGCTCATCTCCTGGTCTACCTGCTCCAGGAGAGCAGGCTGCCAGCAGCAGAGCAATCACTTGGCATCAGCACTGAGAAACTGACAAGAGACAAGCACTCACTGCCTCTCTCTCTCTCTCTCTCTCTCTCTCTCTCTCTCTCTCTCTCTCAGAAACATGTTTATTTCACCAACCACACTTCATCAGAAAACTGAGTCAACTGTGCAGCAAATACGAATCTTGTTCTTCATGCTACAAAAAAAGACCCCGTTGGTTTGTTTCCTGCTCAGGTTGGTGAACACAGAACATGTACTGTGGCCTTGAAATAACTATGTAATGACATCATATTATATTTACTAGTTCTTCCCTTTGTCTGTGCTCCACTGTGAGAGAGCAGGCACTGCAGCACACTGAAAAAGCATTAATAGTGCTGAAAACTATTCAGTCTGTTTCAGTCTGTTGCTAATAATCAGTATTGACAGATATCACATACTCTTACCAGTGGCTCAGTCCTGGCCCTCAAGGAGAGTGTGCTTTTGGTTGCTGGTCCAACCGTCTGTGCCACGACTCAATTCACAAGTTAAATGGCTAAAATAAGAAGCTGCAGGCTCTTGGTGCCGAGAACCACAACTCTTAAAGTAATTCTTAAAAGTTTCATCATATAAAGCCCAGTTTTGATACTAGTTGTGGTCTGCATTTATTCTGCTGTTGCTATTAAATGTTCTCTGTATAGTAGTTTGTATTGCCAGTGGCAAAGCCTGCCATTTCCACACTCAAATTTAAATGACATGTACATGCACATGCATCAGACGACAAGAGAGGGCACGTGAATATTGCACTTTATGACATCATTCTGGTCTGATTTTTGTTTTGATACAAGTATAGCGGCATCTATTTATAAAGAGTTCATCAAATTTTCATCATAGCCGAACAGACAAGCTGCTCAAGGCATGTCTCATGCCCCCAGCAGTTGATGAATGTGTCAGTTTGAAGGAACAGTGGGGCATGCATTAAAATGTTCCTTGCAAACATCACCTGAAATCCTAAGGCTTATAGCAACAATGATCATCAACTGCCTCAAATTTGCATGTCAGAATTTATTTATGTCTTAACCACAGTTTGATGTATTTCATAGGCCCAGAGCAATGATTTTGGCTTGTAACAGTAACAGTTTATCATTTTTCATCCTTTTTAGGTTCACCTGCTTTACAAAAATGAAAAGGCATGACAAACACAAATGTCTGAGTATCTAAATATCTCTCTCTCTTTCTGCCTCCACCCTAATACCTAATACAATGGAAGTGAATGCAATTTCATCATTGATGCTTGCAACAATGAAAATTTGATTTTAAAAATTTTATGGCAGTTAATGTTCAGTAACTCCAAACCAGTCGCAGCGATGTATGTAAACCATCCAGACTAGCAAAGACACGAATTCTGTGAAGATATGCCCTTGCTAAATTTATTTATAAATGTTCATGTTTATGAGGGCCAAAGACAAAACTTACATCCTTAGCAGTGAGGTGGTAGCAGACATCTCAAAGAGCTATAATTTAAAACCTGCACAAATAAAACCAGCTCTATCTGCATGGCTGGACGCTACAATAAGTAAGACAATGTGCTTTCCCGTAATTCTACCTTTTAATGAGGGTACATTCACTGAACCTAAGGGCTTTGAGTCAACTGACAGAGCCACCCTGAAGCTCTGCACATTCAACTTTGGGATTAATTCAATTTTGGGATAAAGACATGAAACATAGATCACATTAAATTGTGTCCACATTGGTCAGGCACTCGGTACATGCCAGGTGGGAAGACAGAAAGTGAAAGGAATGCCTGTGATTTTGAAGAAAAGAATTCCAGCTGCCTTCACTATCCTGCGAAAAATAAGAAAGCCTTGAGATTTTAAGCTAGGTTTTTTTTTTTTTTTTTTTTTTTTTTGTTGGTGGCGACACAGGTCTAAGGACTCTTCAACATCCTGTGAGTTATTTGAACATGTTAAGTGGGGCAATGTTACATGTGAGGCAAGAGCAAAATAACAGGTTTTCTTTTTTGAATTTTTTTCGGCATATATTTGTGTGAGAAACGTGACAGAGCATTCAAGTCATCTGGTAAGCTTTTTAGGACCATTGTCATTCATATTTAACTTGTGTCCATCATCAGCAGCTACAGCAATAACAACAAGAAACTAACAAGAGAAACACACGGCTTGTAATTGTGTTGAAATCTGGCTGATCAAGGCTACTGTCGTCTCTGGGATCTCTGCTTGCTCTGTGGTGGATCATCTTGATGTGAAATTGTGCTTTGAGCCAAATGCTAATGTCAGCATGCTAACATGCTCATAATGTCAATGCTGGCAGTAACGCAGTGAGGTGTAGCAAGTGTTCACCATCTAAATTTAGCAGGTTAGCATACATATTAGCATTGCATATTAACATTTGATAATTAGAACTGATGAGAATGGCATTTTATTTTTTTTCAGGTCCTGATGATGGCGCTAGATGGCTCTGATCACCAGAGGCAGTAGGATTCATCCTCTCGGGACCATGACTCTCTGTTCTAAATTCATGACATTCCATCCAATACTTAGTATAGACCAAAATGCTGCTCTTGTGTTTCATAGAGGTGGGGGACAAAATCCACAGTCCTGATTCTAAAATGGTAAATGGACTGCAATTATATAGAGCATCTCTAGTATTATCAACCACTTAAAGTGCTCTATACTACGAGACATATTCACCCATTCACACACACATTAATTCAGTGCACCTACTATGCATACTGCACTTTGCTATCACACATACACCAAATGATAGATCGGGGGCAATTCAGGGTTCAGTATCTTGCCCAAAAACACTTCCACATGCAGACTGGTGGAGCCAGGAATGGCACTTTTCCCGATTAGCAGTCGACCCGCTCGACCTCCTGAGCCATAGTTTTGCCAAAGTTTGTTTGAATGCTTAAATGAAACTTCCAAAGTCGCAGTCGATACAGCACCAAAGTCCTTCTTTTTGTTTTCCCAGACAGCACATCTTTGTTTTGCTGTGATGGAGAGATAGTCACACAAAGAGGAAATTGTAACTGTAACTTTGGAAGGCTAACTCAGACTGGTGACGTCTCACATTAGCTTTTGTTTCCCCCATCACCTACACTGAATTGCTTCAAGAACATGTTTCATTGTTCATATGGGCACCTGACGAACCTATCCTTTAAAGCACGATGTTTTATTAGTTTTTATTAGAAGTCATGGATTTTCCCATCACCTTGCAGGAAACTGTACTGAAGACGTTGCTGACTCCGTCCAAGAAAATTTCTCTCTCTAAACTGTATTTGGGTAATCAGTTAGTCACCAGTGCTGCCAGTGTCAAGAAGATGATCATGTTGTCAGTGGACATGTACAGCACGAAGGTTTTCTAACTCATGAGTCTTTCTTAAGCTGGGTCTGGGTCTGGCCATGGTTTTTATTGCAAAGAACACAGTTGAATTGCTGTGTAGTACTGTGAGAGACACTGACTCTCAAGCTGCCCTAGAAATTAGATGTGTTAACCCAAAGTTCAGGCATTTCTGTTCGCTGGCATTATAGAGAGTGGCTGTCAGACTTTATTGTCTGCAGAAACATTTTGAATATGCTGGCATCTGCACGCGCACACACACACACACACACACACACACACACACACACACATACACTCATGGAAACAGCTACAACATTGGATGCTCTCTGACATTAACCTCCGTCATCATAAATTGCTGAATAAAGGCCAAATGATTTCACACCACAACACAGTCAGCAGGAGGGAAAAAGAAAAGATATTTTCTGTTGTCATTTCGTCTCCAGCCTCATTCAGCCATTAAACACATTAAGATGTGGTATTAATTTTGAGAATACAAACACAAAGTGAGATAGAGGCTGCCAGTAATCTACTGTATTTCACCATCAGTTCTCCTAATAGTTGATCTGTTTCTGAATAATTCAGTGTGTAATATACACAGTCAATCTACTGTTAAAGGAGTTCTACAGTATTAAAACTGTATTTTCTGCCGTGTCTGTATTTCGAAGGGTATTAGTTCAATAATGCAACAGAGATTTTATGCAGAACTTTATCTCCATAAGACTCTTCTGAACACTTTCAACTGAATAAATTCTTCGATGAAACATTCACATTTCTTTTTCAGGTTCACAGCGTCCAGCCTTTACAGTCCGTAGTTAACAATGTAATGCATACAGTTAGTTACGGTTAATTTTACAAAAGAAAAGGGCTGAATAAATGGCAGTACATGGCTGACCCACAACCATTCATCCCTGTCCCTCCTTAGTACAACATATCCAGTCCGACATTGCCTTTTTTCCTCTTGTGATTTCAGCTTTTGTGTCCTTGCTGTAATCGTACTTTTTTTTCTGTGCACATGCCAAGAACTATTGATTGGGTTATGTATGATGGTTGGCACTCAGTTTAATATAGCTTCGTATTCAGCCTCTTGCATTGGAAGAACATTGTAAAGACTGCTGCAAAAGGAGATTTCCTTTTGAAATAACTAAAGACCATAAGATCATTTCAAATTCATTTCTTAAAAATCATACAGATAAGCTTGAACTAGCCACGTCAGTGCAGTGAATGGTATATTTAGTAGTTTAAAACCTCAACACGAAGCTGAAATATCCACTATCTTTATCATGTCTTATTCACCAGTTGGACAATTGAGGCAAGTGGCTAAAAAAGGATTCTTATGATCAAGGATACCCGCACCAGGCATTAGAGGAGACTCAGTCGTAGCCTGGAAACAAGTTGGCCTCGATGTGGTGGTTGGCCTGCCGGTGAAGTCTGGTTTTGGATCAAAATTCTAGGCTGGGAGTCAAACTCTCTCAATCAAACTCTTTTTCCCCAATGTTCCCACTAATGAACGGCACTAATTGATTGAAAACGCTGGTGGGAGGGGATGAGCGAGCAGGGTGTTACAGTGTGAGAGAGTGAAGGGGGTTTTAACACAAACAGCGACTGGATCCGGTCCAGACTGATGTGGGGGCCCACAGTGGAGAGCCCGGAGTATTTTACATTGAGGAGAGAATATAATACAGGGTACAGTGAATACAAGGGAGCAGACACATAAAGGGACAGTCAGCTCTGACCCTCTGAAGCTGCTCCCCTGCTGAGAGTGAAAACACTCTGCGGTTAATTACAATAATTCCCGTGGGTTGAATCATGGTGTGCATTTGTGGCCAATTATAATGAGAATACATGTTTAGTATAAATTCTGGTGACAGATTTCATGTGCGTCACACTGGCCTTTTCTTCTCGTTGTCTTAAACTCACTAGAAGCAAGGGAATAAATTCAATCTGAGCCACCTAGAAAGTAAATGCGTCACATCACTCTCACAATCTTTTTTTTCCAGATAGCTCCTTGCAACCATGCAATCACTAAACTCTCCTGTTAGGAAGAGTAGAGGTCAACATCCCCCTCAGAAAAATCTAATTTGTTCATTTGTATCTGTGATCACATTTTTTCCAACAGCAACCAAAGCTTGACCAGCAGGTGAACAAAGATCAACCACCAGATCAAAAGCTGTGCCTCGTTGTTTGGTTCTGTCTTTACCACCGTGGGCACCTGACTTGCACTCAACCCCACCATCCGTTTTGCCTGCACTAATGGAAAAAGCTCAAGATATCTGCACTGCTCCACTTTGGGCGGTTGTTAACTGGGTGAAAAAGGCCACATTTTTGTGCGAGAGTCAAAGCTTCCACTCAAATCCATTGAGGCGTAAGAGGTAGTGATTGGATTGGGATAGTACATGTGTGTCCCAGCATGTTCGATTGGGGTCCAACTTGTTACTGAATGCTTCCACTTTCTAATGGATTTTGATACTTGTGGTAATGTTATTTTTTCAAGCAAAATACACACATTTCTTGCTGAAATGAGCCACAAAAAAGAAAAAGTGTGCAGCTGTGTCAGGTAAAATAGGTTAGAGTTTGCGTTGAAAATTCAAAAATATGAATGGTATTTAGTACAGAGTCCTGCAGACACCTGGTAACTTGTCCACATACATTTCCCTATACTGCATTAGCTAGTAACAAGTTACGGCAATGTGAAGTTTAGTAATGAGACAACATTGGCTTGTCCGGTATCTGACAGGAGGTTCAGTGGAGGTGTTGATATCATACTGGTTTTTGTGGAATGACCAGTCCATTAACTATAGCAGACTAAAAGCATGGGGGGTGCAGTTAGCTTCCACATGTAGTTAGCCTTTACCAAATAGAGGAAAATAACAACTCCAGCTGACCCCAACGATGTCATGTTTATAGGTTGTATGTTCTTAGCTAGCTTTCTAACATTAGCCTACATTCAAGTATCACCTGAAGCTGGAGGGTACGTGAACCCTGTAGCTTCACTGTGAGGAAGTGCTAACGATAAGCTAGCTGATGGTCAGTAAAGACCTTGGCTGGCTGCTTTTTAAACCATCGTGTCTTGTTTGTGATTTTACACATGTTATATACAGAATATGTGAGGATTTTAAAGGTTGTGGGTGTCAGCTGAGTAACAAAAGTAATGTAACAGATTAATTTTGCTGTTAAGTAATTGGTGATGTAATTTGATTACTTTTCAGTCAGCATTTCATACTAGAAATGAGTAATTAGTAATCTCAAATCAGTAATTCATGGCCTGAAATACTGCATGTGTTTGCTATGCAGGCTTGTTTTGTTTTTGTTTTTTAATTCAAGCACATTTAAAATATATTATCATCATTAAATGCAAAGAAGATAAGATTTGTTAATGATAGAAACAATAGAAACTGGAGTCCACTGAGTTTTGCACTCCACTAACAAGCTTGTATCTTGCCTGGTGAGGTGAAGTTTCATGAAGGATGAACCCCATGTTAGTTTATATTACATTGAAATGAATAATCTACAACCTCAGAGGACCTGCAGATTATTTTGGCCAAAGACACAATAGATGGAGATCTATCATTCTCCCATCACATTAGTCCCCAAACAAAAAAGCTGGTTCAGTGAAGATTGCTTCACTTTCATACATTGTGATTTTCAGCAGCTTTACATTATATTTTTGCTGCATATCTTACAAAATTTGAATTTTGAGTCCTTTTATGTCACAGGAAATCAATGCATGTCTGATGGTTGGAAATCCTTTTCTGCAGGCTATTTCAGTTTAACACACGGGCTGTTAAGGGGAATATTGTACCTTAAGTAATGATGCAGCAGCATTGTTTAAAAGTGTAGGTGTGAGTTGTGACATAGAAGACACACAATGCCTGGCTTGTATTGAAAATGCGAGAAATGTCAGATTTAGAAGATCTCAGCCTGAACACTTTGAAAGAAGAAAAGAGAGAAATATGTGTGTGACTCCTGTTATATGTATTTTTGAGCTGAAGTGTTTTTCCAGTGTCACCACCATGACAATGTATTCAACAGAAGTGACAGGGACAGGAGAGATTGAATATAGTGGTACACTATAGGTGAATTCTTTAAAATTATTACAAATGGATTGACTATGCCACATCAAGGTCACACTTATCCTTACCGACTGTGCAGCTTGTAGAAATGAGACGGTCATTCACCGGCGGCCAATTTAAAGTATTAAATTGCTGGCGACTGTCATTGGGTTGTCTGCTCTTTATTTGTCCGTTGCACACAGCCAAAGGGAATTGTGTGGCAAAACAAAGCACGGATGCAGGGTAGTTGTAGAGTGAAAGAAACTCTGCAACAACTATCAGTTTTTTATATTTTCAATCAGAAAATAAGACACAAAGCATAAAGGAAATAATAGACACAACTGAAATATAGTCATCAGAAGTGGAGTCAGTTATTCTGAAGCTTTAAGATTTTAGATTTGTTATACCACATCAGTGGAATGTCTCAAAAATGGCTGCACTTGTTTTCTCTGCTCTCCTGTGTGTGAAGTGGAGGCAGTTTGACTGGTCATTGGAGGAGAAGTGTGTGGAAAGCAGCCGCTGAACTGACAGGATACCAAGCCTGCTGGACTCCACCACATTCAAATAGGAGGTGGCAGCTTATTTTCCCCATTTCAAAATCCATGCCTTAACAATGAAACAAAACCGTAGAGGCTTGTGGGAACGCTGATAAAGACACATGAACTGCAAGCATCTAATAAGACACAAATTCCTTGGCATACACTAGAAATGTCAATATTCGTATTTTAGCTTGGTTTAAATATTTCTGAGGAATTTCCCTTTGAAGATGAATTCTTATATACCATAAATCTTCTTCTCTGACCCTTTGACCCAACATTTTCAAAGGATCTCTTTGGATAATTTTCTGTAAAGCTGCTGAAGGATTTTATTTTTCTCTCTGGCCAAGCAGCTGGAGGCTTCTGCAGGTTTCCGTTTTCCTTTTCTTCTAATCTGTCAGTGTGACCTCTGATCAGTAGTTTTTTTTTTTGTGTTTGTTCTGTTTGTTTTTTTTACAATGGGTCCGTGCAGAGAGCAGTGTTGGAATGTAACTAAGTACATTTACTCAAGTCTTGTACCTCAGTGCAAATTGCAGTTGCTTGTATTTCACTCCAGTGTTTCCATTTCATGTCACTTTATTATTTTACTCCACATTTCTGAGAGTTTGTTTTTAATTAGACAGCTATAATTACACTATTAACACATCAGTATTATACATACAAATATATGATGGGCCTATAAAAAAAACTTAAATTACCTCCTCAATGAAAATACTAATAACACATTCATGCATGAGTATTAATGATTTAATAATATAATAATACTGTTGCCTGTTTAAAAGTGTAACACTCACAACAGCCAGTGTTTTTGCACTGAATGCTTTAAGTACAGTTTGCTAATAATATTTACATAGGTCAGTGCATGACTTTTATACCCGTAACAGCGTTTAACACGGCAGTGCTTTATAAATCCATTACAGTGACATGAAGTCAAGGATTTGAATGCTTCTTCTACCACAGGAACAAAAACATCTCATAACATTTCCACCTAGTTTAATGGGTTTAACGTGACTTTATTATTATTATTATTATTATTATTATTATTATAATTATTAATAATGAAGGGAGAAGAATAAGAATAGAAACAGACATTGCTCTCTTTTAGCCTTGCTGCTCCTTCCACGGCAACAGGCCCGATGGCTGAGCGCTGCTGTGGATTTATTACTGCAGCTCAGCTGTAGAGACACTTGATTATAAACCGACATAATGTTCTCGCCCATCTGTATGTATACATGTCTGTCTGTTAAACTGCATTCTTGGGGCTGGTTTTGTCTCACACAGCTGGAACTATAACTATAGGAAATAAAATAAAATACAATATCTTTTAGACCTTTAATTGTGTTTTACATGGTAAACGTGATGGTTAGCGTTGTAATTAATACTGAAAATCTCATGGATAAAAACATCTCCAAACAAGTCTTCTGATGTTTTAAATAAATTTATTCAAAAAACCAACGACTTAATGGACAGGAGTAAGATATTGTCCTCGCAGACAATATCACTTATAAACAAACGTATACAACACTTCTCCACTCAAATGTGAAATATCATACTTTACACTTCTTTACATAGCCTTTTAACTGCAATCAATACATTTTTCTTTCTCTAGAAATACTTCCTTAAATAAACTGGGTGCTGCTGCTGTTGCTGCTGCTGCTGCCTCTTTAAGAACAGCGCGCCTCCGCAAGAAAGTGCAAATTGAAGTCCAGTGTGTGATCCTGCGAGGCGCAGGGGAAAACAGATCTTTAATGAAGAGATTAAATGAATAAGTTTGGTTATAAGAATTATTGTGCAGGTGATTTTCTGAAGTGAAATGCCCATTGCTGTTTTTAAAGTGCAACTAACAGTTTAGGAGGGAATGTGGGGATATTGCGAGTGCGTTACGCATTGTTATTCACAATTAAAACAAAAACAAACAATAATAATAATAATTAAAAAAAGAATCATATTCTTTTGCAGCTCTTAATTTCCCAGAATGTGTCCACATCCAGTCTGATGGAATGTAGTGCTTTTTTCGTTTCTTTTTAGTGAAGCTCATGGATCTTCTCTCAGGGGGAGACATGTTACAAAAAACTGTTCTTTTTTTTTTTTACACTGCAAAAATATATCTAACTTAAGAAGTCATTTAGTCTCATATTCAACCTTGATTTTTTTAAATTTTCTTTTTCTAAAAAGCGACTGTAAATTTCTGTAACTGAGGTTGGATCATTGTTGTTGTTTTGTGTGCAGTTGTTTTGATGGTTTTGTAGAAGTGTCAGTATTTGAAACGCGGCAGATAAAGGCAGGTTAATGAAAAAAAAAAAAAAGAAAACTATTATGGTGATTTGCATTTCAAACAAACGAAAATGCCTGAAACAGCACTGGCAGATTGTGTCGTTTGTCTGTGATCGTGGCTGAGGACGCATGCCAAAACCCACAGGCCACAGATGTTTTGGGTTTTTTTGTTAGTTTTTTTGAAGACAGTGTCCTAGAGCAAGACACCAAACATTTAACTGTCACCTGTAAATAATTTATGAACAATAAAGTTTATGAAAAACCAAACAAAAACTCTATTTAGCTGTGTGGTTAATGATTTGAATTGCAGATTTATGGTGGGCTAAATTTGGAGGTTTTGTGTCATGTTGTGTAGTTCAGACGCTCTTGGGTAAATACAAGACTAAATGACCTTTTTTGTTTGTTGTGTACACCATTTAAAGACAATGGGCAGTCTCTCTACGCGCGTGAAAACACCTCAGTCATTATTTTTGCTGGACTCCTGGTCGCTCTGGTCGTCAGTGAAGCACACGTCCACATCACTGTCATTGTCGCTCTTTTGCTCCGCGTCCTCGAACAGGCCTCCCGGTTTGTCGTCCAATTTCTTGACGGTCTGTCCAGGGTGTCTGGACTTGACGTGCCTCTCCAGGTCCCGCCTCCGCACCAGCACCTTGCCGCAGAAGTCGCACCTGTAGGGGGTGTTTCCCTCGGCGTGGAGCCGGATGTGTTTGTTCAGGTTGCTCGGGTCTCCAAAGGGCCTGAAGCACACCTTGCACTTGAGCGGTTTGTAACCTGTGTGAGTCCTCATGTGGATTTTCAGGCCGTATTTTCTGGAGTACAGCTTGCCGCAGTACAGACACAGGTGTCCCTTTTTCGGTTTGCCAGACCCGGCGTTGCTGGCGGCCCCGGTGGGCATCGTGTCCAGCCTCGTCCGGTTCTTCTCCGCGGCGATTTCTGACAGCTGTTGCGTGTGCATGGCGATCTCCCGGTCGATGTTTGTGATGGAGCCCAGGTCTTGGCTCAGTGCGGGCGCGCCAAAGTAGGACATGGACTCTGGGTACTTGAGGAGGTTGCCGAAGTGGAATTTCAGCGGATAGTAAGGGGAGCTGTACAGAAGCTCCCCGTTGTAGACAGTGAAGGGCATCAGTGGGATGTTACAGTCTCCCCCATAAGTTTTAACACCGTCGAAGTGAGGGAGGGTGAACCTCTCAAAATGGAGTCCAGGGGGCATCTGAGGGTAACGGGACGGGGACAGGCCGGAGTGCATCCGACTCTCCACGTGTTTAAAAGCCGAGGTCTCCTCCATGTGAGGCAGCAACGGGAAACCCCGGATAGCGTTTGTGCAAGGCGCCATTGGAGATGTGGCGTCCATGATTGCAGGTGCGCATTTTGGAGGATGGCTCCCTCCTCCATTTAGAGTCTCGCCCACATTGCGGATTGGTTTCATGTTCCCAATGAGTTTGCTGAATCCCAGACCACTAAGCTTCCCGTTGGCGTCCTCTCTGGAGGCGTCCGCGGCAGGGACTTTGGAGACGCCGGTCGGCTTGAAGGCAGAGCGCACACCCGGGTGGAAGCCCATGCTGCTCAGCACAGAGGATGTGGCGCCCAGGCTGAGGAGCTGTCCGTGGCTTCTGGCTGAGGTGACGCTCATGTCGAGGGCCCTGTCCTGCTCCTCAGAGCCGCTTTTCTTTGACAGTCCCGCTTTGTTTAGAAACGATGAGGAGGACAATGCCCGCCTGCCAGAGTCTGAGATGGAGGAGTTGCTGTGGCCGCTCCTCGGAGAGGTGGAGGTGTTGGGGATGTCTCCAGACTTTGGTGACCTGCTGAACGTCTCGGTGCCTCTGGCCTGCTCGCTGTTCACAAACCCCCGCCCGTTGCTCAGAGCGCAGTGGAAGTGGACGTGGGCCTTGAGCGTGTTCGGGTATTTGAATATTCTCCAGCAGTACCAGCAGATGTAGCGCTCCTCACCTGTGGAGACAACAGCAAACATGGCGTCAGTGATGAGCTGGATGCGGATCATTACGCGACACAACACAGAGTGAAACATCTTCATACTGATGACATGCGAATTTGCAGTATATTTCCGTGCGTAAAACTGCAAGGCCCCTGCGTAAAATCAAAATAACAGGTTTGGTAACCTGTGGAGACACGACCTGTGAGCGCCTACACAGAGAAGCACACCACTCTACACACACCACCCTCATATAAATTGAATAAAGAGTGATATAATAGAAAATACACGTGTTTACATAAAATTTGTGTTAAAACATTTTCATATTTGATGAAATTCCCCTTTAAAATGTCACTTTAAAGAAAGATTTTCACCAGTCGCTTCACCTGATATTTAAATTCAGGCCTAATGGATATGATCCGGTTTCTAAGATCTGATGCCAAATGGTAATAGACCCAGGGACCCATCTTAATGACCTCCAGGCGAGCACTCAGGGGTTAATATAGATGTAATGATTTTGTAATCCTCATACGGGCCATTGTTTATGATCGCCATCAAAAGAGCAAACGCCCTGCCCAATCTGGCGCTCAGAAACGCAATGCATTGAACGCGGCACTTTCCCTCTCTCTGTGCTCTTTCCCGTGGAAGTGACAGCAGCTGTTGCTTGAAATCGCAAGTCTCCAGAAACAATGGCGCCGGCCCATCTGTTGACGCCTAATAATGGGAGCGAGCGTATGTCCAGGAGCGCACACGGTGTGTTGGGCCGGAGAATCAGGGCAATATACACCCCACATAAAAGTTAGCATTCATTAGGCCACAATACCTTAACGCACCCACCTAATTTACCGTGAAGCACTTGTTTTTGAATTTATTTGCTTTTGACAACATGAATATTAATGACGCGGTGGCATTTGTTAACCTCCGTCTCGGGACTGAATCACCAGCCTCTTCTTCTTCCACGGTCGCGCAGACACGCCACTTTTTGCTTTTAATTGCTGTTTTATTGTGTGTTTCAAGCACCGTAATTACTTTATTACATTTTCTTTCTTTTTTTTCCTCGACACAAGTTTGATAGCCTGCCACTTCAGGCACTATCGTTTTCCTTTTACATTTATTCAGTTTGTAAAGAGACTTTTCCAACTGGAAACAAAGAGTAGACTAATCCAAAATCATCGTCTCTTGGAGGAATTTCCTGCAATCTGTATCTGTTGATAATAATCTTTTTTAAAACGGATTAGTTCCTGTTCAGCTGGTGTTTTGCCAAAGAGAAGACATTAATCCCCCAGCGCAGAGGCCAAATTACCATTACAGCCCAAACAAATGGATTAAACGTCCAAACAGACCAAAGAAAAAAAAAAGGAAATTAGTCTGAAAATGAGGAGCGTTTATAGATGGTAAAATATATTGAGATCAGACCACAGAGTCTAAACTGCACTTTTCAATTTCAAGGCCTTAATTGTCAATGTAATAATCATCTCTTTTCTCTTTTTTTTTTTATCTCTTTCAGTTTCAATCTTAAAGCTTCTCTTTTCATTCCAAAAATGATCTTTTTTTTTTTATATTTCCTTTTTCGTATTTAATGGATATGTGTGATTTTATTTAAATTAAATAAATTAATAATTAAAAAAAAACATGAAGCCCGAGGAAAAACAACATGCAATTGATTTCCATATCTGAGCGATAAAGTATTGGCAGTCATTTAACCGCGCAGTGATGGAGCCTCAACATGTCGATGACACAGTCAGACCAATCTGTAGCCTGGACACACAGGACTGCAGATGCTCTCAGCGTGTTGACACAGAATCTGAAAACAGTCTTTTAAATGGACTATTGAATTTTGTCGTTACATAATTATGGTTATTATTGTTATTATTAATATTTAGTATTGTTAATTTTACAAGTAAAATCTTCTGCTTCCACCCAGATATCATCGTTGAGAGTTCGCATTAACTTTCCCAATCATCTTATTTCCCATCAGTGAGTAAAAGACGTTTGGTTAAACTGGTCCTCCATTATTAACAGTGTGATTTACCTTTCTCGTCGTGCGTGGGAGTGGCCGTGGTGGGGATGTCGTACCACTGGGCCAGAGGGTTGGAGTACCAGACACTGAGCTCCTCTCCTGCGGGGATTTCTCTCAGCACTCGGTAGAAAATCTTACAGAGGAAAATGTAGGAGAGAGGATGGAGTTAATTCAAGAGTCTAAATATGGGTAGGAAAAAAAAATAACAACAACAGAAGAAACTCCAATAGGTGTATGAGTAAAAAAAAATCACCTGTCCACCAGGTAAGTCCGACACAGCCTCCAGGTTTTGCTCTTGACTGTTCCTGGCGGCGCGGATGAATCCGATCCAGTCTGGTACGGGACAGCCCGACTCATCCACGAACTCCCCCCGAACCAAGCGGATCTAAGCGGGCCAGAAAATGAAACGGATGAGAACGAGCTCCACAATATGATAAAATGATGGGCACGAACACAGAGGGCCTTAAAGGAAAAACACATACATGATGAAATGAATAGGTTACAGGCTGTGGGATAGAAAAAAAAACATTTGGCTTGTCTTTTTCAGTTTGTATTTCCAAACTAATTATTATTATCATCCATTTATTTCTTTAGGCCAATACATAATTTTATTTAACGAATTCTGCTTTAAATGTCGTGGCCCAGGACTTTGTGGTGAAGTACCTGGAGGTGCCGCGGCCACGCTTGACCAAAACGCGCTTAATGCGTCTTTATCCGCTCTGCTGATAATTTACTAAAGAGAATGACACACAGGCCTAATTGAGTTGATATGGGAAACGAATTTGAGGAGTGTCAGAGCGTTTCTAAACTGTTCAAGGACATTAAAGATCGAAGCGTGACATTTGACACAGAGATTGCACCTGATGATCGCCGGCAGCCCGGGGCCAAGCATTTAGACGCATCAATCACAATCGCTGACAGCTTCAACAATAACTGGGTGCGGTTATAGATGCGCCCACAGCAGCAAATTGTTTACCACTGTTTATGTAAAAAAAAAAGAAAAAAAGAAACAACAATATGTGTTTGAAAGTTTTTTTTCTTCATTTTTTTAAGTGTCTTTTTTTTTTTTTAAATCCATATCTGAAGACTTTTATTTTCTAATTATTAGGCCCACTGCTTTAAAAAGAAAAAGAAAAAGAATACCAGACTCCTGTTCATCTGAACAGCATAACCCAGTCTAATAACATGAATGCATCTTGTTTGATTTTATCTTTTATATTAGTTATAATTGTTAGTATTTTTTCTTAGCCCCAGGCAGCGGACCACGGCCTCAGTGGCATCTTTATGTGGCCGGATTACATTAAAATTAAACGGCTCATCGGAATAACAGGCCCGCCAGGCAGTGAAATGTGAGGCGGCTGAGGGCATGAAATCCCACACAGCAGACCCGGGTCGCCCATTAGGCCGGTTAAGTAGAAGCACAGACTGACAAGTCTGCCACTAATGGAGCTCAATTATTTCCAACGTGACAGGCCAAACCAATTAATAACCAAAGGCCCGATGGAGTTTGACAGTGCAGCTTTAAACCCAACCGGGTCGTTTTTATTATTACACATGCTTCAATTTACAGTGTGTTTAGATGTTTACATTATTTTTGTAATCGATGGCATACATTTTGCTCATTAAAACTTGGGAATTAGTTCAAAAATAATCTCATTTTTCTTCTAAATTAAAAGGGCTTTGATTCGGTATTGGAATAAATAAATACATAGTAAATAAAGACGTAAAAGTTTATTTTGAAATACCGCAATACAGCTTTCATTCAGAGATCTCCAGTGTGCAGCTGATTAACCAGATCACTTCAAAATATTTCAAAATAAGAGCATTAAAAACAAACAAACAAACAAACAAACAAACAAACAAACAAACAAACAAAAAAACCCACTATCGTATTTTAAAAGTTTCAGTATTTTAACCTCACCTTCTTCTTGGGTCCAACTTCCTTACGATCCGACACGTACTTCCCGAGTTTGAAGATGCCCGGTACCGGTCCTATCCGGAGCCCGGCCGGGATGCTGCAGTCCGTAAACACACTGACGGTGGTGGACGCCCGGGTGGCTTGCATGGCGTGGGGTGAGATCAGAACCATGAAGACTGATGGAGACCGAGTGGGAGAGTGCAGGGAAGGAGGAAGAGGAGGAGGAAGAGAGGAGGAGAGGATGAGGACCGGCCGATATCCGCCCTCAAAGTGACGCGGTGGCGTTATGCTCTCCGGCTTTTCTAGTGATGGTGCAGGCAAGGTAGCCCCCACCCCCCTCCCCCTCCACTCCACACACGCCCCTCTCTAACTCAGGATGCAAGTGTGTGTATTGAAAGGGGGGGTGGGGGGTAGGGTGGGCAGAGAGGTGATGCTGTGCTATGTTAGGTAGTTTAAAGGGGGGAAGAGAGAGGGGGAGCGGTCCTGAGTTTGCAGCAGCAGCCAGCAGGAGTGTGTGTGTGTGTGTGTGTGTGTGTGTGTGTGTGTGTGAGTGTGAGAGAGTTGGGCTCTCCCAGCAGCTGTGTGGAGAGGGAAAACTGGCCGGCCTGGTCACATGGAGACTTTCCCTCACCCCGCCGCATAATGAATTGCTCCAAAACGGTCAAGAGACACAAAGGGCCAGGCGACCTTCCCATCCCCAAAATCCAATTTGTCAAGGGCAGAGAAAAGAGGGTGCAGAATCAAAGGTCCAGAGAGACCATTAATCCTCAGCATGTGGCTTTGTCCTCCAGACAGTTCCGATATTTTAACTGACAAATCCACTGTATAATTTATCCATAAATCCTCACCCTTTTCCATTCTTCCCTTTCAAGCCAGGTTTTGGAAATCAGTGGCTACTTTAAATCTACTTGGCTGGCATTCTTTGGGTTTTATATACTTCAAAGCTTCTTTATTCTCCCTCCCCTTTTGTGTCCTTACGTGAACAAAAGGAGCAGGAAAGTTTAGAGGACTTGTTAACTTCTATTGACTCTCGGCGTGTGCCGGGTTGAGATCAGGCAGGTACTGAAAAGGCAGAACCACCAGTAGGAAGAAGAAGAAGGAAAAAAAAACACTAGAAAATAACATCACCATTTTCCCAACGCACACACACACACACACTTGTGGTCTTCTTGTCGTGTCCCCCTCATTCAACACGTTTATTCTGCTAATTGTGCAAGAGAAAGAAAAAAAGTTACACAAATCATTTGTGATATTTCTCTTAATAACTGCGTCATTCTTTCTGTTATAGTGGGACAAAAATTATTCTGAATTTTGAATTTGAATTATTTTCTTAAAAGATGTTCCTCTTGGCCTCTAAAATAAATGACCGAGAAAACAATGCTTAAAAAAATAGGACGATTTTCACATGATCACATGCTGCAAGAATATTCTTTGAATAGATTGTTAAAATATGAATATGAAATAACATGAGGAAAATCAGGCGTTTTAGAATTTATTTCAATGAACGTGCTCACTGTAAATCCACACCAAACCCAGAGACAGCTTACATACAGGAATATCATAGACATATACTTATTGATGATTGATTCTTATTGATTGATGAACTGACTTGAGTAACTTAAGTGTCTTGATTGATTGATTGATTGATTGATTGATTGATTGATTGATTGATTAATTAATTGATTGATTGATTGACTGATTGATTGATTGATTTTTGTCATTTAAAAGAATTGCATGACAGTAGTGTCCTGTGAAAACCACGTATCACCAAAGATTTTCATGAGAGAAGCTTCATTTTTATTTCTTAAACGTTCATCTGAAAAATTCAATATTACCAAAAATGGAGACATCTTGTTTCTACTGTGCAGTGTAGGTGAGAAAAATAATAACCTAACACTCAAATGCAACATTTGACTCCAAACCTCTTTTCTGGAAGAACTTTGATGATGATGAACTGTAACATTCAGGTGATCAAAAGCTTAATATGATATAATATCATATACCTACTTCAGACAGAAGGATCCAAAAGCTTTCAGTGACTGATTGACTTGCTGGTTTGTCATAAACATTCAATAGTACCAGTGGCATGTGTGAAGGGAAAGGGAGGCTGCAGCATGTGGCTCTGTGCAGCAGGTTGTTTAAATAGCCTTTTCATGCTGCAGTGATGAGTCTGAAGAGAGAAGAAGAACAAGAATTTGTGGGTGATCAATTCAGACCATGAATGTGTTGACCTCTGACCTGTCCGCTCTGGACTCTGGATCTGAATCATGAGAAGGAGCAGGAGCTTGTGATATCAAGAGTGTCCTGGAGAAAAAGTAGTGCAACGCTGCATGTGTGCTGATTTTCTTTCTTTTTTTTAAAGAATGAATCAAATAAAGAATGAATCCGCAAATAAACAACATCAATAAAACACAATCTACAGTTGAAATCATTGATGCATTAACTTTATTATATGAGAGTTGCCTTTTGTTGCTCCCCAAAAACTAAACGGTTCAGGTGGTGATAAAATAAAAGGCTGCAAACAAACAACTATTACACATTCATCTCTCTCTCTCTCTCTCTCTATCTCTCTCTCTCTCTGCAGGCGGCCCGTGTTGCTCCTGTCTCTCTCTCTCTCTCTCTCTCTCTCTCTCTCTCTCCTCCCTGCGCTCCTCCACACTCAGTCAAAGAGCCTGAACGACACGCGAACAATCTCATCAATAGGCGCAACGTTTGCACCCGGCTGTGCGGAGGGGTTATTTATTAACGCCTCGGCATTTGCTGCTGGTTCCCATCCACCCCTGCGCCGTTGCTTTAAAGCCCCGCACTTCTCCACAGAGAAATGAATTATTCTTCCGAGGAGAGGGGGAAGAAGGCGAAGACGTTTTCCTTTCTGTTTTGCGGAGAAGTCGCTGGGGTGAATCCCCGCTCCGCTGTGCGCTCCGCAGCCCCGAGGAGCAGTGAAAAGGCTCGGTGTCAGAGTGAAAGCAGTGTTGGAAGCAAATGGGATGGAAAATTAAATGAAATTAAATGGCCTGACCGGCGGTATTGTCCCTCCTCCTTTTTAGAAAGAAAAAGACACATTAATTACATGGTCGGATCTTTACTCCGGGACAATATTGCGGAGTCAATCAACAGCATTTTGCAAGTGCGCTTCTCTTAACTGAACTCTGCGTCTGTTTAATGAACTTAAATAACGACCTGAGAAGAATCGGAGTTCGGGAGAGGAGGGAGACGTTTTTATGGGCGGCTGTGCCCGGCTCTTGCCAGCCTCTTTTGGATTTCAACTGTCTAAACGGAGGGGCTCTGATTTAACTGGTTGGCCATTAATGAGCCATGAATATAGAGGAACAACCTGTCTGCAAAGCAACGCGGTAAATACAGAGAGCAATGCCCCACCAGGGATCACCATTCATGCGACTTGACTATACCTCAGGGGTGCCAAGGGTTCACCACCACCTCTCCTGGACTGGTTTCAATGGCCTACCATTTAAGACCCCTCTGAGCTCAGAAGAAAACACATTTTTTATGTCGACCCATAAACTTTGTTTGGGTCTATTCAGCAGAGCCCAATCATTGTCCCACTTAGCAATGTGGTCTATTTCTCACAGATTCCCACGTCTTAGAAATGACTTTGTGTTGGTCTAAATCCATTTATTTCTCCACATGTAAGCCCACACCTTCTGCACCTCTCACATTCATTTGGTCACACTTCTTTTAATTAAAAAAGAAGGCTGAAATTCTCATGGGTTTTTTTTGTTTGTTTTTTGGGTTTTTTTTTTTTTTTTACTCTGTCCAGCAAAAGAATCTGAACTTATTATTATTCCTTTCAGATGTGAAACCAGAAAAAAAAAGATTCAGACAGGCCCTTTTTAATCCCTTTCTTCGCCTCTCTTTTCTTTATTTAAAACAAACCCGGGTCATGTTTGAGGTGTTTTACTGTCTGAGAAACCTGGGGAAAGATGCAGGCTGCACCAAAGGCAGACCAGCTGCCTTGATGCGGGTGGGACATTTGCGACGCGTTTGAATAGTAATGATGCTTGTATGGGACTCCCACCAGATGACATGATTGGGATTTTAACCCAGACTAATATTCAAAATCGCATTAGAGAGGAGCCGAATAAACGGCACCTGATTCAACGCTGTTCATGCGTGATTTCATTCAAAATGCCTTCTCTCTTTTTTCCCCCAGAAGGGGGCTGCACCGTTTCGGTATTCAAAGATTTTTGCGCCAGCCTTTTTTTTTTCAGGCCACATTTCCCTGACTTAAACTCACTTTGTCTCGCATGAGGAGACGCGGATAAAAGCGTGTGAAGTTGCGTGAATTGATATGTTTCGGTGTACCTTATAAATTCATACCTTTTCTCACTCGAGCGCCTCAGAAAGAAAGTGTCACTCAGGCCGATTCTCTCTGCTGTCCAACGCATTTAGCAGGAGATCTATTTGAGAAGTTCATTCCTAGGCAAATATATGCAGGCAGGGCTCCGCATGAATAGAGCAGCGTGTCAGCCGACCCTAATTGGGATTTAGCCACCCAAAGCATATGCACAAAGTGACAGAAAATCACAGGTTTCAAAGAAAGTCCCAACTTTTGCCCTTCTTTCCCTCAGCTCAGAGTAAAACACCATTTTTCTCATAGGATGAAGGTTACTGACCCAATTGGCTATGCGGTGTGTTTCTGCAAAATAAAAGTGGGAGCAAAACAACTAAGATGGCAAAGAGCATGTTTAAAGACATGTAACCTTGACCGGCCTATATGTTGGAATCAGGGCCAATATTTTAACCGAAGTCACGGTTATTACCAGAACAAATATCTGAATCATTTCCCAACCTTTTTTCATTTCATTTGTTTTTTATATAGTAAAAATGTATAATTTTCAAACGGAATTATGTCATTTGTTCCAACCGTTTTACAGTAAATAATGATAATAATAATAAAATAATAATTTTAATAATAATAATAATAATAATAATAATGGTAGTAGTAGTAATCATAATTTCTATCTTTTTCTCTATCTGCCTATTCCTTTTTTTAATCTCTGTCTAACCAGACAGTCTCTTATTGAGATAAAAAATAAAATAAAATAAAAACTGTGTCACATTTGCGCATCAGAAAATGTAATTTTGAAGGAATGCTTTTAGTCACTGCTTGTGTCTGTGAATGTAAATTTACGAATAAAAATTTGCTAATGTGCGTTTTATGTCTTTTTTTACTTGTTTTATTACACTCGTCTTTTTTTCCAGTTTTTCCTGTCTGAGGACGAAGCACCATGGAGAGCTCCGCATTCCACACGCACGCGCACACACACACACACACACACACACACACACACACACACACACACACTAGGCCGTTAATTATATTGATAATAAATTCCATTCGTACATACAGTATAACTTAAGTGTATTTATCTCCCTGAACTTATAGCCTGATTTGTGTATAAACATCTTTCAGGGTTGGATGCACATTAATAATTTGCTGTAACAAAACGTGATCTAATGATATGACCGTCTCGCGGCTCCTCATTATGTCTCCGATTGACAGTTTTGGGTTCAAACTAATTGTGTCCTGCGTGTTCGGGTGGGATGAGCTTGTGGAAGTGATGCCCGAGAGAAATATTGATCGTTTCAACATGCACCCTGCGCAGAATCATTATAAAAATGATTTGTAATGCAGTGATATGGCTTTACATAAGCTGCTGGTGGTGCCTTGACTCCAAGAACAAAGGTTGGCTTAAGGTAATTATAATTCCTTGTTTTTTCTTCTTCTGGTTAAATCTTGTTTTTAATGGCTAGTGTAAATACATCAGTTAATCTGACATTATGAATTCCTCTTGTGTGGAATCTTGTGTGTATTGTATCCCAAGTTCCAAGAGTGTTAAATCAGCATATCCAGAGCAAACTGTTGTAACATGGAAAATAGAATTGTTCATTTGGAGAAAGAAACATTCATATTTTTGCAGATATATGTTCATCATAAGCACAACACTTTATATATAATGTAGAGGCATTTCAATGCAGAATAAGATTTATGGTTTTTGCTCTTTAGTTGACTTTAGTCAGATGTGTCCCATTATAATAATAATGGCACAGTAATGCAGCTGCTGCCATAATAACACTGGTCCTCTTCTTGTCTTTGTTGCAGTGTTTTGTCAGAGGATTGGTGAGTTGCATGTTTCTGCTCTCGGCCCTTGAGCAGGACACTGAGAGTGTTTGGCATCTGCTGGCCACATCCAGTCGCTCCCGATCAGCAGCAGGAGGAAAAGGTGTGGATGTGGATGGAATGAGGACAGAAAACGGCTGTGTGCCGTCAGTCCGCTGCAGAACTAAATTTGACTGATGGATCCCTCAGCCCTCCAGAAAGTGTCAGGGCACTCGACCCGACCCTCAGGTGACTCTGTCTCTCTCTCTATATATATATATATGTGTTTTGCTTCTCCTTCTCTACCTCCTTTCCTTTTTTTCACTCTGTGTTGAACATGAGCAACATCTCTCTCAAAATCTTTACCAGCATCTCATGTTTACAGCACTGTCTAATATTCAGTGTCCTTAAAAGGCACCTCAAACTAAAAATTTAAAAGAGACATCAGACAACGTAAAATGAATGCTGATAGCTTTATTTGCAGTGCAAAGAAAAAAAGGGGGAGTGTAAGGCACACAAAAGTTTACAGACCACGTTGAGTGTTTAGGCATATTTAAACCCTATGAGGTGAAGGTTTAACATCGTAGCAAAGGGTCATTCATGGTCTTCTTGTCCAGGGCAAAGGGCAAAGGTCAGTGCCCAGACATGGGGTTTGGTCAGTGCAAAGCTCAGAGGGGCGTGGAGGCTTAAGGGTGAGAGGAGGTCACTTGGGAATTCATGCTGCTCATTCCTCGTCAGAGTCGTCGGCCGCACCAGTGATGGTGTAGGTTTGTTCCTGGTGGTCCGTCTCCAGCACGTCACCCTCGTTTTTGACCGTTCTGTTGGGGAAGACAGAACAAAGAGAGGGATGGAGAGACTGAAAGATTCTTGTAACAGCTGTTAAACCTCTCAGCAGCTGAATGCTGGTCCTAATTCTAACTCTGTCATAAAGCAGGTTAAGACACTTGAACTCATCGTGTTTTCATCAAGGGTCTCATTTTATTTTATTTTCTAAGGTTGAGTGCTTTGTTGAAGAGGAATAGAAAAGATACCTGATGGTACCTTTACCTAATGAGCACCGTCCTTCTCTCCGTCAGCTCCACAGCCTGCCCAGAGTAGGCGTCGATGTTGTCGTCATATCCATCTGATTCTCCACCGGCCTTCCCCTTCCCACCAGAGCCTGACAGTGCAACATCCCCACCCACACCCTCAGTTCCTCCACTGCCTCCAATTCCACCACCCACTCCACGGTCTTTGCCTCCATCCCCACCTAGTCCTCCACCAGCTCCATCACCCCTCCCCTCGCCTACACCACCATTTCCTCCACCGCCGTTGCCGTTGCCAGCTGAACCTGTAGAGCCACTACCTGCACCCATTCCAGCACCACCCATGCTGCTGTCACCCTTTCCCCCAGTACCAGTGCCCACACCTCCAGCACCCAAACCCACACCCCTAGGTCCAGTACCCAACCCCGCAGCACCAGTACCAGCACCACCACCAATGCTTCCAGCACCCAGTCCACCAGCACCAGTGCCAACCCCACTCATTCCTCCTGCACCGCCCATGCCTCCTGCACCGAAGCTCATGCCACCACCAATGGCGCCCATGCAGCCGGCGGTAAGAGACAGGGTTTGCACCATGCCAGCCAGCCGCAGGTCCTCTCCTTCAATCAGTTTTCTGCAAAGAAAGCACAAACAATGACAAAATCATTCTCACATGAACTCAACTACATGACGCTAAGTCAACCTTAGGGTTGCATTTCCTTTACCTGTAAGTTGTGATCTCAATCTCCAGAGCCATCTTGATATTCAGGAGGTCCTGGTACTCGCGCAGGTGCAGCGCAATTTTCTCCTTAGTGGATTTCAGCTCGAGCTGCAGAGCCTCAATCCGAGCCTGTTTAAGAAAGCCATGATTTTACCTCAAGGGTGAAGCATTGTAGCGCCTTTGTGTCTGCACGCATGAAAGCGAGAGTGTGTGTTCACAACTGACTCTGGTGTGAACAGGTGCGCACCCTGTGACTACATGAGTCTACATTTACCTGCAGGGCCTCCAGTTCCTTCCTGTACTTTGCTTGCATCTCTCGGATCTGGGCCTCAAGAGCTTCGTTCCTGGTTCTCAGGGAATCCAAGTCGCGTTCTTTGCTTTGGATCTGGAGATCATTTTAGTATGATTTTATTTATTACAGGCATTTAATATTGATTCTCAATCAATCTTAATTGATTAATTTTCACTCATGACACTTACCTCCTTTTTGGCACCTGCTATTTCTTCTCTAATGCTTCGAACCTTATCCACATGCCTTGTCGTCTTCTTGGTTAGATCCTCAAACTTGTTTTTATACCATGAATCCATCTCCTAGAAATGTTGGAAAAATTCACATGAATTAATTTACAATAATTATTAGAATAATTTATAATACAGAGGATTTCACTGCACACTGCAGAGCTGATGTGTGTATTTCTACCTGGAGATTTTTGGCTGCGATGTCGTCATACTGGGTTTGGATTTGTTTCATCGCAGCTGCGAGGTCAGGCAGGGAGAACGCACTCTGAGCGGCGGCGTGAGCTGCATAGATCTGTTTCATGAGCTCATCGATTTCCTGGAGCAAAAGAGAAATCTTTAATGGGTATCAAAATGAAAGGCAAACCAAATATGTGACTCTTGCATGAAGATGTTAACCACCTGTTGATGGACCCGTTTCAGGAATTCAATTTCAACTTCCAGTTGCTCCAGCTTCTTCTCCAGGGCAATGCGTGAGGAGGTGGCTTTGTCAACATCCTGAAGCACACACACACATCATTACCACGTAGGTTCATGACTACAAATGAATATGATGAAGAGGGGGATATTTCCTGATTAAATGGAACCTACTGGACGGAAGGCTTCGATGTCTAACTCAGCTTTCTTCCTCAGCTCCAGTGCTTCCTCATATTTGATTTTGATCGCCTCTAGTTGAGCAGCTGTGGACTCCTTAGCCGCCAAGGAAATGTCCTGAAAACCAAGAAGCCATAAGTAATATGCTTGTCTATTAGATTTGAAGGTGTGTGCAGGGGCGTGTGCAAAATACAGATCAGCCCCTTTTGCATTTCGTATTTTAACTTCAAACCTGAGTGTGTGTGTGTGTGTGTATGTGCGTCTGTGTGTGCGTATGTGTGTGTGTGTGTGTGTGTGTGTGTGTGTGTGCGTGCGTGTGTGTGTGTGTGTGTGTGTATCTGCAAATGCATAACCAAGCCATCTCATCTGTGCATAAAACATAGCTGAAGACAGCTGTACTCCATGACACCCTAACACGCTGAGGCACCTCTCCATTTGCCTGCCAGAAATAAGCCTGTTACCAGGTAAAAAACCTTGAAAACACCAAGTTGACGTCTTGTATCATTGCTTGGATGGATCTTCTACAGATTAGTGAGGTGTAAACATCGCCAAAAACAAAGAATTCAGGCGTTCTGCTCCATTGAGCATGTGAAATGTAAAAAAAAAAAAGGAAAAGAAACAGAAGCAATGTGCAGCTTTGATAATTCTGTCTCACCCGTTGAACCCTCATCTGGTCAGCGATCTTTTTCAGCTCCCTCAGCTGTTCCTCATACAGGAGGCGCAGACCGGACGGCTTCTCAAAGCGGTTCTGGTAGGCCTCGATCTCTGCTTCCAGGAGCTTGTTCTGCTGCTCAAGCGTTCGAACCTGTAAGCACAGGAAAACCCCAGCTGTGATATTTCAAGTGCGCCTGAACCAGAAACTATAGTATTTTTCTTGTCCATGTGCTCGCAGAGGTGAGAATAATACACCCCCATTCTTAGCTAGTCTTGACAGAAATATCTATCTGCACTGATGGAGTAGTTAGTCCGAATGCTTTTACTTTATCGATGTAGACAGCCAGTCGGTCATTGAGGACAATCATCTCCTGTCTTTCACTGTTGCGGGTGCTGAGGAATTCCTGGTTCACAGCTGCAGCCACATCCAGGTCTATGGCAGGCTCTCCACCAGGCCCGACACACACCATGGCTCCTGCACTCACACTGAAAACACACACCAATACAAACTAACTCCAGAGACACAAGGTTTGAAAAAATGCTTGAAGAAGTGGAACTTTGACCTATGAGCTCGCCTGAGGAAGTAATATAACTGTGTGGCCTTATTACTCATAAACCCTACATTAGTTCACATGTATGGACATTCTGATCTGGCTTACCCTGTCCCAGCCATGCGAGTCCTGCGTGCAGCCGAGACGGTCCTTCTTCCCACTGACTCCACACGCATGCTGCCAGCCCCGGCTCTGCAGGAGTAGCCCATGGAGGCACGACGGGCCTCTCTCCTGTTGGGGGATGGGCTGGAAACCCTGACCTGATGGGACACGCTGCTGTCCTCAAAGTGACGGCGATAGGACGAGATCCTCTCCGGGCTGCGGCTCATGGTGGCGGCAGCGACTGTTTTTCCTCTGATTCTCTGAAGGGGAATGAAAGAAATACGGTAGGCAGGGCCTGTGTGTGGTCTACTGCACTTCAGTGCTGCTCCAACTCTCTGATCGTCCACCCAGTCGGATCTTTTATACCTCCTATTCCCTGTCATGCCCCAGCTCTGCCCAAGACAGCCCAGCTCATGAGCCAACACCTGTGGAATCTCGAACCTCTGTATTAACGCAGGCTTGACCTGCTGCTCAGATATCTGTCAGCAGCCTGTGAGGGGCAGATCTGGGCTGTGGCTGATGGCATCAGTGGAGGGTTCACCTATTAGTCTCTCTGCAATATACAGACTGTGATCATGTATCACTCTCTCTTCTATCAGAACCAGTAATGGGTTTTGCTGGGATTATGGTGCATTCACCACCTCAGTATCCACCACAGCACTGGGCAGCACACAGCCAGGCAGGCATGTAAGCAGACACTCAGGGTCCGGTCAGTCACAGCAGCCAGTAGGTGTAGCACTGATGTGATCTGCTCTGATGGGACGTGGGACTTTAATTGAACGCTGAGCAGAAGCTGGAGGGTGACCTGATGAGGCTGCGGCTGCAGAGGAACAAAGAGCCCTGGCAAGATTTGACATAAATTAGTACTTATTAGTCTGGTCTGTTTCCAACATATTAAAATACGCAGAAAAAAGAAAATGGAATTAACTGCTTCAGAGGCAAAATATGGAGGCAGGAAAAAAAAGGGGGGGCGGGGGGCTGCAGTCTGGAGTTTACGCTTGACATGACACAGTGATATGAGGGGAGAAAACAGTGGTCAGGCCTCTTCATTGACACCTACAGGGTCGCTTTGTCAAGGGTCAGTAAACACTGCAGTCCTTAAAGTTTACTGTAAACATTAACTGCCGGCAACATCAACCCTCATAGAAAAACGAACACCTGACACACAAAGAGAAAATCACAGAATAACCAAAATATAGATCATAACATGTTCTAAAGCCAGATGAGTTTCACACAACATTTTATTATTCTTGCGTCATGATGGATTGAGTGATCATCTATTCTTTTCCACTGACCTCAGATCTCGCAGCTGCATGGGACTTTTGGGAAGAGGTGGAATTTTTATCTCTGCTAATTCTTTTCATGTCACAACCAAATCACATCACTCATCACTGTGGTATTTTCATGTGGTAGATTACAGCATTTATTATGTCACACCTCAAATGCCAGCACAACCCCACCTTCTACATTTCATATTACTTTTCTTTAATAAACATATTAAGTATTGTTATTACACCAAATAAGGAAATGCTTGATATTTTGTATATGGTATATAATATTATATAATATACAGTATGTGATCCTTTGATGTCCGCAGTTAAATGCTGCACGTTTTATCAGTTAGTGGTGGCTAGTGTACTTTTTAATGCTGGGGCAGCATTATGTCAGACATGAACACAAGGAGACTGGACAAGCTGGTCAAAAAGGCTGGGTCAGTGCTTGGCAGGAGTCTGGACTCACTCAAGACTGTTGTGGAGAGATTCATGCAATGTAAGATGGAGGCCATCTTGGACAATACCAACCATTCTCTCCACAACATTCTGGAATGAAGCGGCTACAGAAGCAAATATCTCATCTCACTGCGCTGCAGAACAGTGAGGTTCAGGAGATCCTTTGTTCCCACTATCAGGCTATACAGCACCTCAGCCAAAGGAAGTGGACTAATTTAATTATTAATGTTTATTTATTATCAACTGATATTATTATTACGAACAATGAGCTAATGGACACATGAATTTCCCCTAGGGGATAAATAAAGTATCTATTTATTCATCTATCTATCTATCAATCTATCTATAATGATGTTACTCATGTTTTAAGTCAGTTAGACCAGAGAGAGGTCTCACTTACTGTCATTTTTTGTAGCCTCTGACTTGTGAAACAAATTATCATATCAAAATCATGTTTATTCAGTTATTCTCATAAAATGAGAAAAAGCCATGAAGTATAAGTTGATAAAATGGTGTAAAATGTACTTTTTAAAGAGGGTCCAGGTTGTTTAGGTGGAGGGTTAAGCTAAAAATGACACAAACAATACAGGGGGCATAGACCTGATGTCTTTCAGTCATTTATTGCATTTTATGTTTCCCTAATGTAATGATGGTTGTACTCAGGGTGATATGTTACACTCAAAGATCTGGTTTAATATTTAAATATGAATACGAATAGTCATGGGGGTTTCCTTGTCTGCTTGGACAATACTGTTTAATACAAGCAGGGATAGTATTAGCACTTCTGAGATAGATTCTTTACTCGTGCATCATGAAAATCTCGCAGGTCAGTTTCCTTTTCAGTGACAATGACTCAGTGCCGACAAGCTCCTGCTCAGCTTTGTGAGGAACTCGGATCATTTATGAATCTAGACGAAATTGATGATGAGAATATTATTCGTGCATTCGATTTGGACTTTCAGCTCGAGCTATAAAAAGGGAAATTTATAGGGAACAAGGTCCGTGGCCGTGGTCAACACAGAGGCATTCTGCTCAGCTGAAAACAAACACATTCATTATCATGAATGACAGTGGGACCTGTTAACGTTCCATGGAGGGTTGGTGGCAAATTCATACTGAGGAACTGTGGATATTAGACATGGTCCTTCAATACCGTAGATCATCTTTGTCCCAGTAACTGTCACCTCAGCATGGCTCTGCATGTTTACTTATATCACAAATGATCCAAGTGAATGTGTTTGTCCCTAAGTTGTAAAAAAAATATGTTACTGTGTAAATATGTTAATCAAAACTATAATTTTTATTTATTGAATCATGTTGGCAACAAGCACCGACTGTTGCATCTATGAGCAAACCGGCTGTTTAATATTTACAATACATCAACTTGAAAACTGTTCATAATATGCAAATGCAAGACTCATTTACTCACAATCATACACTGTTAAGTAGTCATTTGCATAGTTAGTCTGTCTTCTCATAACCGTGGTAATGTTTACAACAGTCACTGGTTATATATGTTTGTTTCAAAGTTGTAAAGGGTTTGTAAGTAGTTCTGTGCTGAAACAAATTTACAAGAAACTTCAAGTCATTTTATAATAGTTCTGAAAAGCAACAGACGTGATTGTGTGAGCTGATGTGTGTTGAGCCCTCTGGTTTCAATCTTTGGGATTCACTGATGAGGAAAACAAATTAAATCAAAGTGTTTGAACCTTTTAGAAACCCTTTACAAGACTCCTCATTATGCGCTGTCACTTTCCAGTTTGATCTCAGGTAAATTAAATAAAGAGCTTTAAATAATGTGTCATCTCTTCTTTCATCCCTGGGTCACTTATGTTGCTCATTCTTCACCCAGTCTTGCCATCCACCCGAGTAATGCTGAACACTGAAATGGGGAACAAAAAATGGGAAAAAAGCAGGATTAACTTTTGCATAAACAGGGTTGTGTCTAGCAATCACACTGCACACTGCATTTCATAATTTCATTGTTAAACTCAGTATCTTTTTCTCAAATTTTCAATCATATAATGGAGATGTGGTATGTGGCATCTTTTCAAAGCCACTGCATGATGGTTGGCATCATGCAACAACAGGGCAATAACTTCAAGCAGGTGAAACTTAATGTTGTCTCATGATGGGATATAAAAGTCAACCAAAGCCATAAAACTGTCCTGCTATTCAGACCTTTATCCAGAATAAAAAAGCTATAACTTTAAGAAGAACCAACAATAATATCTTCTTCAACATTTGCTGTACATGACTGCAATAATTCAATCATTCGTTGACTTAAATGGTGAGGCGAGAATAAATGATTTTGACAGACATATGCCAAGTAAATATGTCTCACTCTTTGTATCCGAGTGATGCAGCTGTGTCGAGTGCGTTTTTGCTTCGGACCCCTGCCAGACAGGTGAACACTATGTTTTCTGTCTGCTCTGGCATTTCACCACCATACTTTTCTTTGAACTCTTCCGCACCCAGCTGGAGGGCAGTGTTCACCTGACCCACTGCACAGACAAACAAGCACAGAGAGGTCAAGTGTTGAATATGTGCTATTAGGTCAAACAAAACATTGGTGGGTTTGGTGTTTCTAATTGTTGTAGTAATAATCTCAAATCACTGTAACAGCTTATTCTCTCTCATACAAGCTTATTTTAATGTTGCACTGAATGTAACATTTAGGGAATTTAGCTTTTAAGTAATCTTACCACAATAAAAGCAGAGGCCTCTGACAGACCTCTAGGTCAATGTATGCTTTAAGATTCAGGACTTTCCTATATTTGTTCATGGCCTACAGATAACACAGACTATTAGACTATAAACTACAACAACTTTACAACAATTTTCTGTGTACTTCAGGTAGACCAACACTCACGGGGAACGTTAATGGACCCGGGGATGAAGCCGTACTCTCTGAGCTCCCAGGGCTCTCTGACATCTATAACTACAGCTTTCCGGCCGGCCAGGAGCTGTTTCAGCTGCTCGTAAGTCACATCTGTGCTCGGTGGCGCAGAACTGAACCTGCTACATAACAGCAACTCTCCGGCTGCGAACAAAACAAACATGATGGTAAGTCACAGGCTGAAGAGCTGACATTTAAATGGGCGGTAGATAAGATAACAAATGAAAACAGCGCTAAATGTAAAACTCACTTTTGCAGCCAGGATGAGAGTTGACAAGGCTGGACACAGAGCTTCGTGCCCCCGGGACAGTAGCCCCTCGCTGGGCGGTGCTGTTCCATAACAGCCGCGGGACCACCCCTGCAAACCTCCAACACCTTCTGAGAGCCATGTGTGATTAGTTACACTCTATATTCACACTTTTTCAACACAAACCCGTAATTTGATAGGAATACTGCGTGTGACAACCGTTAGCGGTAACACTACTCAAGCTCAACCTTTCTATAATGACCTGCGCGTGCGCAGTACTACGGATCACCTAAAGGACAAAATACTCTTTCCCTTGATTTCATCATGTCAAACTCGAACGCAAGTCATTTCCCAAAATTTCAAAGGTCAAAACATTATCAACATAAATAAGCGCCATGTACCCGAGGTAACTCAAACTAATGCAATGGGGTATTATCAACGACATAATATCTGATGCATTCGTGGTCGTGGGAAAAACGGAAAAGTGATAACCAAACACTTGTCCATATCTGAGCATAGATTTACTCGTAATTCATCGATGCCCCGTGCCGCTCTCAGAGGCAGCAGATATCTACCTCAGCTTCCCTGACAACTAAATAAACAAATTACCCTAAGATGTGTTCATAATATCACTCATGATCTTGAACTGAGTCATATCTGTTTATGTTCAAAATAAAGGTTATAAACTACACCATCTAAATGAATGCTTAGTCTTATGACACCAAAAGACTGAATTTGAAAATTGTGATGATACTACTTGTTTCATAAAAAAATGAACAGATTTGAGGCAACAACACACGATACAATTCTTCAGGACAATATATTTATCTTGGAGTTTCAGTTTTTAGTCTCTGTAAATAAAATATAACAACAAACGTATCACTCTATGTTTCCAAAAGTTTTATAAAACACCAGAAGAGCTTTTGAATACGAAAGCATAATATTTTGCCACCTTTAGGCAGATTATCCATTGTCCATGAATGCAACATTGGGACATACTGAGCCGCCGTAGTGCGTCACATGTTGACTAGTGTTGCTAGTTGTTGCTAACGAAAGCTTGACAACATTTAAGAAAGTCAGGCGCAAAAACGAAGAGCTATTAAGACATTGATCTGTTGATGCCGCTACATTACTTTGAAATGTCTTAATATCGCCGTGTATTGTTGGATATACACACCTGTTAATGTTTTATTTATTCTGACAAGCTAATGTAGCTAGCCTGTTTGCTAGCCAGGAAGAGTTGACATCTCACTGTTGGCTTCAGGTTAGCTAACACAGTGAACATAGGAGCTGAAATAAAGAGGTGAGTGCGTTCTGCTTTTTCGTTAACTCTAAACATGAAAAAATAATTAATTCGCTGTTTAAATTTCTTTGAGAAACGATTGACAAGCTTTTCATATTCACCTAAGCTGGACAGTCGGGGCTAATTGAGGCCTCTTAAACGTGTTCTTGCCCATTACCAGATAGTTACTCCTAATCACCTTTCATCTGAGAGGCTATATTTATTCTCAGTGGCAGACTATGCATTCCGTTAGTATTTACAATTTTCTATTGTTTTGACGCAGTGCTCCTATACAATGATTTATAAATGCTTATTTATATATATATATATATATATATATATATATATATAAATATGTTGGGATAGGTGACTGCCAGCCTTAATAGTGCTTGAAGGTCCTCCCATCTATGTTGGGTGAAAACTTTAGAAATAGTTTAAAACATGACACCCCAATTTTAGGAAAACGCAGCCAATCCAAGTCAATCACCTGACCTCAGTCCACATGTGGAGGTGTCTGTGAAGGTTTGTGCTGAAGTTAAAAGGCAACACAACAGAAATGTGCAACTGTGCAAATACTTGCAGACTGCACTGTAGCTACTTTCGAGGTATTGCATGCTGCACTAAGTAAAATAATAATGGAAGTTAGAGATGAGTGCTAGTTTTGCTAAGTTCAGGTATCATAGTTAAACCATAGTTATGGTGAAGTAGTTTAGTGTAGTTTAGTAAATTTATGTTGTCTTCCATGTTCACCTCCAGAGCTCCAGATGCGGCTAAAGGACCCTTTCTCTTTGAAAGCCGCAGACATGACTAAGCGGACTAATAAACCGAGGAAACCTCGAGATGAAGAGTCATCAGATGAAGTCAGTGGTAAGTCACTGAGGCCCCAGACTATTTAAAAGTTAGGGCTATGAGTTTTCATTTGGTATAGGTTCGTATCCACTGTGCTTGTGGATAGTAAATAGGAGTAAGTGTATACTTAGGCTCAAAAAGCATAACTTTGTAGAAGTTTTTTAAAATGTACACCACAAGCATCAAGCAATGTACAAAATACATTTGTCCACTGCCTTTTGTCATTTTTGTCTGATTTGTCGATTTATGGGGTGTTATAAATTTGTCCTACAAAATCAACACAATAAAGTGTATGTTAACCAAGCCCCATTACACTAGTGGAATATCCATTAAAGGGGATTTATCTTGCGATTAATAGAATATATGCTTGTGTTTTAGAGGGATGTCCCACTTTGTATGATTTTCTGCAGGTGCAGCACACATTGTCTCCCTTTTTAAAAAGGGAAAATCATTCACAGAAACTGGTCCCTAAAAGTGATTTGATTATGATAAATCTATCATTATAGAATGTTAATCGTTATAGTATATTTTGTTTTTTTAATCAGGGTTGACTTGCCAGCATGTGAGTAAGGCAGTGGACCTGAGCTCAGTGAAGAAGTCAGTGCTTTCCAGCGTGTGGTTGGTGTGCTCAGAGTGTCTAAAGGAGAGGACCATGATCGATGGAGAGCCAGCAGCATCACATGACATCCTGGTGTGTTTAAAGTGTGGTTTCCAGGTGAGATTTGTTTTTCTAACATTAAACATTAAAACACAACACATAGCACAAACTAGTACTGAGTTATATATACATACATACATGTACATATATATATATATATATATATATATATATATATATATATATACACAAAAATAGATTTTTTTTTTTTTTTTAACTTTTGTTTATTTATTTCTTACTTTTTTTATCATACAAAATGCCTATACCCAGTATACACAGAGGGACATGATCATTTATGACCTTGACTTACAGCATTGTCAAAGTCATGGTCATTGTAATTCTATTTTTAATTCTATGTGTGTTTAATTGGTCATTAATTTAGTTTTATGCATATATGAAAGGAAGCATGTATCGTTCAGTTCTATGTCAGTCACCAGTATATTCAGTGTGACTATAACATGTTACAGTATGAATTATTACACCAGGAATCACAGAAAGGAACGCTTGCATTTTTCCTTCTGTTTCTTTCATCAGAAGAATTAAAGCTACACTTTGTGCATTGAAATGATGAAAGAGAAATCTTGATGTACATTTTGTTTCTAACAACACAGAGATACAACTTTTACATGTTGTTTGACGCTGCTGGTTGTGTTTATGTCTGTGTGTATGTGTCTGTTTTTATGTGTGTGTGTGTGAGAGAGAGAGAAACAAAGAACATGGAGAGAGGGGAATATCATTGGAAAATCAAAAGTTATGTTTGTAAAACAATTCAACATATCGATACATTTACAGTGAGTCTATTGTATATTGTCAAAGGACTTTCTTACTTTTTTACCCATATAGCTCTAGTTCTACCACCTGCGAATTTGGCTTTATTGAGGTGGGAATTAGCCATAGTCTTTAAACATGGACATGTGTGCTGTGGGTCTGAATTTTCTCTGTGCTGGTTAACAAAGATTTTTAAATGAACTATCTTACAGGGCTGTAACCAGTTGGGGATCCAGCATGCTGTCAAGCACTACCACACTTTCCATCCAGAGTCTCACTGCATCACCATTAGCTTGAGCACATGGAAGGCCTGGTGAGGAAAACCTACATTCATTGTGAACTCTAAAAGCCAAGACTGCATGGTCTGTGCATAAATTATAATTCATATGCAGTTGTTCGTGTTGTTTAATGAAAAATGCCAGTTCAGGAGGTATTGCCTAATGTCATTGTCCTACTTGTACTAATGCAAATGTGTGTTGACGCCTGTGAGCTCGATCAACGATAGCCGAGGCTGCCTAAACGCTTTTAAGGCTTATTGTCCCATTGAATGACGACATGCAATTCAGTGCATCAAAGCTTGTTTCATTATCCATCTATTACAATTAAAATTAAACGAGGAATTAGAGAGCTGGAAACAGCTCAACAGAGACATCTCTCCCTCAAAGTAAAAGTTGCATGTTTTGAAGCGTCCTGGCTACTGTGGTCAACTTAATGAGAACTAAACAAAATAAATAAACAAATAGCCTATATAATGAACACAATAGGCACCAGTATTTTTACATACATCCTACACTGTAGGTGTGTGTTGTCCTGAAGTGTTCTTGGTCTTGCCTCCACATTTTTCAGGGCAGTTTCAGTCTTTAAACATGTGTATTATTTTTGCTTCATTTTTACCAATAACCTGGTATTAAATGATTTTTCACTCCATTATGGTATTTGAAGGTGATGGTTTTCCACTCAAGCCAAGTAATTCTGTTGTCAAATAATGCTTAATTTCAACAGTAGTTTCTTAAGGGCTGTTAAGTCCCACAGTAACTTAAAGCCTTTTTGTGTCTGTCTATGACCCCCTCTTATTGTAACAGGTGTTTTGAATGTAATGAGGAGCTCTCCACTCACTGCAACAAGAAGGCTTTGGCTCAGACCCTGGACTTTTTACAAAAGCACTCTGTCAAGGCAACATCAGGTAAGGTGTTTGGTAACATTCTGAAGGTCTGGCCAGCTACTGATGTTGAATTAAGCTTTTATGAGACATGTAGATCCTCACTGCAATTTCAGCAAGGCAGAAGTCAGTTCAGTTGGAGTTTTGTACAAACCTTCATTTAATTTAGCAACACTGTCATTTGAAGTAGAAAATGGGTTACCTTGAACACACACAACTCTTAATGATAATCACATATTAATGCTGCAAACTTCTTTTTAATAATCTGCACTGGTGAATCTCAGACAAGGCTTAATGTGCTTTTGTATTTGAACACATACCCAGAATATAATGTGATCAGAAAGCGAAGTGGGTGGACTACTTTTCACCCGAAATACCATGACTGCATACAAGATTATTACTGGCTGTCTTGTTGCAAGATCAGAGACTGTTGAACAAAGTGATCTGTAAAACTGACAGACTGACTTGCCTGGTCACTCAAGTTCAAATGTATCATTGTCAGTACATATCAGGACTCGACTGCAGACCACCTGCTCCCCCTGGTGGCAGTGGTTGGCTGAATCCCTGGATTTAACCTGTGGTACTCAATGTAGGGGCAGTTTATATGCAGTATTAGCTCGTACCGCAGTGTGATGGGTGTGACCATTCAGTGTTACAAGCATGATTTCTTATGGATGGAACTACTTTTGCTTTGATTTACCAGGGTTTTGAGAGCCCCTTTTTCATGCCTTATTAGGGTCATAAAATTTGAGGAACTGTTACTACAAAGTAAGAAAATGCTTATTACTTACCAGTAAAATTGTGAAGAATTCAAGTTTCATACTGATCAGTTCATACTGACGTTTGACAGCCTGACCGCCTACTTTCAGTCTTCACTTCCTTTGACCTTACTCAGACCACCTGAGCCCTCCTTCCCACAATCAGTCAACCATATATTTATTACAACCCCCCTCCTTCTCTGTACTTACACACACATACACCTTCTGTTGCTCCCTCCCTGTACCTCTCCTAGTTTGTGCTGGCATACTGAGAGGCCTTTTAACAGGCTGTAGCTGATCAGGGTGGTGGGCATCATCACTTTTAGTCTCACTGGCTGCCTCAGCTTAGCCCCCTGCCCGGTGCTGAGTGGCCAGAGGCCAGCCACCCAGGCCCAGTCAGGCTGGTCCACCCTTAGTCTCTCAGCCACGACTGTAGAGTTGTGGGATATATGCTGCAGCAATCCCCCCACCCTCACCCCCACCCTGCATGTCGCATGACTGAACACATTAGAGGAATTAGGCGCTTGAGTGATGCTTCCCGGCTGGGTTCCCTGAAGAACAAGAGCAGCTGCGTGGGGTTCAGCCTCTGTTTTGTCGTTCTTTGTCTTTCCATCACTATCTGTTTCTGTCCCTTGCTTCCTCTGCTGAGCTGCTGTATGTCTCACCACCTCTGGGCCTGTGCGCTGCACTAGTGAGAGCCAGGATCCTCAACAAGTCAGAGCGACTAGATCCTAACAGCTGGAGCGCACTAACTCTCAGTGGACACACACATTCACAGATACACAGATACACATACACAGAGTGTTGAAAAGAATGTTCAAATCAACCAAATACCCTTTTTTCTTTCAGCTTGTCTTATACGTTTTCTGGCCATTATAGATGATTTAAAGTTTCACTAATAAACTGAAGCTGAAGGCTGAATTCTCTTGACAATGTTCTCTTTGCAACACAGAGCACAAGCTCTTCCTGGAGTTCCTCCAAGTACATTACATACCTGAGGAATTTGTGCCATCTTTTAGTAAAATTTGTTTTGAGAAGGCCTGTATAGTTTGTTGTGTCAGACCTCTAAGAAAGAGAGGTATTGAAAGATTACTTGAAGTTGGTTGACACATGTACATTTTCAGCATTACTATTCCTGTAGATTCCACTTTGTTGATGCTGTTTTTCATCACAATACACAGCATTCATCAAGAAATTCATGCATCTTTGAGCCAGTTAAGCAAAGACCATGAATGAGCAATGTGTGTGTGGTCTGTTCTGTATGTTTTTATGTTGGTGGAGCTGCCCTTTAGTTTACATGGTGCCAACCAGTGGTCCAGTAATCTGATGAGCCGGACAGCCGCTTACTACAGCTTTCCCATTTGCTTCTTTAAATTACCTGTCACCTTTCTTGCCACCCAATTGTTCCACACCGGTCGGCCACATGGGTATAGAAGCGGGCAGCCACTGTTGCAGCAAAATAGACGGTTGTCATCTGTTGAGGAGCTTGTGAAATTGCATTTCAGTGTGAAGGCCAGGTTTTCAAAAAAAGCTGCTGTTTTTCCTATACACCCCAAGCACAAAAGAGCCCCAGCAAGGATATTTTTTCAGAATCCATAATAATTTTGTACAACAACAGCTCAGGGAAGAAAGAAAGTCGATTAACTGTGCTCTCTCATCATCAAGGCCTTCAGCTCAAGTACCAGAGTCCCAGTAAAAAGCTAATTGACCTCAGGGAGCTAGACTCCAGCTTGTAACACAGCTGGGGAGTCTTTGTGGAGCAAATTAAAATGTTGGTTCTGAATAGACATCAGAGCTTGTTTCTCATTGGACTCTATCAATTCTTTCTTGTTTTATGTTACTTATTGTTATCAATCACTACATTACTGTAACATTGTGTTGCTGTAATATTATAATATGTATGTATATTATGTTTCTTTTGGGGAAAACATTTTTTTGGAAACATTTGTAACTTAAATAATCAAAAACTATAGCTATATTTTTCAATTACCAGCCTTAAGTATATGGAGACATAGTTTATAAAAAATGTTATTCCACAGATTTGATTTCTAACACTGACAGTATCTGTTAAACATATGACCTTCCACTTCTTTCAGATAAATCTGGGAATACATATATTAAAGCATAAAGGAATAAAGTTAAATTAATGTGTGGTATGTGCTGGCTGAAAATTATATCTGGGTATTTTAAGCTCTTTGAAAAATATGCAAACTCTTAAGTATTTATGCATTTTTTCTGAAACGTTTTTAGAAAGGAATGAGGGAATTTTCAAATCGGGAAAATAATTTAGATCAGACCCATTTAAACATGGTTTTACTAAAGATTAATAATTATAATTTTATGTGACATTTTCATGTCTACTTTTCTCAACTCTATCAAATCACGTTCTCCTATGGCTCTGCAAAGTAGTGTTGAAAACAACCCATACTTGAAATCATCAGAGTGAGTTGTCACTCACAGGATGGAGCACATCTGTTGTTTTTCAGCTTCCTCTCAAACTTGTAGGATTGTTCTTTTCCCTCGTTCCCACAACGCAAACACAACAACATACCTTTATAGACAGTTACAAACCAAACTACTGACAACAATGAAATGCACAATCAAGTTGCACAAATTAGGCAAGAGTGCATTAACCCCTACTCTTCATCTGTGTCTGTCTTTAGTTGTTGATTCATCTTTAAAATAAATAAGGTTCACAGTTTTCTCTGACCCACCAAACTGTTGGAACAGTTTAGTAGGTCACCACTCCTCTTTAACATGGTGTAATGTTACTGTAGTGTTGGTCGTAATCGGACTAAATGTCTTGGTGATGTGCTGTACACCTGTGCATCAAAGTTTCAGATTTTAAACCAAACGTGAATCTTGTTTTCTTCTTTTAGCCCAGTGTCCTGAATGGAGTGCTGTCATGGTGGAAAGGTTATTACAAGCTTATATCAGGGATGTTTACATCCTGTTTTGACTCTACAGTTGGACACTTGTGAGTCCAGTTTGTACTAGGCTCAGTTTTTCCATGTCTCTACTGACTTCTCCTCTGAGAAACCTTGGTGAAAGGCTGATGTAGAGGGTATAGTGTTGTATCATCATTGCACTTATATTCACCTGGTGTCCTGCCTCTGGTTGTTGATTTTTGGAAACCACAGTCTTTAGTATTCCATCAGTTTAGCTTGGCTGAGTCAGTAGCCAGTAAGATGCTTGTCCCCTGGTGGTACTTTCATGGATGTAATCAAGGGTGATTTTGTCTTTATTCCCACCATCGCACATGAAAGTAGGCCAGATAGTGGGTTAGGAAAAGCTGTGTGTGTGTGTGTGTGTGTGTGTGTGTGTGTGTGTGTGTGTGTGTGTGGCTGTAAGTAACATGGCACTGGATTCTCTTGGCCTCAGATGGCAAGGAAACAGGCTTTTCATGCCCTGCAGTCACAACAAATTAGCGAATTAATAAGACATTTGGTGTTGCCTGGCCTTCCTCTTGACTGCATGCTCTGCATGAAGGGATCTGGCCTTGACCCTCCACAGTGCTGCACTATGAGTGAAAATGGGTGCATGAAGCCCACTGGCCATACGATTTGATGGTTTCTCAGCCCAACTGTGAACCACATTAAGAGGGCTTTAAGATGTATTTTACGGAATCTTGTTTTTGACTCGATTATATCGATGCGCTTTTATAATAAGCAGCTATTGGACTACAAAATACTCTTGTGTTAGATCTGGTTCACTTGTAAAATTAAGAGAGCAGCAAGTATTGGTGTACAACAAACTTGAAAAGAATACACTTTGTTTATGGCATTGTTTCATTAGCTTGAAGTTTTTACATAAAGTCTGGTGTTCAGCTTGACAGACTCAAAAATAATGCAAACGCACGCAAGACAGAACTATTTATTTTATGAGAAATTTCAGCTAAGCTTGCTTGTTTTTTCTTTTTTGAACAACTCCAGTACTGTTCTCTGTAAAAAAAGTAAACAAGTCCCATGTTTCTTTGTGTGTCTCTTGTGTGAAAATGAGCAGGCATTGCAGGAGGTGTTGGTGTACATGCATGCATGTGGATGAGCCTCAGCACCGTGATGCTTTCCTCTGCCCTGGGGAAAGGCTCCGCAGTGTCACTGCTGCCCATACTCGGTGGCTGAGCAAGGAGGGCCAGGTGGTGGTGTCGAGTGCAGCACAGTCAAGCGTGGACGCAGTGCATGCTGACATTTGCCTTCGCTGACTGCTGCAGGGAGAGGAAAAATCTGCTTTTCCATATGCTTGTGCTCGTTGCAAGCCTTCCCTCCACCCACTGCTCCCCCTATTGCCCTCCTCTGCCCCCCTCTCCCAAGTCTCAACCAGATGGCTCCCTGAACATTGTTTACCTTGGGTGACGGTCCCAGATGCAGAGTGTGTCCGTCGGCATCCCCATTCCGCCCAGTTAGTTTCCTCATTCCTCTGCTCCCTCTTAGCTCTAGTGTCAGTCGTAGCTCTTCGAGTCAAGTAACATTAAGTCTGTTGATTTTGGGCCTCTGCTCACAAACACCATAAGATGTAGACACAGTCATTTACACACTTTTTCTGTCTCTCCAATACTTTCTCTTTGGCTCAGTTGTTCACACTTGCGCAAACATTTTTTCACACCTTCCCAGTCTCACACCAAATCCAGTAATCCACAGTTTGTTTTTCCTGATCGGGGCTGCAATCATTCCCCATCTCCACTTGTTTTCCATGCATTGCGTGTGTTGACATATGGGAGCTCCCTTATGGCTGCATATTGAAGATGGAAATAGACCTCCAGATGTTGCCCGCACAGAGGGCCAGATGCATTTAGCACCATTGGGTGGAGCGCCACAACAGCATGTTGTCCCAGCAAGCTGAACCTCGCCCTTCTCGGTCCCAAAACTACAGAAAGATGTTCTATTCATTTGTCATCAGTGTTAAACATTAGAAAGCAAAATAAATTTCAAATTTCCAAACTGTTTGACAGAAAAGTTGCCCTTTTACTTTGACACATTTGAGTGCAATTTGATTGAGTATAAAATGCAAGCTGCCAGGCCACGAGTAAAAAGCCCAAGGTTCAGATTCCACCGACTGTGACCAGGGCACTCTTGCTAATGTCCTTGGCCTTGGAGAGGAAAAGCTGTAGGTTGAATAGCTTTTTCAACAAATGTGTTGTGCACAAGGAGTGGTTCTATGAATGGAATATGTCCTAAGGCAAGGCCATTTGTGTGTTGAGGAGAAGAACAGTGAGAGTAAAGGTGCAGGTTGTTATGATGATTATGACAGTTAACGGTTCAATTGATTTTCCGTAGCTTGGGCATGAGCGGGTTCAAGCCAGTGACCTCGCTGCTAGCCTGCTCTCTTGACTGGATTATATGGGTGAAGTGCTCATGGACCAAACTTTTTTTGTGTTTACCAGCATTTAGTTGATTACTCTACAGCTTACGGCCTTAAAGTACTGCATCAGTCCCAGCAAGAATTTGCCATTTGCACTGAAATGTCTCGTCATCAGGAATTTGTTGTTTTATTTGCTATACAGTGGAAAATTCACTTTTACAGAATCATAGCATCTTTATCAGTCTTTGTATTTGTACAGCAATAATATTTTAAATAACATGAAAATTGAATAATAAATCTAATAGTTTTCTGCAATGTATTAAAGAAGCATTTAGGATGTAGCAAGGATAATCCAACATCCCAGATTTTTAAGACTGCTGCTGAAAATACATCAATTTGCAATGTAAACAATTATGTCATTTAAGGTATAATTATACCTAATAATCATCATAAGAATACATATACAGTTTTGCATTCTTAATAAAATCTTGTCCTTCCCTACCAATCAGGCAGTACCAATCAAATAGTAATAAAAATAGTAATATCATGTATTTTATTTCATCCATGAGTCTGCCATTCAGCATGTATGTGCATGTGTTTTTTTTTATGTTCAGCAGCATTAGGTTTCATGGAGCATGAAAACAGCACAAACAGTATGAAATATGAAATTTAAGCAGGAAAGGGAGAAAATCATCTGTTGCCTCTGTACAGCACCCCTTTTTTTTGTTTGCACTAACAAGGGCTGTGCTAGCTGAATTAATTAGAAGTGATCATCTCGGGGCGTTGTGTGGCGTAGTGGTCTAAGCAGGCGCCCCATGTGTAGAGGCTACAGTCCTCGCTGCAGTTGGCCCCGGTTCCAGTCCCGCATCGGACGGCCTTTACTGCATGTCGTTTCCCCTCTCTCTGCCTCCCCATTTCCTGTCTCTCTCCACTATCCTGTCCAATAAAGGCACAAAAGCCCAAAAAAATATACTTTAAAAAAAAAAAAGAAGTGATCATCTCGGGGAGTTTATTTTTTTCTACAAGTCTTGTATGTATACATATGCTACAACTAATCACTTCTTGTGGCTGGTAAGGTACACAGTGTGGACCTTTGTCTGTGCCCATGACATCTTTGTAAATACCCATATAATCACAAGTAGTGTGTTAGTGCCATAAAGATCAGATGGACCACGCGTTACTACACTATACTGAGCTTGTCATCCATCATGGAGCCTGAATGAAGCTGACTGTCTGTACTTTTCTGGATCCGTCAAACGTCTCCAATATCTCCTTGAGTGAACAGCTCTTTGCCTTAATGTGCGCCTTCTAGAGCAGCACGTCTTCATTCATCTCCTTACCTCGACTCTGAGTCCATTAGCACCACCTCCATCTTTTCAGTTTCCGTCTGAACATCGTGCTGTGCTGTGCTCGCACATATTTTTCTTCTTCCCCAAATGCAGCTACCAATTTGACATAGAAAGCAACAGGAAGTGGCAGCAAGACACTTACGAAGTAGCTCTTTAATATATAATGTCCTATCCAACACAATAGTCTTGAAATAAAGTTACCTTTGTGAAACTTAGACTGTTCCATACTTGCTGGGACTTTGTCAGAGAGGTGTTTTTAACACTGACAGTTTTTGTGGTTGTAATTTGTAGTAGTAGTGTAGCAGATGCCATTATATAGGTATCCCCTTGTTTTGTTCTACAGTGTATAAATGGTTGTTTTACTAACTCTGTTGTACTTCAAGTGTGCTCTGTGAATTTACAGTATGTGGGACAATGTGAATAGTAGAAGTCTGTGTTGGCAGACACTCTGTCTTAAATTACTCTACTTAGGCCCTGTGCAAAAAAAAATGCTCAGTTTTGTGCAATTTCTTGTACATCAAACACTGCTCACAGCTTCAGAAATGTTTTGTCTCTTCTGACCATTAAGGTAAAATGCTAAGTTTAGTAAATGTAGCCGTTATCTGTTGGATCATGAGAGAGACAGAGAGAGAAGCCACAGAGGGTTGTTGTTGTTTGACTCAAAGCTGTGGCTTTTACCTTCCTTTAAACTTGCGCATAGGTAATACTTTTGGCTGAATACACTTCATTCTTTGTAACTAAACAAACAGTGTGTGTGATGGCTTGAACCTCTTCCACTCTAATCTACATTTCCAAGATTCCCCACTAGCTACCAACACGTTAATAACATATTATTGGTATTGAGTTATCTAGATGTTAGCTTTATTGTTAGCTGCTGGCACGCTATTGGCTCACGCAGCTACAGTACCTACTCAAAGTCTGTCCCCAGCAGACTATCTGTATGACACTGTTAGATTCTGACCATCTGTGTCTTAGTTGCTGTTTAAGGTTAGTTTTCATTGGTGATCAGGAGGAACAGCTGGCTCTGGAGAGCCAACCCCGGCCCCCACCCCTCCCTCACTAACCAGCGGAAACTTCTACAGCTGTCATCTGCTTTCCCAAATGACCCAGCTTTCCTTCCAGCTGCCATCCCAGCACTCTGCTCCCAGGCCCAGTCTCGCTTCAAGGCTAAGCCCAATTTTTTCCGTATCTAGGCGCAATCCCAATTTAAAGGAAGCCGAAATTTTTCCAGCTGCAAGGCAGACTTCCACCCTCAATCTCAACCAAGTTGTCAAGCCAGCCACCATCTCAGCTGCAGCGTCGAGCTTGGCTGCCAAGTCTTGGTACAGAAATAACTTAAAAGTAAAAGCCAAATCAGGGTTTAGAAGTGGACTCTTTTGTCAGACTGTCCACACACTGAAACCTCATAATGTTTCTGTAACTTCCAGGCTTGTACTGTTCACTATCCCTTGCATCATTTTACTAATATACATGGGTTTTGAGTTTCTACTATTGTACATCACAGACTTGTTTTTTTTGTGTGTATTCCAGCAGCATCACCCAAGATCATCAAGCTGCGGGAAGATCCATCAGATTATAGTGAGCCACCTAGAGGCAAGAGTCCAGTCATCAACAGCACCTTGGTTCCTGTCAAAGGCATCAGTAACCTTGGTAACACCTGCTTCTTCAATGCTGTCATGCAGGTCAGTATTACCATCGGGTCAAACGTAAACATTCCTGGAAGTGTTTGTGTCAGTATAGTGTAGAGCAGAAACTAAACATTTCAGAAAGAAAAGCTCATCATGATGCAAATTAATTTGCAAATGCAAATTTTGTCTTTTTCTGGCCTGTAGTAACCAGACTATGTTCTTACATTGACTGTGATTGTAAACAGGCTAGGCCTTGAGATCATTTTGAAGAATATTCAATGCAGCAGTAAATGCAGAGCTGGCTTGGGCACTTTCACCTGCCTATGCATGAGTGGCACTCAGATGGTGCAGAGCATGTTCACCATACAACATAGCTTAAGAGTCTCCCCAGTCTTTCTCTGGTCATGTCATGGTGGCTGCAAACTGACAAGCCTCTTCAACAATGAAGCTGTTTTTTTCCGCCATTTTGTTAATCACCCTCAGGGCCTTCCTCGTTGATTGAAATTCGAGTGAGCGCGCTTTACATGCTTTTGCCTCCCTCTCCCTGTCTGTTTGTATTGTCTCCTTGAAAATTGCAATCTTTCTGGTGAAAACACATAATTGTGACAGGATGAGCTGTGTCTGCGTTCACAATGCCAGCTCCATTGTGTGTTTTCCATAGCAACTGTCTTCATTGCCAGGATGTGACAAAACAAATATCTCTTGAAAGGGAAGGAAAAGATGCTTCTCTAACATAAAGGGACAATGACTGCTTCAGGCTATCGCCTCACCAAGGATCGTCTCTACATTTCAAACTCACAGATTGTGGATAGATTTGAAAGCCTCTTTCAGAGTAATGAACTCACCACAAGTTCCTTAAATCCTACTAAAATGGAGATAACATTTCACAAGGGTATTTTAATTGACCACATCGAATTGCCACAAACTATTCGCAGATAGAGTTTCATATATTTGGAGGATTACAGCTTTTATTGATGTTAATGCTTTTTCTTGTCAAAGAAAATTGTCTGTGGGTCTTTTCATTTGATGAATAGTAAAATCAGTGTGTATGACCAGTTTTATGCTTCACTGATTTTATGAATGGTTTTCAGCTTTTGATCTAATGTTATACCTGAACAATACCTTTCCCCAGTGCCATTCAACACGGTTAATGGTTAACGAAATGTTATTTAACACTGAAAATAATTGTATCCTGTCCCCACAGAACTTGTCACAGACACACATGCTCATTGAGCTTATCCAGGAAGTGAAAGAGAAGGGGTACAAACTGAGGATCTGCCCCCCTGTCGAGACCAATCTGGTACAGTGTCTTCTTCTCAAAGCTTTGTCATCTCTAAACTAAACCCCTAATAGGACAAATGCCAATTAATTTGCTTTTGAAATTATCATTCTAATCTGTCATTATGTTGCATTTATGAAAAAATTATATTTTAAACACACTACAAATTTTTAAAAATGAAAATATGTAAATATTATCATAATTAAACTGCATTCTTTGTTTTCTTTTTTTGGACATTTTCCCTAATTTAGTGCTACAACATGTTTTAGGATGTAAAATTGAAATGTCTCTATGAACACTGAAGACATTTAAGACTTTTTTCTAACATTATTTAGTAAAGGCTGACAAATAAGTGAATAAACTTTATCAACTCTGAATTTTTCAGAAATCTTTTTATACTCTTTTTATACAAGTCAGATCTTGCTTTGTTATTGCATTGACCTCCACGACTCCTGCCATCACATCCAATTTGGAAACAAATGTATTTATTTTCATTTTGTCTCCACGCCTTCCAGAGTTCACTGATGGTAACGCTGCCCAGTCCGGAGTCCCTGACTGCAGCCATGTTTCTCTTCCTCCAGAGCATGAAAGAACAAGGGAAGGGCCCAGTCAATCCCAAGATCCTTTTCAGTCAACTCTGCCAGAAGTAAGGCATCACTTTTCATACCAGTTGCTACTTCATTACACCCTAGATCCTCTTGTTTGTGAGCACTCATGCATGGAAAATATATTGGTATCCAAACATAAAGCTTAGCTACTGTGCAGATAGTTACAAAAAAACATGACAATAAAACAATAAAGTAAACTCATTTCTGTTGGATACGTGGATGATACCTGTGGCACAAAATGGCAACAGTTTATCAGTGGGAAGTTGAAGTGTTTTTCATAAATATAAAACAAAAAAAAAAGTATAAATATATTATTCAATAAACACTGAGGAGGTTAGAGCAGCCATTTTACCTCAGTTTGTATAATGACTACCAGAAAATCACCCTCACTTTCTACTCTGTATGCAAATATTTTATCTCAGGGTCACTGAAGTCGTTACTTCTGCACTTCTCCATTATTACAGTGGCAATGCATTGCACAGGAGCCACAGCTTTCACCTGCTTTTATCCCCTTACTGTGGTGGTGACCGTTTTAACCAGCCAGACCCAGGTAGCACCTGGTCCCAGCTGAATGCCTTTCACGCACTTTAGGCTCAACATGCACTACACACGCTAAAAGCACTGTACCTTGGTAAATGCCTAGCAGCAGCTAGCTATTTGTAGCTCTTTCTGCTACTTGCCACACTGCTGTGCCACCTGTGTCATGTTTGATCCAAAGCAAGGTCTGTGTGACAGGCAGAAACATGGCCGTACTTTTGTGAAGTTGTTTTGCTGTCTTTTATGAATAGTGTGAATGTTTGGTTAGCTGGGTTCTTGTTTGATCATGGTACGCTGCTGGTTGGGTCGTGTGTGTGTGTGTGTGTGTGTGTGTGTGTGTGTGTGTGTTAGGGAGGGGGGGGCTCTTGCACTGTTTAGTAGTGCAGGTGGGTGACCAGAGCATTTAATTTTGGCTGACTGGATACATCTCTGGTGTGGCTTTGACAGTTATTCTGGTACCTAGCTTTCATCAGACAGGCCTGTGTGTGTCTTTTGTGTGTGTGTGCGTGGAATGTGCGTATGAGGGCTGCCACCTCACCTGGTACCACCTCAGCCTGCAACACTCATGCAGGCAATTGTGCATTCAGACAGCGAGTATTGCACGCACCTTGATGCACTCACACGCATCTAATTTCAAGTACAGTTAATCTATTCCACTGACATGCATTTGAATAGAGAGATATGACTTCAGGCCACAGCACCCATTACCCACATGGCACACTTATACCACAAGTGAACCTTTATTAAGGCCAATATGTAATTGTTTTGTACATCCATACAGTAAATGCAAATATGAAGCTTTAATATTCACTCACATTATTTGCAGTGCTGTTGAAGAATTGGTAGAAAATAACATAAAATGTGAAGAAGTTGTAGATTTCAAAACAAACAAAAATGTGTTTCAGACCTTTTTTTTTTTTTTTAAATTTCAGCGAAAATTTCATTTTCTTATTAAAAACAAAGTTGCTGGTGTAAAGTGTAATTGATTAGTTGATTGACAAAATATTTTAATATATATTAATTAATATATTTTTGATACTTTGATAACTGAAAATTATATAAGTAATTGAGAACATGTGTTGAGCACTTTTTTCTTTTACTTTGATCTGAACACATTCACAGAAGCTGAAAGCATCCAAGCCAATATTAGGTGACAGAATTCTCTGAGTATCTTTTGCCAAGAATTCACCAGTAGTGTCTTTGTTCTGTGTGACCTTGTTAATTTCTTGAAAAGAGCTCTGAATTCCAAGTCGTAGTAATGAGCGCTTAGAAGGAAAAGATACCAGCAGGTAAAAAAATTTAACAGAGTTTTTGGACAACAAAACGTTAGCATCAGATCAAAAGTTTTAATTGTAAAAGTACCAGAAAATCAAGATTAATGATATGTGTGATTTCTTGCTTCTCTAACAGACTTAATGATTTGCAAAAGCTTCTTCAAATTTCCTGAAAGCAAAAATACCAGTGATTCTCCGGCCCCAGCTTCTCACATTTGAGTATTTACTGTGTTGAATATGATTGTAAATTGAATATGTTTAAGATATTTTGTCAGACAAAACAAGCAATTTTGAAGACATCACCTTGGGTTCTGTAAGCTTGTGATAAGGATTTTTCTGTTTTCTGACATGAAATAGATAATAGTTATAGACTAAACTAAAAATCCCTCATCAATCTGCACTCAATACCTCATAATTACAAAGTAAAAACAGAATTTTAGAAATCCTTGCAAATTTATTAAAAATGAGAAACTGAAATATCACACCTTTCCCCAGTGCTTGGTTGAAGCACCTTTGGCAGCGATTACAGTTTCGTGTCTTCTTGGGTATGACGTGACAAGCTTTGCACACCTGGATTTAAAGATTTTTCTTCCATTTTCCATCAGGTTGGATGAGAACTGTCGGTGGACAGCCATTTTCAGGTCTGTTCAGTGATATTCAGTGGGGTTCAAGTCAGGACTCTGCTTGGACCAGTCACTCAGCTGTCCGTCACCCTGACCAGTCTCCCTGTCCCTCACACACCCCCACAGCATGATGCTGTCACCACCATGCTTTACCGCTGGGATGGTATTGGGCAGGTGATGAGTGTAGCTTGGTGCTCCTCGTCAAGACATGAAACTCAGAATTAAGGCCAAACAGTTCAATCTTGATTTCATCAGACCAAAGAATTATGTTTCTCACAGTCTAAGAGTCCTTTAGGTGCTTTTTTTGCAAACTCCAAGCAGCTTTCATGTGTCTTTCACTGAGGAGAGTCGTCCGTCTGGCCACTCTGCCATAAAGCCTAGATCAGTGGAGTGCTGCAGTGATGGTTGTCCTTTTGGAAGTTTCTCCTTTCTTCACACAGGATCTCTGGAGCTCAGCCAGAGTGACCATCATGTTGTCAGACCCCTCTCTTATCAAGGTCCTTCTCCCCTGACTGGTCAGGCGGTCAGTTCTAGGAAGAGTCCTGGTTGTTCCAAACTTTTACCATTTGGAGCTTTCAATGCAGCAGAAATGTGTTTGTGTCCCTCCCCAGATCTGTGCTTCAATACAATCCTGTCTGAGCTCTACAGGCAGTTCCTTCCACCTCATGGCTTGGTTTTTGCTCTGACTCACTCTCTCTCTCTCTCTCAAAGAAACTTAAGCAGCTGAGCTGTCCTTCTCCTTGATTGTTACCTAAAGAAAGCCAGATTGCTTTGTATCTAGAGATACAGTAGCCGAATCACATTATTTAAGTTTTAACAATTTACAGGAAATCCTCATTTATTTAATTTCTGGAGCTTTTTCATAAGAGCAGTTTTTAGTATTCAGGGCTCGTGGAAGAACTGGAGGTTTATTACACTTGCAAGGTCTCACTCACATATACTATTCCTTGTATCATCCACAAAGTGTACATGATTGCACTTGCATTCTGAACGAGCCTGAGCTCTTACGTGTTTCTCTTTTAGACTCCTCCACATAGCAGCTTGGATACATTCAGTGGAGTCTAAAGCTTTGAGCTGAAACGACAGGGTCAAAAACTGCTCCTATTTACTGGGAAATTTTTCTCCATTGAAGTGACCTTTGTGATGGCTGCCCTCTGTAAATATAGCCTATCATTTTCACTTGTCCCTGCCAGCTCTTGTCACTCCAAGAGGGTTGGGTCTGCCCTTGACCTGTGGGGGCCTAGAGCACTTTTCCATTTCTCTTTCACTGTCTTTCACTGTCTTACCCAGTATGTTTGTGTTGACAGGCAGGTTAATAAAGCTTTCTGGCTCGGATTGGGGCCGGTTTGAGTGTTTATTTCCCACACTGGAACCCTATTGAGACCGGTTTTGTGTAAGTGTATGTGTGTCTCTGTGCGCGTGTGCACATGCATTTGACCTCAACCAGCTGAGCCCCCCCCAGCGGGCCATTGTCGTCCTTCTGCCGGCGGAAGTGGTCTGGTCTGTGCTCGCAACTGTGCCAAGTTATGTGGGTTGGATGGTCAGCACCACGCTCTCTATCTGGTGCCAGGGAGGGTCCCAGCCTGCTAGTCTAATAACATTTAATTACAGGCTAAAATATTTTTCACTTCGTCAAGGGAACCAAGGAAAGGAGGTTTTCTTACAGCTTGTCTACTGCTTTTGTTAAGTACTATTTACTGAGAACTTTACTAGTTGTTATTATTGCCAGTTATTTGGACGTAGTCTACTGTGCATGTCTAATGGACAAAAAGGCCACACAGAGGCATTCATCTACATCTGCTTCTCTTAAGAACTGATTCAGTTTTCAGAGCAGCCACTGGACTCTTGCATTTCAAGTAATAAAAAGTACCCTGGTTCTCTTCTCCATCCATGTGCTGGGTATAAATGTCCCCATACGCACATCTTTCAAATATTGCTGATAAACCTTTATGAGAAGTCTTACATCCCTGATTGAAATTGCAGAGGACAACAATGGATTCCATCTAGTGCTTTGGCGTCCAAGGCACACACACACACACACACACACACACACACACACACACACACACACCCCTACATGAACGTGCGTACAATCCACACACAATGAGGTAGGGCTGGCATGCTGGAGGAAGACCTCTTTCAGGTTTAAGAAAGGAAGCAAATATTCGCAGTTGGGTTAGAAATGATACAAATATTGGCTTGTGCACATACGCTGAACCGAGAGCTGCAGTCCGCGAACCCCTTCACTTTCAAAACAGGAAATAAAACCTGTGCAAATTAGCACAATTTGATAACAAATATGTTGTTTTAGAAGAAGCTAACCATGAGTCATCTTTTAAAGCAAGTGTCACTTGGTTCATTGCTTGTGACTCAGTTATTGCCTAAATTATTGTCGTAAAAACTTACAAGTGGAGGGAGGCACAGAAGTAAAAATGAAGGATGGTTACTCTCACTTGTTACATTGAAAATACGTAATTTGTAGCAAATGACAATAAAAATTGAAAAAAATTGAATCCTTCTGTATGGTTTTTAAAGATCTTTCTGAGTGAATAGAATTTGTACAAGGTCTTACAGTGTTTCAACAGATGTAAAACAGTTAATCTGAATTAGAGCCATATTTATACTGATAGGTAGGCGACTCAAATGTGTGACTATGTCATGATATAGCAGTGGAAGACCCCTTCAAATGCAGTGAGAATGTCATATGTTCTTGTACTAAAACATACATGGATGGAAACCAGCAGTTTACACTATTGATGCTCAGTTTATATTGAAAAGGCTGAAAAAGAGGAGGGAAAAAAAGCAGAGTTTGGCTGAGAGCCTCCATTTCAGTTGTCAGTACATTTACACACAGGGATGTGACAAGAAGTGATACTTCAGTACCAAGTCAATGCCAAAGTTCTGACAATGTGACTCTACTTGTTTTAACAGTGCCAAAGGGGTACTATAGGGGTACCAAAGACACCATAGATGTCGTAGATACTGGAAGTATGATATATTTCTGGAACTGATAGGGGCAGTATAATAACCCTACAAGTGTTCTAGTCGGACGTCAAATGCAAAGGGAAGAAAACGTAGAAGAAGAAAGGCAGACAGAGCAACAATATCAACAACATGGTGGTATCAGATTTGGTATCAAGAATTGTTGAATTCCATCATATTGGTACCGATTACCAAATATGGTGACATCCCTTCTCTCCCACCACAAACCTTTTTGCTTGCCATTCTTCATTTGTTTATTTACCGGTATGTCTCCCTCGGGCGACTCACAATTGACATCATATCAAACATTAAAAAAAATCTTTGAGATATATTGGCAGCAATTAGGATCTGAGGACTTAAGATTAGAATCTTTACATATCACACACCATATGATTTTATCACCACCCAATGACCCAGACTGGAACAGAACTGGTCCACCCTGGTCTATTCAGTTGTCACAAATCATATTCATCATTAATATTTGTAGTGCTGGTAAATATAAATATACATTGGTCAAAACAATAGTTGCACAGGCCAACAGTGTTGTCTTATTTTGTTTAAAGTGTCCTTTGTCTTATCTCTATTAATTCAAATCAGAAATGTAGTGAGCTACTGTAACACGTCTGTTTTTTACACGATTATTTAGACAAAGTCAGACATGCCTTGCACAGGCCAGTATGTGTACAAAACACATTTTTATGACCATATTGTAGATTATTGAGTCACATTTCTATAATTCATGGCTGTATGAGTAAATGTTGGGTGAATTTATTTTGTGAACTGTGTGCGGGTGCATTGTGTTGTTCATACGTGTGTGTTTTTGGGGGGAGCTTGTGTGGTCTTGTGTCTGGTACTAACTCATCCGGCTATTAATTGTGTTAGCACCGCAGCTGTTTGCATTGGCCAGATTGAGAGCAGCGCTACAGGGCCCTTCTGCTTCTCTCCACTGGGATGAGCTTCCAGACCTCCTCATTCCCACTGATCCCAACCAAGCTTTTCATTTTTTCCTCTATATTGCTCTGCGTCTGTTTCTCCCCTTCTTTTTTTTTTTTTTCTATCTCACCCATTTCATCTCTGTTTGCTTTATATTTCTCTGTGTGTATCTCTCTCTCATGGGAGATGACAGGCTAGTTAGCAGAACAAGAGGGAGACATTCCTTCACATGCTGTTCATTTTTGTGGAGCTGGCGAATAAATGACATATGTGCTCCCCATCATGCCCAACCCTATGTCCATCCCTCTCCATGTGTCTGCACGAAAAGGGCATAAGAGACAGAGCGTGTCAGCATGGAAGAGTGGGGGTGTGACTTTGGGCTCCTCCAGACCTCCTGGTTATGACCTGTGTCGAGGGCAGGTGGTCGGCCATCTCTTCCCCAGTCTTGGACATCCATTTCTTGGGCCACATGTCAGCTTGTCTTAAAGAGATGATTGACTCATGCCGCATGAATTCTTTCAATAAGTTGGATTATGAATGGCATTAAATGGCTTCAAAACACTTCAGCTTAGAAATGTTTTTCTTTTAATATAAAAAGACTGCTAATGAGTGTACTTACCTCTATTTTAATATATTGTACTAAAAGTTCTATTATAAAGGTTTTATGAATAAAATCTCTTGGTATAAGATTTAATTTGATTTTAACTAAATTTACAGCAAAAATCTAGTCCCTCCTTGTAAACATCAATATAAATTGCTCAGAAAAGACATCAAGGATAAAAAAAAAAAACATAGATGGCTATGAATTTATGACTCTATATTAGCATTAATAAATCATGATTGGTAATAGCCATCTGCCATATTAAAGAATTGGTGGTTGGTATCCCCTTCTGAAAATGTCTTGCTAGACCAAAGAGGATTCAGTCTTTGCCTTTTCAAAGTGACAGGTAACCTGCTAATACTGGACCCTGAAGACCACTGGTCATGAAGTACCAGTAAAGGACCTCCATAGTGCTATTGAAGGAGTTAACCCCACCCCCCTCGAACATCGTTAACACTTGACTGATGGCTTCTCTAACCACGAATGTGGCCTCTCAGTGTGTGTTGTGCCTGTTGGACCAACCTGTCCTGTGGTTATGTGGCTGGCTTGGCCCAACAGGTTGCAGTGGCTCTAGCCTTGGCTGCCCATCTGCCCCTGGCATCTGTCCTCACATCTGCTTCACCATGGTCGGCCAGGGGACGGACCCAAGGACAGCCTCCCCTCTAATGACTCTGACTTTAGTGTCCAATCGGGCAGCCCTAACTACCATGGCAGAGCTGTGGTTTAACTGCTGATTATTCTTTTCTTTTGTTCTGTACAGGCCTCTTTGGCCTTGCATTGGATCACTGAATTCTCCAGGGATAACCCATTGGAACAAGGACTTTTCATTTTAATGGATTGTCTTTTTTAAGAATTCTTACCTGCATAAATTAAAAAGATCTGTTTAATTATAATAAACATGAAGACAGGATCTAATATAACAATCAAATAACTGATTAAAGTCATCGATTTTTGCTGGGAGGGGAGTCATGGTGTACTAAATTTTATCATCATGTTTCATGTCTCCATGCATATTCATCAATTGATATTTAAGCAATTTAAGTTTGATTTTTATGTTTTTTATTCTTTAGATCGTTCTTAGGCGCAAGCAGAGGCTAGATTGAGTTGGTTGACAGCTGTGGGGCAACGTGTAGAATGCATATGGTACATTGACTCAACCTTAATTAGAATGTGTTTCACAAACTGTTTAGTAATTGTTTGTTAAATCTATAATGTGCGTTGTTTATACATGGTCACCTGGATTCACCAGAAGTGATAGAAATGTCACAATATTAAATACCGTTTGTAGCACAAAGCTCTAACGGCAGGCAGGATTTTACAGATACAAGGGTGAAAAGACCTTGAAAAGAAATAACTGTAGTTTTCTCCTTTTTTGATGTTTTTCTATATTATATATCTCTCATTATTATTATTAAAGGGAGACATATCATGCTTTTTGTTATTTTTTCTCTTTTATATACTGTTGTGAAGTTGGCTGTCCATGCTACAAACAACATAGTAACATAACTGAGAGGTGAATAAAAAAATTTCCCTGTCAGACAAAAGCCCGGATTTCAGTCTGCTCTGAACGCTCCCTCCATCAGTATTTTTCTACTTTCCTGTCACTCTGACTTATGAACTTCATGGAAGACCAGAAATTTTTATCCAGCTGCAGCACAAACATGAAGGAAGTTGAACTTCATAATATAGTTCCTGGGCTGGAGAAGGTTATGACAAATGGGTGTAGATGACAGTTTGTGGTGTCTGCAAGGCTGCAGCTAAACCCTTCACCTATAAACACACCCCTGCTCTCGGCCTCATCTCCAGGTTTGATTAGATCTTACCGGACCCACCAGACTCTGTATAGGAGGCCATCCATGGGTGGCTGTTGTGCTTCAGTCTAGTGACAGCCTGAAGACAACACAGGTGCTAGCTGCATTAAGAAAATAGTATTCACAGGAAGACACTTCATGATGACAAGTCTGACTTTCAGTCCGACCTCCAGCACCAGCTGACACAACTTTAGTATACAAGAAACCCTTCATCCTGATGGAAGACATGACTAAAGACTTTGACTGCTTTGTGCATCATGTATACCCGAGTTATATTTACATTTCATTTGCTGTAAATTAATTTAAATGTAGTAGTAAGTATTGATCCTGTGGTATTGGAGAAATACCAATAATAATAATTAATAATAATTTACACAGGTCATATGAACAACTTATTTGATTTCATGTAGGAAAATATGAAATAAGAGTTTTGCCAGTAATCCTTTATGACAAGTAGTTAATAGTTACTCTGTAAGAGACACAGGACATTCTCTGTTTGACACAATCTGGACTGTACATTATCTACAAAAATGGGACCATACAATTAAGGTGAAGCTTTGACAAACATGTTAAAGCATAAATATGGTGTTGATTGTCTGTGAAGTAAAAACTGAACACAGCACAGCTCCCACAATAGCTGATACTTTGGTTACTGAAGTAAGTTACTTAAGATCAGAAATTTCACTACAGTATGTCAGTTATGTTGACATGATACAGAACAGTCTTATCTATCTATATATCTATCAGGATAATACATGAGGACAGTAGCTACAGTACTTATACTTTGATGTCTTTTGTACATTTATTAGGTGTCTTTTTAGCAGCGATAATTATGACATTTTACATATCTTACTTTCCACCCGCACACTGACAGTTACTATGTGTTTATATTATATACGGTGCTTGGGGAATGCCAGCATGACTGAGTGCATTATTGCATGTTATGTCTGTGTTTCCTCACAACAAATTATTTCTCCTTCACAGAGTGTACAGATGTTCCTGAAAAGACACATGTAAAACAAAATGCATGTATTCTGATTCCTCCTCCACTCTTTTCATAAGTCTGATCTTCATCTGTGTTTTTATCTGTTTTTTTTTTCCAGAGCTCCGCGCTTCAAGGGCTACCAACAACAAGACAGCCAGGAGCTTCTGCACTACTTACTGGACTCCATACGAGTAGAAGAAACTAAAGTGAGCTAAGATACAGTATGCAGCTTACACATATGCATGTATTTCATTAACTTTAATAACTTTAAAACAGCATTTACTCACATGCTATTTCCAAGTCCACAATTGGCATCTTTCAACATGTTCTTTCAAAGTGTATGTTTTACCTTCCGTGGCAGAAAGGTCCTTTAAATCTTCACAAAGTGCTCTAGAACTCATGGTGTTATAAGTTTCTTTGCAAACGTGTATTGAACATTTGGTACAAGAAAATGTGAAAGAAATGAGGAGGCTGTATGTACATGCTTAGTCGGGTTATAACAAAACTTGACACAGTCCAAGGTTTTAGAACTTGATTCCTAAGTACAGCCTCACAGAAGCGCTAGCATGACTGTAGACTCTCTGTTCTTGAATTTGATTCAGTAAATTGTACAATTTCTTTAAAAAAAAACAACAAAAAAAACAAAAGAACCAAGCAGCAATAATGAAAGGCCAGAATTATCAAAGACAAACATAATTTTTGTCACTGACATTTGTTGTCAGTCTTATCACCCCTCCATGCTGGAGTTCAGTAATGACACTTATTGTCGTGATGTAAGACTTGCGGCTGTGTGTTTGTGGGTGGCTGTCTGCATTGACGTAACCCAGTGGCCCTCTTTGCCTGGCTAGCTAGTTTCTGTGTTTTAACCTTATGGTGCCATGTTTTTGGCAAGTGCAGGAAGCCCCCACTCCCCCCTCCAACCATTCACAGGGCAATTAGGAGACCCCACAGCAGAGCTGGCCCCTGTGGCCCCACCAGTGGCTACGTGAGCCAAGGAGGAGAAGTTAGCGGGTGTGTTTAGTGGCCAGCCCCAGGCCCAGGAGGGGCCGCAGGCTGGGCTCCACTGCTTCCATTCAAACTTGTGAACACTGACAGTTGTGCCACTTAGAGGACTTGCAAGTGGCACGACCGACATCATTGTGTGATCTTGGGAAACCCACAGCTGCTGAATGAGCTCCGGGGCTGTCCCATTGTGCTTGAGGGTCACCCATGGCCTCCTCCTGCACACACACACACACACACACACACACACACACACACACACACACACACACACATACACTCATCAGCCCGTCTCCCAATCCAATCAAGGAGGTAAAGAGGGAGGGGGTACGGGTACGGCCTCCCCTATTCATTCACTCAGAAACTCATTTATACATCCAAGCAAATTCAGAGATACCGAGGCATTTTAGATAGGTTGTTGAATAATTTTTAAAATGGACACAGACATTAAAACAAACATATTTTAGGAGTATTATTAATACATCTCTGAGTCAAGCATAGGGAAAACATGACACAAAGTTTTTTTTTTTCAAACCTGCAGCAATTAATCTTTACTTAGCGATCTTGAACAGGGACAGTGATCTTGAATAGTAACACAAAAATACAGCACAATAAACACTCACACACTGTCCTGTGTGGGTGTGTGTGTGTCAGAGAGGGAGACTGGTGTTTTTGCAGTGGGTGGTACCAACCTTTTAGAGGCCCTAAGTGTTTGTGTTGATTGGTCATTAGTATCAGAGATCTGAATATGCTAATACAGCCCCAGTCAATTATCACCAATTAGCTGAGACGGTAGGTATTACTCTCTCAGGGCATGGACTGTCCTTCTTCACTCGTCTTCATTTTAGTTTCCACCCATGCACCCTTCTACCAGTAACCCTCTCCACTGCCCACCCCCCTCCCTACAGCCCCCCTCCTCCTACAGCCCATCCTGTGTAGAGCAGTGCACGCTTTTACTTTGGGGAGGGCTAGAGGGCTGGGTGGGGGTTACTGGTAATTAATTAGTATGAGAGCCCCAGCCTGGTTTGACTGTGCTGACTGAGTGGGGTGCAGACTGGCTAGGCTGGGATTAACAGGGCTTTTTGACCTAAATAGCCAGTCCAGTGCGTGGTTCCCGGGACAATGGGGGCCGACTGGTTTCGACCGCAGATACAGACCATGGCCAATTATCTATTGATTGGTGCTTTACTGTGGCTGTGTCTCTTCACAGCTCTCTCACCAACACTCACTGACCATGTCACCTTCAATAAGAGGGCCCCGCGAAGAACTTACACACACACACAAACATGCACAGTTAATTATGAGATTTACATGTTAATGTTTTTAGACAAGCACAATAATTATTTTACACTAATGATGCTTATAATAGGTATACCTGTCAATCTCAGCTATTGACTAGACTGTGATGTGTCAGTAATGGGTGTAATAGAGAGAAATCTAGAAAAATACAAGAAAACCACAGAGTGAAATTAACTTTAATTTATATGATTTTTGCTTTAATGAATGTCACTTAAACGCAGCATTGTTATGTTGCTTTTGTGTTTGTTTGCAGAGGGTGAAAGCTGGCATTCTGAAAGCTTTCAACAATCCCACAGAGAAGACGGCGGACGAGGAGACAAAACGCCAAGTTAAAGGTTCATATGCTGGCTACACTAGACAGATGACCAAGACCAATAGTCCCACCTTGTGGCAGTTAATGGAAATACAGCTAAGATACTAATCAGAGAGGGCAGAGGGCAGTTTGAAGGAGGATAGGAGAACAGTATAGTCTTTTTAAGTGATTCTTCCACTTGTTTTTTTGTTTTTTTTAAATCACCACCCTCTTGAGTGCCTCAGATTTTGCCAAGATTCCAGAATGATTTTCTCAGTAGCGTTGTAGAGTGTCATGGTGTTCTTTGGAAAATTGAAAGCGTGCGGTGATGTTTTTTTGTGGAGAGCAGCATCTTCCTCTGTCGTCATCTGCCATGGCCGCAATGCTCAGTGCTATAATGTACCGTGAAGTGCTGTGGTAAGCTCATGAACCAAGATGTTAACCAGCTCCAATGATACCGTTTTTCAGACTGGTTCTCCAGTTAGCCATTGTCCATGTCATTAGCTGAGGGATTCACATACTTTTTCCAACCAATACATCACTGTAATTGACCATATTTTAAGATAAATTTAAACCTAAATTCAGATGATCCCATCGGGTTCACTTACTTTCTTTGGCCATGATTAACAGAACCCTGTGTCTGTCTTTTCCACCAGCGTACGGAAAGGAAGGTGTGAAGATGAACTTCGTTGACCGCATCTTTGTGGGCGAGCTGACCAACACAATTATGTGTGAAGAGTGTGAGCATGTAAGTGTGTGTGGGTGAACTATAGCAAAGGATCTGAATAGTGATAGTTGGCCAGGAACAAATATAAAGCACAGCAGGGTCGACTATTTCACGTTTTTTTTTTTCCCTGACCAACCTTGTATTTAGACAAAAGTTACTACTTATGTGTGTATCTTATGGCCTTAACAGACACCAGATCTCAACCTGATTAAACAACTATGAACAATAATGAACTAGATTTCGGACCAGCATGTTAGGCAGTGCTGTCATTGAAGCTGTTCTGGCAGCATGTGGTGACCCAGCACCTCACTAATATCGGTTTTTCCATTCAATTTTTAAATTTGTCACCTGTCTGTGTAAACATACATAATTTTTTTCCTGCTGCTTTAAATTATTGCTGCTGGAAGCGAAGAAGATTGCCAAACAATTTCCAGCATCACTAGCATTCTCCATCACAGTCATGAATGAGCCGATGATTGTTTACTAGCTGTTACACACAGGAAGCATTTCTCACTACCCACAACAAAAATTTCATAAAATAAGTCAAAGGAAACAACAGAAATCATCAGAGGAAAGAAACAAAAACAAGCACTTCAAGGACCAGCTCAAACACCAACTGTTTGCAGCAGGCATTTACAATAAAATGTGGGAGCTCTGGGTCGTTGACAAAACAAATGCCACAACGCAAACTAAAATATCCTTGAAGGTAGAGAGTACCTGGTGAGGAGCTGGAGTAGAAAAAGCAGAGAAACAGCCGCTTCCCACATCTCCTTTCAGACCTTTTGAAAATGTGAACAACTGCCTAAGGAAGATGATAATTACATATGCAGACACTTATATGTGATTCTTCTTTCAGATCTCCACAGTAAAGGAGGCTTTCATAGATATCTCTTTACCCATCATAGAGGAGAGGGTGAGTTGCTCCAATTGTTCAGTGTAAGAGGATGATGATTGACACTTTGATACAATATGAGTGAGTTAATGATGTAATACTACACTTTACATTTCTTTGCATGCCTCCTTATTATCAGCAGATACAGTTAAGCAGTGGTTGGCTGTATGTTATGTTTTCATAAAATTTTTTTTTTTTTTTTGCTCAGATGTCAAAACCATCCAATCCTGGGAGGCTGGGCAAAGGCAGCAGGGAGCAGGACGCCCACGCAGCTCACACTGACCAGGTTCTTTCTGCAGCGCACTCTGTCAACAGAAACACCAGGAAGCTGAGTGGACAGGTAAGAGTGTGTACATGTGTGTGTTTTTCTTTACTGTTCACATTCACACTTCTGATCAGGTAATTATCTTCTTTGTTTGTTCTTTTTGTTTTTTTGAATCATATTAATTATGTTTCTCTCTGTCTGTATACTGATGATCATGATTGCACCGTTCAGTGCTGGGGCCAAATGCACATATCTCATTCACTCATGTTAGTTTAAATTTTTATGACGTCACAGTGAAGTTGACCTTTGACCTTTTGAATAGAAAATGTTATCACTTCATCCGTTCATCTTATTAGACAATTGTGTGAAATTGTGTCATCATTAGAACATAAATTCTAGAGTTATGTTGAGTTAGTGTTTTGAGAGGTCACAGTTACCTTGACCTTTGACCTTTGACCAGCTCCAGCCACTCAGCGGCACAAATTTGGCATAAACATTCACTTGGAAAGATGAACTAATCAGATTTTGGTGATCAGAAAGGTCAAAGGTCAAGGTCTCTGTTACATCATAATGCTGCGCAAAAACACTTTTCTGGCCATTATTCAACGCTGTAACTCAAGAAGGGGAGATTTTGACTATATTTCACATTTGCTCAGACACTGAGTTGGTGACACAAATTTTGGGTGCCCATCTTCAAACTATGGTGATTGTGTAGATCTTTTGTGTTGTGTTAGATGTGAGTGAAGGATTCATGTTCTATAATTTGTAGCTTCTCTGCAGCAACATTGGCTGCAAGGACGCTGCAGCTTTGTGTTCCATCATAATCAGCTTTATTGGCCAAGCTTGTGATCACATAAAAGGATTTGACTCTGTTTGTTTCTCTCAATGGACTTACACACTAATACAATCAACATAGAGCAGAACAAGAACAACAAATACACTATAAATACAATATGTACTTAAAAGTGCAATTTACTTTATAACTCTACCACCAATAGAGATGAAAGGGAATTACATGATGTCAAATTAAACATGGTGTAATGGTTTGGAAGTTGGTAGCTTATCTTTAACCTCTGAAATCTTTCCCTTCCAGTTTCCAGGTTGACTTGAGCCGCAGATGTTCAGTAAAGACTGTTTACACAATGCCACTCCAGACTAAGTAACATGGGATACTTATGCTGATTTAGGCGGAGGGCAAGTGTTCACTGCAAGTGTTTCGATCGTTGTATTATATTTGTGCTGAGAGAGCAGATTCTTTTTTTGGTCAATGGACTTGCATTCATATAGCGCTTTTCAAGTCTTACTGACCACTCAAAGCACTTTACGATACCTCATACTTCACTCACATACATCACACTCATATGCACAATCACACACCGATTGAACAGCCATCAGGGGCAATGTGGGGTTCAGTATCTTGCCCAAGAACACTTGGACCTGCGGCCTGGAGGAGCCAGGGATCGAACCAATTACTAGCAGTATAGCAGTAGTAGTATAGCTCTTGTAGCTTGTAAAAGTCTCTTTTCATAGTGAAATGTTCTGCTTTAAAGTGATTTCTGTGGTTAAGTGTCAGTATTTTCAGCATTCCTTCTTAGGTCTCCCATGGAAATGTTGCACAGAAGAATGTCAGAATCTTTTACACTGGAAATGTGAATTATTTTACACACTTTTGAGCTGTGCAAAAATTATTACAGAGGTCCCTCTGTAGTTGGTCAAAGCAACTTTTATGGAAAAATTATTTTAAACCATGACACTAACTGTGTCTATGATAATGATAATGTGTCCGTTCTCCTTTCCCCAGAAGCAACAGAGCAGGAGGGCTTCAAGCACTGTGGAGGAGAAGGGAGCAGGCTGTGGTGCGGAGCGACCAGAAGAGGAGGGGGTAGCTAGTGGATCAGCTCGCGGTGTTACAGTTTGCAAGATGGCCGCTGCGGGCAGCCTATCAGATGGCAGTGAAAGAGACTCAGGTGCTCAGGACAGCAGTAATGATGCTGACAGTGAGGCCTCGGAGAGTGAGTGGGCCCCACGCACCCCCTCCTCCAGCCATGGGCATGGGCACGGGCACATGTCCACTCCATCGTCAACATCCACCCTCACTCCATCTCCTACACCTGTCTCTGCCTCTTCCCCCTCCTCATCATCCTCCACAAGGCATGGTGGCGCCGTAGAGCAGCTAGTTTCTGCAGTGTCTAAAGTCAACCTGGGCTTCAGTTCCGGGGACTGCTTGCCTTCCACGCACTGTTCTCCAGAGGAGCAGGGAGAAGCACAGCCAAGAGATAACCTCCACCATCAGCACCACCAGGGAGCCTTCCAGGCGCTGTCCCACAGTTACACACCCAGCTCCAAGGAGTGCTCCATCCAGTCCTGCCTCCACCAGTTCACCTCTGTGGAACTGCTGATGGGCAACAACAAGCTACTGTGTGAGAGCTGCACCGAACGCAGACAGAAACAGCTGCGCAAGAGCAGCTCAGCTGGTAAGACACAACATCTGGAACCACACTGCAAAGAGCAATGAGGATGAACAACCAGTCAGTGTTGTCTACCTGCAAATTTTATTTAAAATGATCACCAGATTACACTATACAGCTGATGAATACATCACAGATTTTCTGTAAGAAACCCTCTGCAGGAAACCCTTAAAGTGATACTCCACCTGAAATCCATCTTTTAAATATCAAACTCTCATTATCCATTTGATTTGTTGTTACAAGAGATTAATGACTTTGATTGTTTGAACAAAACAGAATTAATGTCTTAACAGTTAAACCTGGCATGTCCGTGTGTTTCCGTTGTTGTTTGCACAGATAAGAAGGTGGAGAAGATTTACACCAGTGCCAGGAAGCAAATGCTGATATCCTCGCTGCCTCCAGTCATCACATTGCATCTTAAACGCTTCCACCAGGTTAGCAGCCACACAGCCTTTTCATCACTCTCCATTGTAGCAAACAGATATTCAAGTGCTTTTATATTTGTATATATCTTTGTTTTTTTTGGTTTGTTTTTTTACATATCCTAAACAGTAGCGTTGCAAATTCTAAACACAATCTTTAACTGATCATTGGTAACATTAACGATCAATCAATTAATTAATCGTCATTAGTCTGCAAGCCCAAATGTTAGTGACTGTGGTTCTGTTTTTGTGTTTTTGTGTTTTAAGGCAGGGATGAACTTACGAAAGGTGAACCGCCATGTTGACTTTCCGCTGATCTTGGATCTGGCTCCATTCTGTTCAGCCTCCTGCAAGGTATGAAGCAACTAATCCAAAGTCAAAAAATATTGTAGTTGAAAGTGAATGACTCTCCTTTATGTCAAACTTACATTTTATACTATCTCACTTTTACTATGCCAAAGGGTTTTGTTTATTCCTCCATGCTTCAGTAGTTCAGTTAGTAATGAATGTCCTTGGTTGGGACTGTTCCGGGAGGCTTCTCTCTCTCTCTCTCTCTTTTTTTATTTTTAGCTCTTTTTCCCTTTTTACTAATGTTTTTTTTTTTTTTTTCTCTGATTTCTGCTAGAACCTGGCAGCCGGTGAGCGTGTCCTCTACAGTCTGTATGGGATTGTTGAACATAGTGGCTCAATGCGGGGAGGCCACTACACTGCTTATGTAAAAGTGCGAGCTCCCCAGAGGAAAACAGAACAGCACCACAGGAACCTGTCAGGTCAGGGTTCAGGTTCTTTTAAGACGGTTTATCTGTTTCCTGCACTTCATGAAAGTAGTCCATATTTGTGCAGCAAAGGCCTCATTTCTCCTAAGCTTATAGATGTGTTCTATAAAAAGGGCACAATGAATTGAGATCTTTGTTTTGTATAGATCCATGTTGTTTTCTCTTTTTTTCTTTTCTCTTCTTAAGCAAAGTGTAGTGCTCAAAGGTACTTGGAAAACTCAAAAAGCATTCGTCCTTGCTACTAACAGGCTAATATAAGACTTGACATAACTGGAGCCATTGGTATGTGATGACAGAGGGTTCAAACATGTTATAATGACTGTTCCAATCATGTAGTTCAGTATATACCTTCATCTCAGTTCACCTCCACACGCTGTCACTTGACTATATGTTAAAATATTAAGTCAACGAAACGCAACGTGTGCAACATCAAAGAAGGTCCCGTCCCCTCCCCGCTTCAGTAATCAGGCCTTATAAGACTGGAAAACTATGCTTCTCTCATTTATTACATGTCGTCTTTTATATAACATTACAGAATCTTACCTTCAGGGTGAACCCTGACCAAAATAACAAAATGTCTATGGTTGAATTGCTATACTAACCCACCTACCAAAGGAAATAAATGAAATAAAAAAATAATTCTAAGTCCTTAACTGAAAATAAACAGAAGAAAAAGTGTAGCTTACGCATACAACTTCCAGAAAGCAGAGTATTTCTAGCAGATACAGTAGCTTTTAATGCTATAATACTATGTACAAGTTCCAGGTACAGTGCAAATAACAATGAAAGAAACAGTTGGAGACCAGCAAGGACAGCACTGCTTCTGCTCTTAACTACCAACCTGAACTGAACTGAAGAATATAAAGGCAGGAACCACCTAACCCACATACACACACGCGCACACAGACAGAACATTGGCAAGTTTTGGCAAAGTACATCTTTCTCTAAGGACAGCATGATTTGTTGTTGCTTTGTTGCTGAGGAGCCGTCTTCCATGTGTGTTTACCTTGAACATGATAGTATACCCTGAATGGGCCACAGAGAATGAGTGCAAAACAGTGCTTCCTACATGTATTCGTGACATCCCCACCCCAGGACGAGCCCAACGGCAAATAAATACCCACATCTCAACTGAAGCTTTGTGTGTCTTTTAGGTGCACGGGAGGCCAGCAGCAGCTCCCAGGGCCAGTGGGTGTACGTCAGCGATACTACTGTTCAGACAGTACCAGAGTCAAGGGTACTCAACTCTCAGGCATACCTGCTCTTTTATGAGGAAATGCTGTAATGTAACCAGCGAACGTAGTTTTCCCTAGAAATTTTTCCCTTTGTATTGTTTTTGGTGCAGACTGTACAACTCCTCTTACTGTGTCTGTGAGTGTGTGGAGGGAAGAAAAGGGAAAGACTTCACTGTACACTCACTTTTCATACATGAGAAGAATGGCCATTGTGTTATGTCCATGCAAACTCTTAAATCTAAATCTAAAATGGGCACTTCTAAATATCTTCGATACATAAAAGATTAACATCAGACATTGAAGTCATTATTTTCTGCTTTGATAGAGTCATTCATGTTTCTATTATAAAAATCCTACCCTTTAAAAAGAGGTTGAGTGAAAAGAGTGTTATTGAACCTGAGCTGTTCTGAATTTATCGTCTATCTCCGTCACGACCACGTGCCTGGGATTTAAACTGCATGAAGGAGTTTGTTACAGTAACTAACAGGAAATAAGCAGAGTTATTGCATGTTAAACTGACTAGTTGATGTCAATACCGTATGTATGTGTGTGTCTGTGCACATACACACGTGTGAGTGAGTGAGTGAGTGAGAGACAGGAGAATGTAGTTTTAAGGTGTTGTGTGTACCATTTTCACATCAGTAAACGACTGCCAGATTAAATTGGCATAGTTGTTATAAATAACGTAAAAACTCAGGAGCATTATACAGAAGACTGGCTCCTCTGTCAGCGCACTACACAAAAGACTTGACCTTGTTTGGCACTGACTTAGTCGTGCTGAGAAATGCGTTTGACTGTGTCTGGTAATGGCAGATGATAGACGGTAGGAAACTGCAGCAGAACAATGAATTCAGACATGTTTGTCCTTTTTACTGAGGACATTTGAGCATGAGTTATGACAGAGTTTATGGGAAATATGGTCACACATCTGAGAGACTCTAGCGCTAATAATCCCAATGCTGTGGAATAGTGGCGAGTTATTGTTTCAGCCTCAGCCCCTGTTTGTTTATGATAATAATACAAACCAAATGATCAGATCTTACAGTAGCCTACATCAACACACTGATGGAAATTGCTGCACACAGCACCTTTTAAAGAGTAGCACAAAACAGTTAACAACAGTTGTTGTTTTTTTTTTTTACATCAGAATGTATAAATGTAAGACTGTCAGTTACATTTGCCAAAGATGAGTTTTGCAGCTGCATGTCAGAGCAGAAAATCAGAACCAAACATCATACAGAGTTTATTTAATATTTGTTCTTTCAAGGTCATCAGTATGGTTCTCGAGTGCTGTTGCACAAACAATGTAAATCAGCCCAACAAAGCACCTTGTTTGCCTTTCATTGTATTTCAGCTCTACTGTAACTCTGTAGGCGCTCACACAAAACCATGAAGATGTTTGAGGAAGAGTCGACGCTGCAGGACTGACTTTTTATTCCCTAATATTATCAATAAGGTCCAGCAAATAAGAAAACTATTAAAAAAAAAACAAACAAAAAAAAAAAAAACCTTGAAGGCTTCAAGCCGGATGAGAAAAACATCTTTGCTGTAATGTGCATGGGTTAATGTTCAAATGAATGTATTGCCTATTCTTGAAATGTCTGTTAGATGAGCTGGTCATCTTTTTCTATGAAAATATTTTAGATGAAAACATTTTCTTGCTTGTTTGCCAAAACAGTAGAAGGAAAGGTGTGAAACATGCATCAGAGTTCAGAGGTTTATTGTTCTCTTTTGAAATAAGGACAAATTCAGTGCCTGTGCTTCGGGTTTAAGAAATCTGTGCATAGTGAGAAGAAAAACATATGCAGAGTCAAATGCAAAGAGGGGTATGTGTGGTGTATTTATGTACAGTATAAGTTACTGTAAGCAAAAATAATAAGGAGTATATGTCATTGTACATAGGAGTAACAATTCACAATCATGGTGCTTCAGACGTGCAGGGTTTTTCCTCAAGACAGTTTTGTTTTGTTCAGTTTTGAAATAATAAACATTTGGAATGAGTATAACTACATCCTATATCGAAATAAATCTAATTTATGAACTGAATATTTCACAGGACTCGTCTCTCTTTATGCTGTGGCCTCTCTTGTGCAACAGCACTAGTAGACGAGAAATCACAATGGATTTTGTGTTTTTTGCTTTGGAATTGATGTCATCCTTTTTTTACTGTAAGCGAGATGTTGTCCACCATTGCTCTCAGCTGTCACCGCAGATCCCAGGGCGCCATATTCAACCCATCTTCACCGGTGATCGGCCCTGACGGGTGCAGAGCAGCACTGCTTCAGAACATGTCGCGAGCTGGTGAAGAGGAGGTGGGTGTGGAATCAGGAAAAGGGCAACGTCCAAAAACATCGCCTCACGCGTCCTCTCGTTCCCACACGCTGTGACATCCCAGTCATGCTGCTGGAGCTTTAAAGCAGGTTGTCAAGACGCCACCAACAAAAAGATCAAATCTTTTCTGAAATGTATTTGTCTATTTTTAAAGTGGGGGTTGAGGCGGGGTTGGCTCATGGCTCTAGGACATGCTGCTGAAGCATTAGATGTGATTTAATCTCAGTTAATGAAAAGCACCCTCCCGCCTGTGTGAGACAGTTGTAAGAAACTAATAAGGTGGTGCTGGGATGCTCATCTACCAGCAGTGGAGGTTAAATCTTTCTGCTCTCACCATGTGACTGTCACTGTCACTGCCAGTCTCACCTAGCCTCACACCAAACCACAGACATGCATTAACACACAACACAACGTTTCACAGGGAATACACATCAACAACACAATCTTAACACCAACGTAGCACATGACAGAGCGCTGAACAACACCTGCAAATAACCCTTTTATACAACAAACTATATTTCAGACATGTCTTAGGAAACCTGTGACATCTAATCAGAGCTGCAGAGCAACTGCACACCAGACTCTCCACCTGACTCTGTAGTTACAGGCTAATCAGACTCATTAGTCTGGCTTTGGAAAATGTTTCTATGTTAAACTTGCCATTGAAGTTTATCCAGGAAAGATAACCAACGTGTGCGCACAGTCCGCTGCCCTCTACCCATAGAAACATATTTGTGCTTTAAGAAGCACAAGCACTCGGGAGGAGAAAAGGCTGGATTACCAAATGGTCAAACTAAACAACTGCACTGAGACATCAGACTCTCATGGGCCCTGAAGGCCCCAAGGCGATTAGTGTGTGGTAATGTGGTGAATCACAGTTTCATCCAAAGAAATGAAGTGGCACACAATATAAACTGAAGTGGTAAGGATGTCAAGTCAAATCAAAGTTTATTTCTATAGCACATTTAAAAACAACCTAAGTTGACCAGAATGCTGTACAAGCTATACAAACATAAATGTAATCCACAATCCCTATTAACATAAATCAAAATGAATAATAAAACATCATCAAATAAAATTGTAAAATAAATTGTGCTTGCACGATAAAAACCAAGGTATCTTGCTCAACCAGGACTGAAGGCCAGCTAGAAGAAATGGGTCTTCAGCAGCGTTTTAAAATGATCAAGGGTCTGGGCAGCTCTTATGTGAATAGGTAGGTTGTTCCACAGACTGGGGTCCGCCACTGAAAAGGCTCTATCGCCTCTGTTTCTGAGCCTGGATCTAGGAATTTCCAAGAGCAACTGATTTGTTGACCTCGGCGCTCTAGCTGGAGTGTGAGGCTGTAAGAGCTCGGACATGTAAGGTGGTGCCATGCCATTGAGACTCTTAAAAACAAGTAGTAAAATTTTAAACTGGATACTGAAATAGACTGGAAGCCAGTGTAGAGAGGACAGTACAGGTGCGATGTGATCACGCCATTTTTTTTCCTGTCAAAAGTCGGGCGTCTGCATTTTGAACAGCCTGCAGGCGACAGAGTGACAACTGATCAAGTCTAACATAAAAAGAATTGCAATAATCTAAACGAGAGGTAGTGAAGGTATGAATTACTCTCTCAAAATCATGTGGAGGGAGGTAGGCCCTCACCTTACTAAAGAGCCTTAATTGAGAAAAGCTAATCTTGACAACCGAGCTGATCTGTTTATCAAATCTGAAGGCACAGTCAAAAATCACACCAGGGTTCTTTACAACAGGGTGACAGTCTGAGGCTGATGGGCCGATGGCACTATCGTAACCATCTAATAGGTTGGATTGTCCAAATAGAAGAATTTCTGTTTTGCTTTTGTTTTGTTTTGTGAGTGTGGGAGGTTTCTGTTTTTTTTTTTTTTTTTTAAATTAATCTTGTGGCCATGTGTCAAAATAAACTAGTTTTAATATTTCAGTTGATATTATGGAGTGTCGGAGGAAGTACTGAGATCTTTTACTTGAATAAAAGTAGTAATATCACTATGCAAAAATATTGCTTTACAAGTAAAAAGCTAACTTCAGTAAAAGTCTGAAGGTTGTAGAAGCAAATGTGCTTTAAGTAAGTAAAAGTACTTATCAGGTGGCAGTATGACTCCTGTCATATCAGTGGATTATTACTGCTGATGCATCACTGCACACAACATTTTAATGTTGTAGTCGGTCTAAGTGGAGCAAATCTGACTTCTTTATTCTGTTGGATAAACTGATAACAACGCGTCATATTTAATTGTAATAGTTTTATGTTTCAAATCTGAATCTGCAAAGTTACAAATACCCACAGCTGAAAAATGGCCATCTCCCACTTTCTTCTGTTTTTGTTGAAAAGATTTATTTGTTTTTGTCACCTTGATATAAAAGTAGTCATGAAATGCAGCCCCAGATACTGAGCCTTTACAATATATGCAGTATTTAATATAGAAATTACAGTATGTAACACAATTACAATGGCATGCCTCAATGCAATGCATTGCTAAAATGATGTTTTACAGAGGGAATTTGATTCTGTCTCTGAGTGGACCTGATGGCTCAGACACAAGTCAACATCAATAATAACTCCTACCTGTTATGGTGTTGAAGGACTCATCCACCCTGACTGGCTGCTGCGTGACGATCAGGTCATCCTGTACTGCAGAGGTGACAGGAGACTCGTCAGCACGAGTGGTATCAAAGGCGGAGTGAGGATCTGGTGTGAGCGTTGGCTGCTGTTGGAGGTGTTGGTGGGAGGGTGAGGAGAGGGGTTCAGAAGAACTCGTGGAAGAGACATAACAGCAGATTCTGGGCTGAGTGCCGGCTGTTCCTCTGCTTCTTTTGTTCGAAACCGTTGTGGATGGTGGAGTTAGCAGGAGGTTCAGCACTGCTGGTCAGGTCACCCTGCACTGTAGAGATGACAGGAGATGTTTTGTTGCCGTTTATCAAAATTCAGAACAGGTTTAACAGTCAAAGGGACAGCGAATATTTATAGTGCTCAAACACAGTTGATCATTCAGACACAAAATGAACAGTGTGTTTTCAAGGTGAAGACTGTTTGAAGCCTGCAGAGATTCTCATTGTAGAGTCACTGAAATCAACATCCAAGACCTCTTTGAAAGTACAATAACCATGAAATTATAAAAAAAAAAAACAACTACATATAAGACAGACTGAATACATGGGTTTTTAGTTTAGGTTTAAAAAATATCAAAATATTCAGCTCCTCTGGAAGACTGTTCCAGCAGCTTATTGTGTAACAGCTGAAAGCAGCATCTCCAGATGTTTGTGTTCCTGGGATCAGCTAAAAGAGAAGAACTGGAGGATCTGAGGGGACCTTCCTCTTCCTGGTTCATAAAGCAAAAGCATTTCTGAGACGTAGTCTGGTGCAATGCCATGTAGTGCTTTATAAACTAATAAAAGAATTTTAAAATCAATACAAAAACTAACTAGTGTAGAGACTAATTGGGCTTAATGTGTGCTCTCCTTTTTGTCTTAGTCAGCACAATTTTGAATTAAATGTAGCTTATTTATTGTGCTAATATCTGCTAGTTAAAAAAGTGATCATCAGTCTCTCTGTGTCACTCAGAGAGAGAAATTTAAGTTTGGACATGCTCACTTAACCTAAGAATCTGGTGGTCTAAGGTGTCAAAGGCAGCACTCAGGTCAAGCAGCACCGGACCTGCAGGCTTGTTGGTACCAAGATTTGTACTGATATTGTTCACTACTTTTTAGTATGTTTGAGTTTGAGTTTAAAAAGGTGTTTAGCTCATTAAAAACTAGTTTCTCTAAAGATTTTGCTTAAAAATGTAAAAAACTGCATGTTAAAGTAGGTTTCCTTTTTATTTTATTTTTTTAAAGAAGGTTTTACAGCCTGAGATTGTTGGTTTTGATGTTTATCAGACGAAATATGATTGTCTTGTACTGGAACATTAAACAGCTCCAGCATCTGATTAACCATAAATTTATTTTGGAATCAGTTCAATGTAAGCGCAGAATCAGCGGAAATAACAACGGTTGGAAATAACAGACTTTGGATTTTGACACAGACACCTTCTACATCACAGGGTGAAGATGGTCAGGTAAGTAAACTGGATTTATCTCAAGGACCTGGTGTGTCAATGGACATTATGTTTTAGTGGAGCATATCTCTATTCTCAAGCGAAATTACAATTAATCAAAAATTTATGAACCAGCTGACACACAGAGTGAAGCCCTAGTCCTGCACTTTTGAATGTCAATCAAAAAATATTTTAACACATTGACACCCTGTGTGTTAGGCTACTGTTTGCTCTTTTGCTAAGAGAGATTCGGGAGGTGAGTGCGTATTTTCTGAATACCTGTGTAAAAAGACCCAAATCTTCATGAATGTATATTCTCGTCTTTAATGGGACAAGCACACAGTGGATGCACCATCTAGTGACTGCAATATTTCAGGTTCTAATAACAGCAATGACCTGACTGACACTGTCATACACATTATTAGCATCGATCTCATCAGCGCCTGGAACTCTCGCGGTGTCAATGCTGCCTTTACGTGCTGCTCGTAACCTCCAAGTCTTAATGAAGAAGACTTAGCGAAAAGTAAAAACTCACAGGTTAAAGGAGAAACTACGGACATCTAGCCGACAATTTAGCCAAATAATTAACCAAAAAACTAACCAAGATTAGCCACAACAATGTAGGAATGCCCTAAATCCAACTAATTGTAGACTAAAGACGCTTTTTTAGTAGGCAGAGCTGTAGTAAACAGGGCTGTTATTCTTTTAATAACTAGATTGGTCACATTAAATCTACTGATTAAAGTTGTGCTCATGCCATTCGAATATAATATGAATACATATATACATCTATCTAAATGAAAACAACAAATACAACTATTTGGAACAGGGGTAAATAAAAAGATCCCAAATATGACACGAAGGCGTATTGTTACTATATTTTAGACTCATGGCTAATCTACATGCTATGTCAGAGAGCACCTCCTCGCCTTTCTATTTCAAGGACTTGCAACTAGCAACTACTTTTAAGAGGCGCGCAGCGTCACAAAATTCTAATTATACAAAAAGCGAGAATTCCAACATTCCCGGTGACCTCTGAAGGCAGCAGCAGCAGCGCCTCTGTTCACACTTCCTTCGAGAAGCTCACTTGTGCAGCCATTTTGATTTCAAGCCGCAGCGCTGGAGAGAAAACTATCTGGAAAAGGTGGGGAATATGTTACTCAAAGCACAGCGTTGGTATAAGTTTCCCTCGCACTTTCCAATTAGCACGAATTGTAATTTAACCGTAGCGGCACATTTGTTCACCCGGTAAGATAATGGTGCTGCTATCTGTTAGCGTTCGTCTTTTCTTAGCTAACGTTAGCTGTCGTTAGCTTGAGTGAGCTTCCTTAGCTCACAAACGTATGACTAGAGATTGAGAGGTTTATATTTCACTGGCCCTGAATTTATTACAGTATCATGCGTCAGTAATGCCACAAGCCATCATAGTGCATAGCTTTGTCTCCACCATTACCAGAGGGAATGGTTTCTAGCTAACTGGGCTCGCCAACATACAGATAGCCGGTTAGCCTAAGGTAACGTTAGCACTTTAATTGAAGCTAACGTTCACTTTTTACTATCCACCAGACTAAACCAAAGTGTAATGTTATAGCACATAAAATACTCTTGTCATGTCAGCAAAAGAGATGCAAAGCGTGCGTGCTAAGTGTAGCTGGCATGAATATTTCAGGTGTGAATCGAGGGGAGAGTGATGTGGGACCAGGGAGGACAGCCCTGGCCGCAGTGGCCTCTGAGCCAGCAGCAGTGGATGCAGTCTTTCCAGCACCAGCAAGATCCAGGTCAGTGAGCGATGCACATGCACCATGAAAGCAGTCTATTGTAAAGAAATCTGCAGGTCTTCTTGCAAAGCTCAAAATTACCTTGATAATAAGACTTTCTCTACACCTGCATTTCTGTTGTTCAAATCTGCGTTTTCTCTTTGGCTTTGTGCAGGTCAAGTGGACTGGGCTGCTCTGGCACAGGCATGGATAGCCCAAAAGGAGTCAACAGGAGCAGAGCAGCAGAACATTCAGCCCAATGGCCAGGATATCCCAGGCCTTGAACCTGTCGGACAAAGCAACCATGGTGCTTTCCAGGGTGACCCAGCCTTTGGCAGAATGTGGCAGCCAGGTATGCAGTTATCCACCTGAGCTGTTGGATGTTTTTCCTGTTTTTCACCTTCTTTATTCTCCTCTTTTGTATTGCAGAATGTATGACTTTGTCACAACATTTTTTCCATTGTATATTAGCAGTGGTACTGGGTATGTGAAACTCATCAATGCATGTATGATGTAGGTGCACCAGTCAGTACTGGTTAGGGCTGGATATTGGCACTGATCTCCTGATTTGATTTGATTTTGATTCACAAAGTCCAGAATTTTTTCAGTATATATCTGATGAATCAAAGTTTCTATTACATTCATCATGTGAGCAACTCTGTTGATTCCTTGAATATAAAATTGTGTATAGTTCACATTACAGATGTAGACCAAGGATTTATCCTCCTTGGCAAAAGCAGAATGACTAAAACATGACACACCTATATTTTATAGGCCTACATGTGCAAAACAGTTGAGCAAGACTAATGAAAAACCTGCAGCAGTTACTAGTGGAACATTATTATGCATATTTTAAAATGATAAATGTTATCGCATACAATTACACATGGACTGTCAGTACCAGAAGTTTCAGCTAAAGACAGACATCCTCTTTAATGATCACAGGACAGTAACTGAAAGTCTGCTCACTAATTCATCTGCACTGTATGTGGCTGATAAGGCATTAGTCTGATATCTGCAGACAGCTGCCTTGCTAGTGTTAACTCCCCTACAGGGACATACTAAATAAAAGAGAATCCACACACTGTTCAGTTGACTTCGACGGCTTCACATCTTGTAGCCAGAGATGATATCCCTTCAACAAACAGATAGTGCAGAGTTTCTTTTCAGTCTTTCCCTCTTGTTTCCTTAAAATAACTTTTTTTTCATGTTTTAATAACCCAGTTTACAAAAAGTAGACATTTGACACATCATGCAGCTCTAACTGAACAATGTACAACAAATAACCACTGCATACACATAATATTTAGTGTGGATATTACATGTTGACTGAGAAAAGTTGCAAATGCAAAGATTGCTCTTGGAAGTTTAAGAATCAATATTGGCTGGTTAAAATAATAATCAGGATTAATCAGAAAAGCTATTTTGTGACCTTTTAGTATAAGAGCTCAAATAGATGTGAAACATCAGAACCAAGTGTGTGTTGGACATATGTTATCATGTCATTAAGCAGAAATTCTGTTTGTCAATAGACAATATTCATGATATCACTGGCTTTTATTTACTCTTCATCAGAATGGGGAATACACGGACAGCCCCCTCCTCCTCCACCCCCTGACCAGGCCTGGATCCCTCCAGGGTCAGGACCAATGGATGTGGTGAACCCCAGTGAGGACAGCAACAGCCAGGACAGCGTGGAGTTCAACTCTGAGACCCACCACGGGGTTTACCCCCAGAACAGCCATGGGTATGGGGCACAGCCCGACAGCTACGCCATGGCCCCCATGGCCATGAACCAGTTTGATTATCAGGTATGCAGATGCTACAATAGAAACTGTTGAAGCGTTTGGGTTTTAGTGTGACAACCAAGTAACACAAGAAGGAGCAATCCATAGAAACTTTGCCGGGTCCCAGCATCTAGGTGTATCAGTCATTGCTTTCTTGATGCCGTGCAGAGGAAAGTGTTGGCTTGTTGAGGATCCAGCATGGTTTGGTTTTATTTTATCAGCTGATTTTGTTCTCTTTAAAGCAAACAGACTTTCAAGCGCATTTAGAACTGATGGAGAAATGTCAGCTAAAATAATCTGGGGAAAGACAACAACAGCCCCACGTGCAGTAAATGCCCCTTGGTGGCAGTAACAGGACCTTCCGTACTTTGAACTTCCTTTAATTTTCAGTGTGTGGTGTCTCTCCACAGCATGGAGCCGCTTCATCCTTTGCCCCCACGCCTGCGGGCTTCCACTCTCCATACTGGCAGGGTCCTCCTCAGAACAGACGAGATACCAGACCACCCACGTTCAGAGACCGGCCCAGATCACCCATCCAGCTCCCTGTCAAACAGGAGGCCCCAGCACCGCTAGGTGAGTGTGTTTTCACTCAACTAACAGGCAGCATTCATGTTATGATGATTCTGTTATCATCCCTTCCCTGTTTGCACAACGTGATGCAGAATGATGGTAAAATGCTGTGAATTCACCCCTTGTCTTTCAAATTATAGCACTGATATAATATTAGAGCAGAAATGAGTAATTGATTGACAGAAAATGAACTGGCAACTATTTTGATAGTAGATTAATTGTTTCTTTGTTGTTTTTCAAGCAAAAATGTGAAACATTACTTCAGTTTTTAATTGCAAAGATTTGCTACCTTTCTTTGTCTTCTGTGATATTAAATTGGAAGTCTTAGGATTTAGGAGTGTTGCTAAAAACAAATTGAGCAATTTCATGACATTTTTTTCAAGCTTTAGGGAATTCTAATGAGTGTTTTTCTCTACTGACATTATATTGACCAACTTATTAATTGATTAAACAAGAAAACTATTGTCAGATTAACTGTTCATGGTTATAATTGTCAGTTGCAATTCTATATAGCATACAGTTTGCACTCTTGCTTCTTCGTGAAAGTTGAACTCTTATAACTCTGTGTTTGACACAGTTTTAGCTCAGGAAACTGTCAGCATGGTAAAAAGAAAATGAACATAGGTAATTTTACAAACTATTCTAAACATGAATGTAAAAGCCCCAGAAGAGTTGACACCTTTTAAAAAAGTGGCAGTATGTGGATAACTCCTTTTGACCTTGACTTTCACCGTCAGATGCTGTAAAAAGACGAACACTACCTGCTTGGATCCGCGAGGGCCTTGAAAAGATGGACAGAGAGAAGCAGAAGAAGCTGGAGCGGGAACGAATGGAGAAGGAGCGTGCAGAAATGGCAAAAGATGATGGCAAAGAGCACGATGCAGACAAGGAGGGTGATGGGCCACGCATGCCCCGCAAGAGCAAATTTGTAAGTAACCCACTTCTGGCCTTGAATCCTTTGAAAAACAGTTTACACTTTGTGTAGGGTCATGAACTGTTTTCTCTGGCACTTGTATCTGTATATGTAGCAAGGATTGCATTTACAAATGATGCACACTTTGCTGCAATGTTGATTGAAACTCAATCTCTGCTTGTGTCTGCATCAGGACAGTGACGATGAGGGAAATGATGACAATGACGATGAAGAAAAGACCTCCATAAAAAAGGAGTTTTCTGGCCGGAGCCCTTCGCCTCCAGCAGAGGACAGTGAACCTGAAATGACTGAGGAGGAAAGGGAATTTCAGCTGGTCAGTTTGACCATTTAGATCATGTTTTGTTTGGGTTTTTTTTGCATGTACAAAGTTGTAGCTGATCTGTGTTTGAATGAGATTTATTTACACTAATGGATTCTGTTTTTTCCCTCTTGTTTTAAGATGATCATCACAAAAACACTTTTGACAGAGATCCTTCTTGAGGTCACAAATGAAGAAATCCTGCATGTGGCCAAAGAGACTCACCGGAAAGCCACTCGAGGTCTGCTTTTGCCTTTTCCAGTTTATGCATCATCTATACTTGTCACAGAGACATTATGTTTAAATCTAAAGAGAATCCATTATGTGCTTAATAATCTCTTTATACGTGACTCAATTATGCCCTGTAAACTAGGCTGATTGAGCAGCAAACATGGGAGTATGTCTGATATGCATTTTCAACCATTCTCTGCTAATGCATCAGAAGGAGAGAGAGCAGAGCAATGTTTCTCACAAACACTATTTGAAAACCTGTTCATCATGGTATTGAAGGTCCTGCTGAAAGACTGTATGGCTGAATAAAGTCTCAGCATTGACTCTGACCAGCACCCACTTATAGATACAAGAGACTTCCTCCATTGCAGTGACTGTGCATTAGTACAGATTGGTTCTTTCCTTCCAGTCCGACTGTTTGACTTGGATTGTGTTGACAGAAGTTTGTTTGTTAACCCTCTCTCTTTTCTCCATCTTTTTTTCATTTTTGTTTTGTTTTTATTTTTGTTTGTTTTTTCTCTTGTTACCAACGGCAGCTCTTGTGAATAGTGCTTTATCTGTGACCCCCTTCTCTAGCGACTCTCTTGCCTTTGAGAAAATGGCAGTATGTGTTTTAACATGTTGTTCCTGTTGTTGATGTGAATCAAAGCTCCTGCAAAACAGCTGGCACAGTCAAGTGCACTGGCTTCTCTGACTGGTCTCAGTGAGTATCCCTTTTTCTGTCACTGGGGGGAGGGAAGGAAAATATTTTGAGTTTTTAATTCATGGCCCGGTGTTAGTAGGAACATGAGAAAAGCTGCAAGATATAACACCCAAATACGCTTCCTAATTTTGAAGGTTGATTAAGGCAGATTTGGCATCCTACTGATTTATTCGGGTTTAGCACTTGATGTTAGAAGCATGCGCTCAAATACAAAGTATATATATTATTATTTATATTAATATTATTCCGTAGGGACTCTATGTATGTATTAGTTTGTATTATTAGTGTGATATGAAGTTATCCAGGATAAAAGTACCTTTCATTGGGACTGATGGGACCTTGGGTTGGGATTGAGGGGTTTCAGAAGTTGAAACCTGATTTTGAGAATGGATCTTGATCCTTTCCAACACTCAACAACCTGGGGGCTCTGTTATGGCAGGCGGGCTTGGTGACTATGGTTCAGATGAGAGTGAGGATGAGGATGATCGCAGCGTGCGAGGGTCCGAATCCTCCGACACAGATGAGGAGGAATTACGCCACCGCATCCGAGAGAAGCAGGATGCCTTCCGCCGCAAAGAACGGGAAATGCAGCAGCTGCAAGAGAAACAGGCGCAAGAGGCTCTGCTCGCCCGTGGTAAGACATGTCTGTGTCTTTGCATGTTTAGACTTGGAACACGCCGCATGGCTTGACTCTAATACCTCAAAATGTTGAATTGGGAAAAAGCAGATGTGCTAATACTTTTAACCAAAATAAAAATGTTCTCAAACTTTTTTTCTAACTTGTACTTTTTACGTAGGTAATTTGCTTTGTCTGTTTCCAATGAGGTTGGTATAATAATCCAAAACCAAGGAACATGTTGACACTGGTCTGGAATTAAGTTTTTTTTTTAAAGAGTGTGACTAGGAGTTAAAAGATCCAAACTAGTTTAACCTTCTTTGTTGTTTTTTCCACAGAAGAGATGGTGAAGGAGAGGTTGATCAGAGAAAAGGGGGAATATGATGAGGGCCAGGTAGAGAATCCACACAAACAGGAAGTAAAAGAGAGGGAGGCGGAGCCCTTGGTAGAGAGGCGTAGGTCCCGTAGTGAAAAGGAGGGTAGTGAAGGCAAGCACTCTGGCAGAGGGAAGGAGCGATCAGGGCGAGGTGGCAGCGATTCCCCAGCCAATGGTCACAGCAGCAGCTCCCTCTCCACCTCCAGCCACAGCAGCAGTCGCTCTTCATCCTCCTCTTCTTCTTCAGCATCTTCCCGCAGCTCCTCTCGATCATCCTCCCCACGAAGGAAGAGGAGGCGTAGTCGCTCTTCGTCTCACAAGGCTCGCCGGCGCAGCCGCAGCCACAGTTCCCATAGACATCGTAGTGAGAAGGTCAGGGACAGGAGGAGGAGCAGTGCTGAAAGATCAGGTCGCCACAAGAAAGACCGCAGTGACTCTAGGGAACGCAGGAGTCGCAGGAGTAGGTCCAGATCCAGAGAGAGAGACAGAGGCAGGGCCAGGGCCAGAGACAGCCGCAGTCGCAGCAGAGACAGGGAGAAGGAGAAAGAAAGGGATAAGGAGAGGAAGAGGAGCCGAGAGCGCAGGGACAGCAGTCATAGTCGTAGCAGCAAACACAAGCAGAAGGCCTCCAGCAAAGACAGAGAGAGGAGGAGAGACAGGAGTCGTAGCCATGAGAAAGATAAGAAAAAGAAAGATAAAGACAAGGATAGGGATCGGGAGAAAGAGTCCGATAAAAAGAAAGAAAAACCAAAAGCCAAAGAGAAGGAAAAAGAGAAGGAAAAAGGAAGCTCTGTAGTTGCAGAGGAGAATGGAAAATCGAAGAAAAGGAAGGAGAGTGACTCATGCACGGACTCTCAGAGTGACAAGCACTCTCGGCACGATAGTAAAGCCAGCAAGAAGGGCTCCGCCAAAGCTAGCAAGAGGCACTCAGACTCCGAATCTAGTAGATCCCCTACCCCTGAAGTTAGCAAGGAAAAGAAATCTAAGAAATCAAAACGTAGTCGCTCAAGGTCGACGGAAAAATCTCACAAGTCTGGTAAGAAGGCAAGCCGCAAACACAAGTCTAAGTCACGATCAAGGTAGTATTCGTTTTTTTTTCTCCTTTTTTCCTATTGTATGTTCTCATTGTATGTCTCATTGTGATTTCTCTGGATTCCTTTTAATCAATATATTTTCAATATCTAAAGGAAAATTGTTGCCTGAATATTTTGAGAAATTGTCAACTTAACTGTGTAAAGTCAAGTGATGCAATAAAGAGTTTTAGTGCCTAATGATGGTTTTATCTATCAAATGTAAATTTGCCACTGATGAATTTCTAGCCAGTTTCCTTAAGTGTCCTTATTGCCCTCTGTTGCCTTAGTAGAGTTTTTAGCACCTTGTTAAAATGTGAAACTGTCTCCTGCCCAGAGTAGAGGGTGAAAATTAAATAAGCCATAGTAATGTCCAGGTCAACCAAACAAACGCATTTCTAGCTTTGTACAATGCTGCACAGGGTAGATGTGCTTCTCTTGA
>NW_019524978.1:952921-983689 GCF_002814215.2 Seriola lalandi dorsalis | reverse complement strand
TAGATGATTCAGAACATAACAAGCTAGAGCATGCATGAAAATGTCATGCCATTCATATCAGTGCTGCTGAAGGTTTTACTGGTATATTTGTACACTATGGTTAGTCAGTTTCTCCATTAGAAAATATAGTCCTTCTCTAGACAGACCATAATCATAAAAACCTAATAAAGGTTACATGAACCTAAATAAACCTGAATTTCCCTATCTATCTATCCACCCATCCAATCATCCGCTGTCCAAACAGCACAAAGCTTCAGTAACTTCTTACATATAACCCGTAGTTACTGAATCGGCAATGACTACCTGAGGATGACATTATCCCTCTATCACACAACCCTAACATTAAAATATTTTTTGAATTAATTACACTATAAATTAGCTATATGTTTAGTTTTCTCTAGTATTATAGTGATTTGCAATTTCGTAGTAACAACTAGGAACTAAAGAGTTTCTCGTTTCAGCCCGAGCAGAAAAGGTTGGAGCACTTAAGGTCCCACGGACGTTACGTAGTGCAGTGAACAAATTCTCAGTATCTAGCTGCAAAACGTTGTGACATGTACTCAAATAAGTTTAGCCGTCTCGTGTTAGGACTTTACGGCCGTAAACGGAGCGCTGTTAGCGGGGCGGTACAGAGCGCTGCGGGCCGGAGCGGATTCAGCTGGACGGCGGTGTGTAAACAGCGGTCACTGAGGCTGCAGAGGAGCAGCTGTCCGGAGGTGCAGCATCATGCCCTGTCCTCTCAAATCAGGTACTACAGTAAGGGGTTTGGGATGACAGCAGTGCCACCTCGTTAACGCTGACCTTGTTGCTTGCTTGACCAACATTGATAAAAGACTCCACTTGATTTTGACTTGGTATTCATGCCTTGGACTGGAAAAACATGACTCGAATGGACTTGACTTTTTTTTATTGAATATTTGCATTTTTCTAGATACTGAGAAGTTACATTGTGTTTTTGAAACATGATTGGGTGATTTCCCGTGCCATGCCTACAAACCTGGCAACCTACTTGGACGCTGCAGACCAGCAGAGGCCAATGCACAAGGCAGCTACCATGAGGAGGGGCTAAAAATAGTTTACTATAATTAGGATTACAGAAGGAAAGAATTATAGCACAATGCAGGTTCCACATAGAGATGTGTTGTAATAGTAAGAACTAGACTGACACTCAGTAGAGTGCATTCCTATGCCAAGACCAAACAATCCTACTCATTAAAGAAAGTGATTAAAAAAAGATTCCTGGATCTGCCCCTTAATCCACTTCTGTACCGAAATGTAATGGGTTCTTCTCCGACCCATGTCCCATCCCTCCGACAGATGAATATCTGATGAATATATATGGTGAAAGTCAGTTCAGTACATTTGGGTAATCCTGCTGAAAAATTAACAGACAAAACCTACATTTGTGTTCATTGCCACTAAATGTCAAATATCAGTAAGATTTATATGGTGTAAGCAGCTGCACCAGTTTTTGTTAATGTTGAAAATAAAACTAAACTTTTCATGACACTCGTCTTTTAGCAGATTTAAATGTGGAAACTGGGGCTGGTGATCAGAATTTCGTATAACTTGACTTGTGATTTGCTGGACTTTAAGCAGGAACTTGCTTCATTCTCACCACTGTAACTTGAGACTAGCACATTTGTGACTTACTCCCACCATTTGCCAATTTCCTATAAAAGTTCAGTGTAAATGTTATTTTCATAAGAATGTCAGAGTGTGTTATTAATACCTCATTGCTTGGTCAGTAGCTGGAGGAAAAGAGTTTGGCTGCAACAACCGACTTTCTCTCTTGATCTGGGATCTCAATGATTATTTAGAGAAAAGTCTATAACATGTCAGAATAGATACATTCACAATACAATACACAACAGTATTACTAGATTTTATATCTAGAAAAACAGCAAATGCTCACATTGGAGATGCTGGAACCAGCAACAGTTTGGCTTATTGGCCTTGAGTTTAGGTCACTTTTAATTTCAGATACTAACTGATCAATCCACCACCAGTCATTTAAGCACCAACTGGAAGATTTTTTAGCATGATATTAGATATTACAATGACCCCAGAATATTTTTCACATCATTATTGAGTTGTGTTTATTTGTCCTTGTCTGTTTTTTATTTGCAGTACTAGGTCAGCCTCCCAAACCACAGTGGACCCGGATGAGGTGAGAAGATTCCAGTCACTGGCCAGCAAGTGGTGGGATGAACAGGGAGAATTTGCAGCTCTTCATGCTATGAATGACCTGAGGGTGCCTTTTATACGGTGTGTGTCAGTACAAAACGTATGTTTCAATATTTATCATATATTTGTAATGCAAAGATACCAAAGTGCCAGAGTCACTGTCAACACAGGTGATTGATGGGCAGAGGAATTTGTGTCAAAAATATAACCTGAAGCAGATCCAGCCTTGTGGTATTTGGGAGCAAAGAACACATCAGGGAAACACTGAAGCAACAGAGACTTAAAGTGACAGGATTCCCTCACACATCAGCACATTTTCAGCCACCCCTACTCTACATATGGGAATGTTTTGGGGGCTGGATGCGGCTGTTTTGATTGATAAGATCTGCTGTTGGGGCCACAGATGATAATCATTACATTATCCATCCAGCCAAGAGCCAATTGAAGGTCTCCCCTTCCCCCTCCATGGTCCTATTGGTGGTGATGGTGATGGGTGTTTATGCTGACAGTGTGACAGATCCAGTGCCAGTGTACATCTGAGTGTGGCTGATTTTCCCTGATCCGGCTGTGCCCTCAGGGTGTGTCTAAATGAGAGGCAGCAGAACCGCTGCTACAGTTGCTGCTCTACCTTTAGACTCTGACAGTCTTACTGTGATACAGCTGATGCTGCTGTGCTACTTTGTTTCCCTCTTTGTTTTAATGGTCCATGAGGTCTGTTTAAATGTGCACTTGAGTTCATTGATATTGAAACATGTTAGAGAGACTTTTGATTCAAACACTGCTTTCTGTTAATGGTTATAGATACAAACATCTTCATATTACAGTATTTTCCAACAGAGTTTCAGTTTGTGTGTATATTCTTAGCTGAATTTGAATCATTTTTGCATTTTAAAAGAAAAGGTCATTATCGGTGACTAATATGAATAATATTTAATGGCCCTTTTCTCTCAGATTATTCACAGATTATTAATGCATTTTAATAAAAATGTGCAGAAATCAGTATTTTAAATAATGTAGAGTAAGAATAACTTTAATTTTATTTAGTGAATGCTAAATGCTGAATCACAGTAAATATAGTAAATAAAGTGTAGGGTCCAACCTTAAATACTTCAGTCACTTGTAAATGTAATACAAGTTTTAAACCATGATTCTCAAATGAAAAACAATTACATGGTAAAATCACAAAAAATATATTTTTTTTCTTTTCCTTTTTTTAACTACAGTTAAACAAGTAGAAATATTTTTATCGTTAGCATAACAGTCTGTCAGGCTACTAATGGTTTATCATGCAGGGATAGCTTGACATTCCACTCAGACTGTGGCTAAGTAGCTGTTGTCGTTGTGTGTTGTGGTGATGTGAGGGGCTAGTTTGGTGGATGTCTACCAACATCTAATATTCTCTCCTGCACTGTTTGCACGAATGCTCTTGTACCCCGGCAGAGCTTTAATGAGGATGATGCATTCCCAGATCTTGGCCTGTTCTGCCTGTTTCCTGCCTGAGGCAAACAGCCGTTAGAGAGTGTGTGAGGGGAGGAAGGAAGGTAGGGAGGAGGGAGCACGGGAGCAAGGTAGGGTTGAATCTGTAGCCTGAGGATAATTTGTGCTTGTCAGATGGCTGACACGGTAGCTCAGGGCCTAATGGGGGTGGTTGTGACAGAGGTGCAAGCAAAATGTAGCATCTCCAGCCTCCCATGCACCGCCGTGTGCTAAGCAGCGTTATGCAGCCCATGGATGTTTAAGAATACAAGCGTCTTCCCTCAGTCCTTGTCACTTCAGATTAGACTATCTGTGACTGGAACATGATGGCTGTCTGTTGGACGGCAAGAGGAAGACGAGGACTAAGAGATTTTTTAATTTGAAATTTTGACTGCTCCTTTACCTGTACAGGGATAATCTGCTGAATGTGCACAGAGCACGGCATCCTGGGAAACCACTGGCAGGACTCAGAATACTGGATGTTGGCTGTGGAGGAGGCCTGCTCACAGAGGTAAAGTGTGTGTGTGTGTGTGTGTTTGTTTCATAAGAAAGATGCAGACCCAGTGAAAACAACAAAGACGTGTGGACAAAAATATCTCTCCCCCTACACATTCTGTCTAGTCGCAGTTGATTCAATTGCTACCTTTCATGTCACAGCAGTCTGCTGCAGTATGAGATTCTGCTTTCAGTGCATTATAATGCCAGTCTGTTCACATACCAGTACCCAAAAAACATTTAAATGTCAGCCCAGTTCTCGCTCCCCTTGATTTGACTGGTCGCAGTGTGGTGGATCGGACAGTCGGTCGTTTACAGTTGTTTATCTGTTTGTTAGTGTCGATAGCTGCGCAGCGACGACACAGCTCCTGTCTCTGCCTTCATTTGAACTGAGGACATACCAGCTGTGTTGTGTGATTTGGGAAGACAAAATCAGGTCCTATATTTTTTATGGCTCTGTCACCCAGACTGTCATATTCAGACACATACACACACAGACACAAAAAAAGTGTCTGTTAAGATTTAAACAGTGGTTGTGTCTCTGGGTGTCTTGTCACTATAAGTCGTCCCATCAGAAGGGATCAGCTGTGGGAGGATGGAGATCGGCCCCTGGGCAATCAAGTGCAGCTTTCAACATAGGCATGTGTCTCATACAGTGTCCAGAAGAGGGCACTGTAGTTCACGTCCAATCACTTCTCATCTTCATTGTGTCTTATCATGTTGTTCATTGAATAATGGCGCATAAAGCTGTAGAGTTCTGTGAAAACACAATCATTTAGCTGTGCTGGAGAAAGCCACTGTACTGGGGTGAACCTACACCAACTGTTTATAGTTGTTCCAAGGTCTCGGCTGGTGACTAAAGGTGACCGGGTCTTTACTGTCAGAGCCCTCCAACTATGGAGCAGTCTACCATTTGATTAGTGTCTTAAAACATTATTTTATTGGAAAGCTTTTATGAATGTGTGATATGTTACATGTATATGCGCAAATCCTGAAAATGGGTATTTGTGCATCCGGTGGAAAGTGTTTTATTTTTAAACATGGTCATGTGGTATGGGAATCTGAATTGTAGGGGTGAATTGAAATTGCAGACAATAGTAAATATAGCCGGTTGAATTGTAGAGAAGCCAGAGATGTAACCTAGTGAGAAAAATGAATTACATATGAAGAGCAAAGCTTTCCAGATTGTAAGTGATCCCTCCCTCTGCAGTTGCACTTTGATTTTTACCCTCAGGGAGACACTACAGACTGAGCTGGAGACACTGGGATGTGTACAGCAATTCTTTCTTGCAAAATGTAATCAAGATGCTGAATGCAAACCTAACTCATCATTTATTTTTACTGCATGTATATTGTTGGCAATTGTCCTGTATTGTTTTTAGCAGTGTGGTGAAGCCAAAGACAATTTTCCAAAATGTGGACGATAAAGTTTCTAACTAACTTGTTGTGTTCTACTGAGGCATTTTAAAACAATATAACAGAGATATAATAGATCCGGTTTCTCCCTCCTCTCTGTCCTCTCCCAGCCCCTCGGTCGCCTGGGGGCTAATGTGTTGGGTATAGATCCAGTAGAGGACAGCATCTGCACCGCCCAGCTGCATGCGTCCTATGACCCGGACCTTCGTGACTGGGTCTCCTACCGGGCCTGCACCTTGGAGGAGCTCTCAGCAGAAGGCGAGGAGGAGCAAGGAGCCGGCCATTTTGACGCTGTTGTGGCATCAGAGGTGGTGGAACATCTGGCCGACCTGGAAACATTCGCCTTCTGCTGCAGCCACGTGGTGAAGGTGTGTCCCGTGGTAGTGTGGTGTGTTTTCCCTCCCAGCTGTCGGCTCATTTCAGATATTTCTGCATCAGTACAGTTACGTGTCTGTACGTTCGTCTGAGCGTGTGCTAATGTGCATATGGCGATTTTTGTTATGTTTGTTGTGTTTGCATCTGTTGTGCATCTCTGGGAATAGGTTAGCATGTGTTTTTATGTGTGTGGTTTGCATTGAACCCTGACAAGCTTGGGTGAAAGCTGTGCATCAATACTGAAGCCAGATGATCATAATCTCATAGGTCAGTGGGCCAGAGTGTTGAGTGGGAAAAAGACAGCCTAATCTTCACTTAATGCCTCTGCATTTGGCTTAGGCACGACTGGACTATCTCTCTCTCTCTCTCTCTCTCTCTCTCTCTCTCTCTCTCTCTCTCTCTCTCTGGCCCAAATCATTCGTTTCTACTCTTCTACTAAAAAAAAATGTGCTTTAGAATGAATTCCTTTAATGTTTGGATTCATTTTATAGAAAAAGAGCTGCACTCTTCCTCTTTTACTTTCCAACCTTTCCACTCTCTCCCCCTCACCCTCCCCTCCTGTTAAAACTGTCAATCGTGATCAAGTTTGAACCTTGAGGTTTGGCAGTGTTACTTTCCCGTCTCGTGCACTTGACTCTATCCGCTGAAAGCTTTAAATCCAGTCTATAAATACCTTTGTGACTCAGGTATCAAAACTACAAAGTCTTTCATACTTGACTTGACTTTAACGAAAACTCTCCATTTTCTCTGTGTGCAGCCAGGGGGCTCACTCTTCATCACTACTATTAATAAAACCAACCTGTCATACGCACTGGGTATTGTTGTAGCCGAGCAGTTGCTGCGTATCGTTCCCAGTGGGACGCACGACTGGGAAAAGTTCATCAGCCCAGTGGAGCTGGAGCGCCTCCTGGAGTCAAGTAAGTCCCTCTAATTTCCATACGGGGAAAAGAACAGGCACATGAGAAAACACATTCATTTGTTAATAATAAACAGCAGGAAGTGTTAATAATCAGCACAAGTGTTCAGTTAAAATAAAAATAAAAATCAGACCCGCTCTGAAATTTGTTTCATTCTGAAATGAATATTTTCAGTATACCTGAACTTTTTCTGCAAATGTTCACTTGCATGATGTGAAGTAGTTTTGGGAAGATTACAAATGACAGCAGGACTACTAAAAAGGTTTGCTCCACACAATTCAAGCTCATAGTTGAGATCCTTTTTTTTCACTTAAGGGAAACAAAATTACCAGTCACTGATTGGCACATTAGGAGTGGCAGTTTAATTTTTTATTCATGTAATTAATTTATTGAGTGCACCTGATGAGAATTTTATCATTAATGTGGGATAACTTCATGTCCTGTCCCAACTATAAATTACTTACATATTACTTGTCATTATTTTTCCTTATGGACTGTTAAGTAAATGTCAGTCCTTTACATAACTGAACTTGAATTTAGAAACTTCAGAGGAAATCCAGTCACGTAACCAGCCACTGCAGTCAGCTGCACTGTTACTATGTCATGTTGTTAAAAAGGAAAAGTTTGTGTTGCTGTCATGCCCTCTCTTCTTCGGGCTCTAACCCCTCCAATCTCTTCATTCTCTATCAGATGGTTTCTCAGTGCAGTCTGTACAAGGAATGCTGTACAACCCAGTATCAGGAGCCTGGAGCTGGACAAACAGCACGGCCATCAACTACGCCCTCCACGCTGTCAAACTGAGAGACGATCCCCAGCCAGATCAAGCTGAGGAAAGCAACCCCCACCCAGAGGACCACACTGCAGCTACTCACAGCTGAGCCACAAGACTGGAGAGAAATCAGAAAATGAGAGAAAAAAAAAAAATCAGATGTGTGGAGTTGTAACTTCACAGAGGCCAGAGGCTGGGATGCAGCACGTGACGGTGGTTATTAAAGGAAAGGGACAAACAGCCCTGAGATAGAATTAGAGATGTGTTGCAGTTGCTGGTTTGCACTCAGAGTAAAATTGTGTGATGCTTTTAGTTTCCAGTCAGCCTTTGCTTTACTCTGAGCCGGTGTTACAAATGGTTTTATAGAGTTTAATGAGCTGTGCAAGGCAACTGTGCATCTTCTTATTATGTAATTCAGTAGCAGAGCTGTGTAACAATCTATTCTAGCAACATCAATCATTTGCAGTGTGTCTACTGTACTGAACCAGCGTGGTGTTTTAGGTTGAATATTTTGTGATTTGCCATATCTTCTATTAAAATTATCTCGAGTGAAGCCTAAGAGTAAGAAAACAGATTTGTTTGGCCCTGGCCCCTATACCAACAAATAGATTTCATGCTAATATGAGCTGCACGCTGAAAACCAATTTTAGATGCTAAAGTCTGGAGAAGTCATGTCCGCACGCGAGAGGGGACTCACTTCCTCTGAGATTATAATGGGTCTTCTGTGGAAGTATTATATAATACAAATCATGCCCATGGCAGAGAATAAGTCATGCTTGCATGATGTTCTTAGAGACCAATAACCAGGTTGTAAGAGCTGTGCAGAAATCATATTGTTCTGCTAATGCAGATTATAAAATGGACTCTGAGGTTTATGAGAAGGTCCAGAGGTCCCAAAACAAGGAACAATACTTTTTTTTCACATTGTAAAAATGATTCCAGTGTATAATGTTGATGATAATGATAACCATTGTATTATGTAAATAATAAAGGGAGGTGGGTAAACCTTGAGAGTGCTAAGCACATTTCACAGCTTTCCTGCTACAGCAGTGTCTGCAGCAGACTGTTATTCCCACGTTTGTTCAACTGTCTACAATAACAAACACTGCTGCTGTGATGCGCGCTCCCTGAAGCCGCGGGAGTGCGCACCTAACTTGCAGTAGCCATGGCTGCAGTTGAGACTTTGATTCACGTCACCGTGGGACAGATTGAATGTGCATCGCTCGCTCGTCCTGTTTGGCTTCAACTCAGCACCTCTCGTTGAACCGGACAGGTTGCACCTGTTGACGGACAGGAGACTGGATTTCACTGGCATCAGGGTCATACAGATGGTGATGTATGCTGTTGCCTATAGCTTACGAAATCTTCTTTTCTCCAAGTTGTCTCTGTCCACCTCTCGGCATGCCCGACAAACACACTCACAACACACCAGGTGGAATAACTCGTCATGATGAATGTCTTCCTGCACTTCCGAGGTTGCTCCAGAGTAAGTACACTTTCCTATCTGCCTTTATACCTCCAAGTATGCTGCCCTGTCTACTTTAACTAGTTATTATAAGTTCATTATTAAGGTAGACCTACAATACAGGTGGCACAGTGTTTCCTGCCTTCAACGAATTAAGGCAAACGGACAATGAATGCATTAACACACTCATAAGTTTTTAATTGAACAAAGGCTTATGTGTGGAAATATGATTACATTTTTTACAAAGATCACAAAAAGACATTTTTGTGTTTATGTTATTAGTTACTTGTAGTGATTGAGCCCATAAAGACTAAACAAACCAAGACTACAGACTAAAACAGATCCACTAAAGCAGCGGGTGGAGTCGGTAGTCACTGGACTGTATATGTCAGCTACCACAGACAATTTAATTTCTTACATGAATATTAGATGAATTATGTGTCATGTTGTGTTGCTAGCCAATAGGCTGTGTGTTCATCATGGTTGGCTACTGGTTTCACTGGGATGCGGGGGGCCTCTCAGGGCGGGGTGACTTTTCCACTGGAGGAGACAATAGGCCAGTTGCATCAAGCTGCCAAGCATTAACACATCAATACCGGAAGTTGTCCAAGTTCGTTTAAAAAAATAAAACAATGGCATTGGTTTTGTTCAAACCACACCTGCTCCTTATTACCTTGATCAAATGGCTGTTATTAATAATGTATGAAAGGACAACAAACGTTAAAAGAACCTTAACTCAAGGCCTCCAACTCTCAAATTTTCACAACATTTTTCAAACCACTGTTTACGTGCTCCAGAATGAGCTTTCATGCTCAAGTATAACAAACAGTGGAAACCCCTGTGGTAGAAACTAAGAGGGGTTCTCCAAATCTATGTGAAAGTTCCCCTCAAAAATAAAACTGTAATTGCTTACATAATGTACGGGACCAGGAACCAAAACATGGAGACTATTTTGGAAAAGGCTAAATTGTTGCACTTGATCCTGCTGGTTTGAATAAGTAAAGAGCATCTTTAGCTGCAAATAATTGATTAATGTTTGCGAAATGCCAAACATGGTCCATTTCCAGCCTCTGAAATGTGTTATGCCTGGTAACTAATCACATCTGTCTGTCATGATAGTAAACTGAATATCTTTGGAAACATGATTATGTCACTTTTGGCTCAGGGAAATTGTAGTAGGTATTTGCTTTTTTTTTTACTAGGCCTATTTTCTGCCATTTTATAGACAAATAATCTTCAGTTTGCTGTCCTAACATGAGAAGTTAACATTCAGCTATTAAAAGCAGGGGTATATGTAACTGCATATGTGACATGCAGCCGGTGCATCACTAGTTTTCAATAGCTTCACTAGTTCAATAATGAAAGCTTTTAAAATGTAAGTACTGCTTACAGAGCACAGGTCATCAAATGCAACACAATCCAAAAAGATAATCTTATTTTGAAATTAGTAACCGGAAGTACGGTTGTTGTGTTTCTGGCTCTATGACGTTGTTCTCCAAAACCTGCAAAGGAAGGCGAAGTGGGTGCCGAGCATCATTCTGGAGAGGGTGTCGAAATGTTTTCTCCGTCTGCCTTTCTGGAGGAATATTAGCCGCACTGCCGCCATGCCGTAGACAACCCGCCGGGCGGTTTGATGAAGCCTAACGGGGACTGCAGCAGGGAGGAAGCGGGGTGGCTGTAACCGAGGGAGGGAGGATGTACTGGGCTGCTGGCTTCGCCTCTTCCCGGCCGTGTGTGGTTGAACTCGGGCGGAATCACAGCCTGCCCCTCGGGCTGTGCGCCACCGAGCAGCAGCAGTCTTTGTATGGCTATATCATCACCTTCCCTCTACAGGACTACGGAGGCATCATGTCGGTTCTGGGCTCGGACTCCTGGTGGAAGAAGACCCTGTACATCACTGGGGGGGCCCTGCTGGCTGCTGCAGCCTACCTACTGCATGAGCTACTCGCCATCAGGTAGGGATGCACAGCATGGCTGATTTGTTTATCATCAGCAGCTCTTTTTATTTACCCTTCAGATCTGCGGGTCTAATTACCAGTCACACCTGCTGACAGTGACTGACCCGTGTCATTGGAATGGGCTGTGGTAAAACCATGGCTGGATATAGAAGTGCGTCCATGGGATGTAATTTGTCTACAAATCTCGCGGTGGTTGCTGTGGTTTCACTCCCTGTTTTCTTCCTTCCAAGGACGCGACAGTAGATGGAGAGAAAAAAAATAAATAAATAAAAAAACGAGTCACGCGTCCGCTCGTGTGCCGGCTCCCGTGCCAGCTCCGTCGGCACCTGAGCGTGTATAAATCCAGCGCTCTCCGGGCGCTGCAGTGTCACCACGACCTTTGATTAACTCCTCCCTGGGACACACAGCTGCTGCTTAGACATAATGCAAAAACACACCTATATCCGCAGCAGTATTCTCTGGTACAGGGGGATCTGATCAGGCCGTGCGATGTGAAAGTGATTAACTCAGGATCTATTGTTAGTGCAGGCGATGCGCGCCTGTCAATGGGGATTATTTTGGGCCAGGCCAATGCCGGGGAGTAAGTACATCCTGTGACAGTGGCCTGGTAGTTTGTGCTTTCACTCACCCTCCCCCCTGATAATCTGTGTAACCTTGCATTTCATGCAGAAATGCTGCTGCTGAATCACGTGCAGGCTACTGAGGCTGGACCCGCAGCCTGCCGGCATCATCTGCTCATGCCATGTGATGTGTTGTTGGCACTGGCAGCAGCTCTGCCACAGTGGTCGCCTTTTATTCCCCGTCCCTTCAATGAGAACTCCTTAATGTTTGGAGGGTTCTCTAAGTGGCTCCTCAGGGACATTTCAGCACCACATTTAAATGGACGGAGGATAGGATGCATAAGACACACCAAGCACACTGGTTTCAGCACCATGTGACTGTAGACAGCGACCTGAAACAGTTTCAGCACCATAAGACACAATGGTATACACATACTGTATAGTTTGTGGTACAGCAACAGTAAGGGTTATATCTTTTGCAAATCAGTTCTCAATCATGAGAAAAACAACCAACCACCACTGTTAAACAAAAACCTAAACATCCAGTCTACTTCAGCATGTGTCTTGTTGACATTACCTTTTATTTTCTCATTGTACAGGCCCCCACAGACCTAACTGCTCTATGAGTAAAAAATTGTTACATTGACTATGCATGAACAAAGTACAGTATATTAATTTTGCTCTCCATTAACGTATTCACAGACAAAGTAATGTACAGTATGTTATACTATAATTATATTTTCTTAAGCAAACTTTTATGTGTCATTAATTCAAAATCATATTTATAAGCAGTTCACAAAAGAGTCATGACTTATCAAACTGATATCACAATATTAAGTAGGTTTTTTTGAGCTGTTAAAGAGTGCCAAGCTTCTCCAGGACCCCAAACACAACATTGCAGTTAAAGGAGCAGTTAAAAAGAGCAAAAGAAGCAGCGGTCAAACAGTGTTTTGATGTTTGTGATCTCCAATTCATCTCTGAACTAAAGCCCTTTGCAAAGCTCAGCCTGGAAGATACTTCTTCAATTAGATTTATTACCATTTACCAATTCTACAACACAATAGTTCACTAATGATAAGATCTGCATAATGACAAGAGGGTTACCAGTGTGGCTACTTTGTGAATATATTATTCATAAAATAAGCTTGAAAAATGAGATGTTGCCTGACCATTGTACAGTTATATTAAATTATTCAAATTTAAAGAGCATTGGCCAGTGATAATAGAGATGCTTAACAGAGCAGAGAGAGTCTGTCTGTCTGACTGGACAGTGATGACGCTGATGCTGCTTTGTAAAGTTTGTACCTTCCTGTGTGCTGCAGGAATAACATCAGGTAGATTTATAGATTCAAATCTATTTCTCCTTAAAACAGCATACAAAACTTCAGCGGGTCACGTTAAAGTGTTAGAGAAATGGCAATAAATACAAAAATAAAGTTTCCATGGTATGATCAGGAAAACTGTGTAGTTAATTAGAATTTTGGATTTCTTTTTTGTTTTATTTGGTTTTGTGTGTGACCTATTTTATATCCTGTTTCTGCTGATCTGTTCTCAAATGATTTAATGTTTCATTTTTTGTTTGTCTTTGTTTATTTCAAGGCCTGGTGCTAATAATACAGTGACAGCTCTTAACACAGTTGCTACAGAGACAACGGGACTTCACATCCACTGCAGTCCAGGGACCACAGACAGAGCAAACAACATCAATACAATAAAGTATAATCGCAGGCATACAGTATGACTGAAGCTATAGAGAGTGATTGGAAATATCCAGCAGTGTGTTGGCTTGAAACTGGAGCAGTGTGATGACTCATGTAGTCAATAGTTCAACTCTAACAGAAGCTCTTAATACCACTCAGCTGAGCGGGTATAGTAATACAGGAAATATCAACAATCTTTTCCACATATACACATATACTCATAAATTCTAGCTCAGCTTTTCCCATCCTCTCAAATAGCTAACCTCAAATAGCTTTCTTAGATATAATACCTTGGGTTTCAGGGGTCGTCGTGGTTACCTAAACTTAACTACACATACACAGGTAAACATAGGAAATCATTTACATAGATAACATAGTCTAGATTCTCCACCCCAGAGTTGAACCAGGACAACAAAATGTAGGCCACTACAAGGCTATTGTTTGAAAGTTAATGAAGTGAGGCCACCTGAGTCACTGCAAATTTAAAAAAATGTGTTGGTTGGTGGGTTGTCTTAGAGTGTTGTAGAGCTCAGGGACACGGGGACTGTCAGTGCTGCTATAATAAACTACAGGTGTGACCTGCTCCTCCCAGGAAGGTTTGTTAGAGCCTGAAACTAAACAGCAGCTCCTGCTTTCTGTTTGGATGCTGAGTTATGTTTGGTATTTATCTCACAGCACTGGAGCTTTGAACTAGACTCGGGACAATTGAACATTTTCATTAAAGGACACCACTGCTGTCTTTGAGGCTTTTTATCAGTGGTCCCTTTGCTGTTGTTCCTGCTGGTATCTACACACAGTTGGCAGGGTTAAAGTTATCAAAGCTTTTTTTTTCCCTCCCTGCAGAATCAGCCATTTGCTGTCAGTCAGTCATTTCTGTAAGGCATCAAACTTGAGTAAGAAAATCCATTATAGTAAATTGGTATGTCAGAGATTCCTTTGTTTCCTTATGTCACTGTGTTTGAGTTAAGTGCTTTTGCATTCTGCTTACTGTCAATCAAAAGCAAATATTAATATCTTTTTATATAAGTTGTCTTTATTCATCGGGGAAGTGGATAAATTAAACTTTAGTTTCATAACATGAAATATAGATTTTAAGACGAAATGTACCAGTAAATGTTGGAAAACTGATTAAATACAAATCATGTTTACCCTCTATAGGCAAACTGATCTGGCGATATATATAAACTAGACATAGATTAGTCCAAACAACACTCTTTATTTACTAAAGACTTTGTTTTTCTCTCTGTGTAGGAAGGAGCAGGAGCTGGACTCTAAAGACGCCATCATCCTCCACCAGTTCTCCAGGCCAAAGAATGGTGTGCCCAGCCTCTCACCTTTCTGCCTGAAAATAGAGACGTACCTGCGCATGGTGGATCTGCCCTACCAGGTGATACACAGCACACTCTGCGTCAGTGTGTGTCAAAGCAATAGAGAGAGACTCTGGTTATCAAACAGCTTGTCTGCTACTGTGACGTCCGTCTTTAAATACCTGCTGGTGAAGCTTGAGTTTCTGTAGGTTGTTGTTTGTAGTTGGCTCTTCAGACCCAGTTCCCAGTTCTTGCAATATTTATTCCCAGCAACGCTGCTGCTGCTGATGCTGATGCTGGTGCCAGAAATGCAAAACACATTTCTTCCTGAGTGCCAGAGGATTTTTCTTGATGTTGTACCAAATGCTCCAAAGAAGTTTTGGTGATCTTGATTAATGATAAGTACGCAAGCGAGCGAGCAAAACTTTATTTATATAGCACATTTCATTCCAGGTGGAATCACAATGTGCTCCACAAAGCATGAATTATCAAGGAAGGTGCAACCACAAAAACTATGTGGATAGTGTAAAGATAAAATATTAAACACTAATTAAAAACCCATGAATGATATATATGAATTAAAAACCATTAAGAAAATAAAATAATTAAGTCCAACAACCGATCAGATCAAAAAGTTATTTGATTAAAAAGTAGGAATAGAATGTGATTAAAAAATAATAAATAGTCCAATAAAAATAAGACGTATAAAACCCATAAAAGTAAAATAAAATTGTAAATTAAGACCAGCAAACCAGACGACTGGACTAAAAAGAAATGTTTTCACTTTAGATTTAAAAGATGCAGAGCGTAGGAGCACCTCTAATATCATTCGGTACATGTTCCAGCAGCTTGGGGCATAAAAGCTGAAGGCAGTTTCCCCAGTGTTTGCGGAACCAGACGGCCTGTTCCAAAGTATGCAAATGCCTAGTTTGCTTCAGTGCAGTTCAAATATGTTCACATTATGTTTTTGGGCCATTTCTGGAGAATACAGTTTTTGATCTTTCATTATAAATGCCTAGAAAGGTTATTGTTACCAGTCTACAATATTCTTCTTGTGCAACATTTTTACAACACCTAACCTTTTTGGCTAATCACCCTTCCGAATGTTCAGTCGTGACTCTTTGTCACTGGTTGCGCAGGTTTGCAGTTCAGTCAAGGAGTCAGTTCTTCTTAGGCACCCGAAGAGGTAAAAGTATCCGGTGATTCACTACAGAAAGCCAAATTAAAAGTTAAGGAAAAACAAACTGTTAAAAAAGAATTCTTAAGGGATTGTGTATGGCACCAAGTTGGGCGACTTGAGAGAAGCAGTTAGAAGAGAGAAAAATCAGCAAAAGGAAAACAAATCAGGAGATATACAGAACGCATTCATATTCTCACATGAAGCTGTATCCCTCTGCAGAACTACTTTGATGGGAAGTTGTCGCCGCAGGGTAAGATGCCCTGGCTCGAGTACAACCACGAGCAGGCTTCGGGGTCAGAGTTCATCGTGGACTTCTTGGAGGAGAAGCTGGGTGTCAACCTCAACAGGAACCTCACCCCGCAGGAGCGAGCCGTGTCCCGAGCCGTCACCAAAATGGTCGAAGAACACCTCTACTGGTAAGAGGCTCGCACATGGAGTGTATGTGGTGTAGTGTTTTTGTTTCAGCCTCGTTTCACACACCTGTGATTTTAATGGAAAAATCCAAATATGAAGCCACTTTTACTGTAGATGTTTTAAAGGTAGATTTTCTGTAATTGGATGTAACTGTTATGCCTGAGGGCTGAAATTATACATTTGCTGACTTGAATATGTACATTTGTATTTACATATTCATATTTAAATACACATTTTAATGCCTAAAGCTCAATGTAAAACCATATCAGGAAGCGCCTACAATTATCTAATTGAAAAACTATAATGTTACATTGATTTTAACAGCTAAAAAAAAGAGATGTTGAGTCTTGATCTTTTTGTATAATTTAAGCATTATTTATGCAGCCTTCCAGCCCGGGCTGACTCTATCCTAACCATCACTACGGTTTTATCAGCCACATATCGCTGCAGTGAGTCACTCCGGTACCTTGGGTGAGAAACACGCTGCTGCTAGGAAATCGTATACCACTCCTCCCACGCCCAGAGAGGCTCAGAGTGTTTTCCATTACCTAAAAGCTCAATCTATCATTCACTACCCACACCCCTCACACACACACACACACACACTGATATAACACTGTTTGATCCAGTGTGTTGTGGCCCGTTGTCCTCTAAAATCTTCCCATTCAGAACATTTAAAGGTTTTAACCGTGAGGAAACAGAGTAAATAAACGTGACGTGTGTAACCTCACGGTTTCTTGTGTTGAGAAATGTTGCAGTTGGAAAAAAATGTGTGATGTGAGATTCAATCATTTATGTTGTAAAGAGGGAACTCCGTAACCTGTCTCCAAAGCAGTATAGGTCATTCATGTAACCTACATCCCCCCTTCCTCTCTCTCTCTTTGTATCACCTCCCAGCTCTCTTATCTCTGCTCCTCCTTCCACCCTGTGCCCTGTTTAGACCCACATATAGACCTATCGATTGAATTATTTATGTCAGGGAAGGGCAGTGGCAGACACAGGCCAGCAGCAGCACTGAGATATGGTTAGATCATACAAACACTGTTCTCCACCAGCTTGTCCGACTAATGCTGCTATAAGAATAAGATGACAGGAAACTGAAGAACTGCCAACTGTAGCAAATGTGCTTTATGCTTTATCTAGCATTTTTCTGAGTTTGTTACATATTCGTTGTTAGAGCTGATGGTCAACAAAGACAACATACTCTTTCAAAATGTTATAATTTCTCCTAAAGCTGCACTAATCAACACTTGTGTCATTACTGTAATAGCAGAGATATTGATTGTAACGAAGAACCTAGACAGAGCATTTTAGCCTTTTTAGCTCCTCCTCCCAAACTCTTTTTGAAAGGAAGTTTTTTTTTTGGCCACAAACTGCTCTCACATCAGTCTTGTTTCTAGCAGCTGCAAGCAGCTGTTCTCAGTGAAAATCTCAGATACACAAACTATATGCTGCATGCCCAGTACCAAACAGCAGACAGACGAGGTTAGCGGTTAGCATTTAGCCAATGAAGAGTCAGACATTTCCCTGAGGAGTCTGTGGAGTGCAAAACAGAACTAAAAGCAGAGTGAATATTGGACTTAGATTCATCAGATTGACACGAACTGAAAGCTAATGCTTAAAGTGTAAATAAACAGCTGTTAGCCAACACATTAGCCATAAAAACATTGTAAGCTGATAATATGCTATGATAATATGTTCTGCTGCGACCAAGTGGCTAGAAAATCAATGAATACTGATTTAAATCAAAAAATACCAACAACGGCTTTGAAATTCACTGGATTTTTCTGGAAACCTCAGCAGTATTTTAAGCAAAACAGTTTCTACAGAGAACCCTAACCCAGAAATGCATTTTTATCCCAAACTATATTCATTTGTCTTTAAATTCTGGGGCTAAGAGAAGTAACACAAATAAAACAATATCCTGTTTTGATTTCACCTTTCAGGTGAAGTGAGGTAAAGGTTTTATGCTTCTATAAAGCGCACAGTAACATTTTGTTATCACAATTTTCTCTCAGGGGTCTGATTCCAAGCCCCCCCCCCCCCAAACCTGGAAACAAAGGACAGTATATCCTCTTGGGATATCAGATACTGTGACAGGAAGTAGTATGTGGTCACAGGACAATCACCACTCCCACATGTAATGTAGGCCAGATGCTTTAATTCAATTTTCATTGAGTCACCAGTCATACAGAGTGATCCAGAAGACTGCAGGCTGGAGACAGAGGCTTATTTACAGTCACATCACGGCTCATGGGTTTGTAACTACCAGCAGGAAAGTGACATGTGGCTTCCAGGCTTTCAGACGTACTGAGGGGGAAGCTCAGTCTGTATTTCTAGCGAGGTGGTGTGAGAAAGTGCAAGTGTGTAAGGATGTAGCAGCTTAATCTTGTTAGCGTCTGCACACACAATCAGCTTGGCTGCAGAAACATCACAAATCAAAGAGCAGAAACGACACTGAATGTGCCAAATATCAGGAGCGGTTACTCTTTTCATTATGTTTATTAATTAGGGGAATCCAGGCGGAACAATTCTTCTTTATCGGTTTCCTTTATTAAATGTATTGCAGTCACAAAGGAGGAGACGCAGATAAATAGGACCAGAGTTAAAGAGGGATTCTGAGGCTTTGAGTTGGCCTTGTTTGTACGTAAACACCAGCTCTGTCTGTCTGCTGCTGTGAGACAAATCTCTCCTTGACGTCAGGATGGCTCCTGTAGCTGCCCAGGTTTCCTTTTTTCATTTTAACACAAGCCAGAGAGAATGGACGACTCAACAAAGAGACTGAGCAGTGCAGCAATAAGTCGACGTTTTTGTTCACTAGTTTGTAACCCTAATTTGTAATGGAGTTTCTCAGCTGTGTCACCTTTTCTCCTCTAACCTATTTCTGTATGAGAGGCAGCAACAGACTCCAAGCATTTCCCCTCATGTACACAACAACAAGCTGACAGTTTTAGGGGCTGAATATATGACGAGTTCTGGCAGCGAGCTGAGAGCAGTATAGCTGATGGATGGGCAGTGGGACGGAAGTGGTGGTGCACTTTTATTGATGAGGATGAGGTTAATTGTCAATGGACATAAAGCTTTGTTGGTAACAGGACACGGGCTGAACCCCTGATTAAACAGTCTTATTGTTGACACTACTCTACTGTATCCCTGCATGTTCGATTCATGACTTTTTATAGATTTGGAATTGCTGCTATGAGGAATCGTGTGCTGACGTAAAGAAATTGCTTTTTGTATCCTGATCCTGACACTATAGCTTCTCATCCTATTTTGCTAAAAATAACCTCAGATCAGAGCTGTTTGTGAGCACCTTCACATCTGTATGAAACTCCTTTCTTGTAATTTAAAGACTCTGAGTCAAACGGTCTCGTACAGTACTGTTCAATGTAGATCTGAAGCCTAAGAGCCCAAATTGCAAAGATACAATAAATTTGCATTAAAAGATCCATGATATGAAGAGCCTTGGTGTCAGACCCATTCCTGCTAGAACACAATTAGTTAACCACTGTAACTCTGTGTGTTTTTTTTAGGACGATAGCTTACTGTCAGTGGGTGGACAACTTGGAGGAAACCCAGAAGCTTCTCGCGATGAGCGGCCCGCTGAGCGACACACTGAAGTGGCTGCTGAGCCACCTGAACGGCAGCATGGTGCGCAGAGAGATGTACGGCCACGGCATCGGACGCTTCTCCAAGGAGGAGGTCTACGCCCTGATGGAGAAGGACATGAGAACACTGGCCACACTGCTGGGTAGGACTGTTGTTTGTACGTGTGCTTGGATAAGCAATCATGTAGCCTCCTCTCCAAACCATTAAAATATAAACAATTAGAACTAACAGCTACCTCATCAAAACTGTGAACAGTAACCTACATAGCTACGGGATTACCCAAACTCTGTTACATAATATGATGAAATAGTTGCTGGATTTTTTAAATTGGGATAATAAAATTACCTGCTTTTATCCCTACAAATCCCCGGGCCATTAGTAGAGCGATTTCTATTTCTTTTAGAGAAACACTACAATCTCAGATTTATTCAGAAACTCATTTTCAGCTCAGTTGTGGAGAAATATGAAGTAAATACCAGTGACAGCCTAACGTACACTTAAGAGACATTATAATAAAGTACTGCTTCATTATGAGTAATTCACCCTGAATTATTTCAGACAAATTATTTACTTTCCTCAGACAACATGCCAAAGAAGTATGCCGGTGAATGCCACTTGAATTTTATCAAGATATAGACAGAATGAATGAAAACACGGAGAGGTCTGGACGTCAGCCGGGAGGATACAGTATCAGAGTGTTCAGATGGAAATAAACAGTTGGATGCTGGAAAGAGAGGTGATTTGCATCGATCTGTTTGTGCCATTTCAACTGACCACCACTAACTGTAAAATGGAAAGTCGTTCCCACAGTGAATGCATCGGTATTCTGTGGGACCATGTGGCTTCTCTTTTATTGTTCTGCTGCAGGCTCAAGTGCTGAGGTGTGAATATAAAATGTTTTAGTGCCGCTCCTCCAGCTTCAGGGTGAAATTAGTGTATTATGAAGATCATTCTCTAAAGGTGCAGAGGAGGAGGATATCATTGATTTAGTGTAAATAGTGTTTTAAGGCTTTATCTACTATAGATTTCAGTATTAGGAGTCATGTTACTTTTAAAACATTGTAGTACTCAGACTACCTAATCTAGTAACTATAACAGTGTTTTCAATTCCAATAAAAAGGATTAGATAGCTTATTACTCTATTTCATTATTTTTATTAGCTACCCTGGTGGCTACCACTACGCTAACATGCTAAATAAGACAGTGAGCATGGTAAACATTATACCTGGTAAACATCAGCATGTTAACATTACCATTATGAGCATGTTGGCATGCTGACGTTAGCATTTAGCTCAAAGAACAGCCTCTCAGAGCTGCTAACATGGCTGTAGACGGCTTTAAAAAAAAAAAAAAGAAAATTGGACAGCATCTTATTCACAGCTGTAAAACTACTTGATGTCTCTTCTCTGTTCTGCAGGAGATAAGAAATACTTTATGGGCTCTAAGATGTCAACATTAGATGCTACAGTGTTTGGGCATCTAGCGCAGGCTATGTGGACTCTACCTGGGACACGACTAGAACAACTTATCAAAGGTCAGTGGATCTGTTCAGTATTCAGACGTGAGTGAAGCAGGATATTTCTGATAGATATTTCCAAATCATTTCATGATTACTGTAAATAATATTGCTGTACTTTGAGCTTCATTATGTCTCTTATTTTTGTAGTGTATAAGCAGAATTTACATTGTCATGTACAGTTTTCCCTGCTGCTTCTTCATAGTTATATTTCTCTCTTCCTGCCACTGGATGGCAGTAATATTCTACTGCAATGCAGTGTTGCAGACACAGGCTTTGATTGTTGTTTTCACATCTTGCACAGAGCAGGGAACGCTCGAGTCTGTTATCTCTTCAGAGCAAAATCAGAGCATATGATGTCACGTACGAAAGTTCTCTGTTGTCATTTTGATACATAATTTAAAATAAAGAGCTTGTAGGAAAGAGAAGACAAAAAAAAAACCTGTCTCATAACGTATCCCCAGTGTCTTCTCTTTCTCTGCATCAAACTCTCGATGTCAGTTAGCATCTGCTGGTTTTAGCTGTATCTTTAAAAGCTTGTTTGTGTAATCCTGTGTCTGTCTTTACAGGAGAGCTGATCAACCTGGCCATGTTCTGCGAGCGAATGCGAAGGAGGTTCTGGCCCGAGTGGTTTGTGGAGGTGGAGGATCTTTACTACGATGGAGACAGTGAGAGCAGCAGCGGCGTGTCGCCTACAGGCCTGCTGGACTTTGGCCTCTTCTCCAGGACTGACACTCTGGACGACAGCGACGCCAGCAGCCACTCGGCGGGACACACTCACTCACACTCCCCCGACTCCGACCACTCGCTCTTTGACTCGGATGTGGGCACGGGGTCTGACAATGACATTCAGCTTAAGGAGGAGTTAATGCCGGACCTGGAGGTTTGACCTGAGAAAGGCCGTGATTGGCTGACAGATGGAGACTGACCGGAGGCTGGAACAATCAGTTTTGTTTAATAAACCTGGTTGGAAGAGCCTGTCCAGACAGCAGCTCTCACAGCTGAAGAGACTATTCCAGCTCCTCCACCTCCAATACCCAACATGTTACAACTCCCTGATGGACAAACTGGGTATTTATATGCAGAGCATACAGACTTAACCTCATAATGCACATGCTACTGTACTGTTTGTCCCCTCCCGTAACATCAGAACGGCCCCTGTGGCAGTTTCTCTTTGCCTTATTTGTCTCGTCCTAAGATGTGGAAGCTGGTGAGAAAGGTTAACGCAAAGGAACCGTCTCATGAAAAGTGCGGCAACGACAGAGGAGTGTTGTAGACACGACAAGTGGCACTTCACTTGCTATGAAATGACGCAACTAATCACCACTCTGCCATGTGTCTTAACGCACAAACCTTTTCAGACAGGTGGAGATTGATCATGTGGCTAAAAGGAACAGCTGCTGTGTCCCAGCCATTAACCCTCTATGTGCTGGAGTGGAAACACAGTTGATACTGAGTGCCAGTTCGCGCCTTAGATTTGTCCTCACGTCATCTCCTCTATCTATGCTACCGTATGTGGGAAGAATCTGTATCAAAAAAATGATGTGTCTCCACCAGACCACAAGCCCAGGTCCACTTGTCGGCCGACTGAATATGAGTCAGGAGGAAAGATGAGCAGACTTGTGCCTGTTTCATTTACTGGTCATCATCCTTATTTCTCTCCGTTAATTAATTATTTGTTTGCACCTTGTTATTGGTGAGCTTGGAGCTTTTGGTAATTCACTTCATGATCCTTTAGATCTTATTGAAGAGCTGTAGTTTTTATATTTCACCACTAGATGGAGGCAGCAGTCAGTTTGATATCTCCTTCATTCTGTAACATCAAGGTCATTCCACCCTGAGGACCTGCAGTGGATTTAACACAGCAAATTATTTCTCCCTCACTCCTAAACTTTAGTGTCCTGGTTCCCATTCATAGGTAACCTATCTCTGTGTGTGTGTATGTGTGAATGCATGTATATTTTGCATGCATACTGTGACTGAGCACAGCAACAGATCAGCCTTAGTGCTCAGAGTCAAGGGTGAAAATACTCTGCAACAGCTTTTGTTGGACTATAATTTATTATCAGTGCCACTTGATTATTATTCTTTCTATATGAACATATGTGTCAAATATATATTTTTTGTTAATCCTTGCTTGTTTATTTCTCTCAAAGAGAAATGTTATTTTGCACTAGTGGAAATGTATTTTCACCTTATTTCAATGGGAACAGTCTGCTGGGTGGAGGTAGACAACAGAATAGGCCAAATGAATGGGAAACATAAGTGTGTGTATCAGTAGTGCAGGACGCTGAGTGTTCTGATCATGATTGTGCTGTGAGGGGACAGTGCTGCTTATGTTGGCTGTGTGTCCGAATGTTACTCTGTGTGAATGTCATCAGTGAAGCAGTTGATGGGAAAAGTCTTCTCAGAGACGCATGATACCAAATCAAACAGGACTGAACATCACTGAGTGAAAAACCCTGAGTAAAAAATGGACCAAAATGTGTCAGGAAGTGTTCACTTTTTTGTCTGTCATGTTAAGCTTGGTGGAAACGCTTGTAATGGCAATACAGTACCTATGATGGCTGTAAAAAAGATTGTGGTGCATATAGAGTAGATGTGACTTAAGTTAAAGGATTCGTTCACCCAAATTACAAAACATAGTTTCTCACGTACCTGTAGTGATATTGAGTCATGGAGATAGTTTTAGTTTTATTTTTCAAGGTTTTGCCTTCAACCCAATGCAATAGAGGTGAATGGGATTTCATTTGTGGTGCTCACAGCATTGAATATTGACATGGAAAAATTCAAATTCAACATGCAAACATCTCTTGAATGCCTGTTACTCTGGATAATACTCAACATCTTGTCATGAGCTTCCATAGGGAGTATTTCATCAGAAAGGAGTTCAGATGGAGACCGTTTAGAGTAAGGCTGTCATAAAGAAGTACGTGTAAATGATTCAAATGACTTTGAATGCAACACATGTAGTCTAATCCCAACCTATCTGGTAACACTTCATTTGCAGTGCCTCCGCTGCCTCACTTGAGTGGCAAGCTGACACTGTAAGGCAGTTGCTTTTTTTTTTATAAAGGCAGCAAACAGCCATACCTTTATCCATAATCTTTCTATCTATGCTATCACATCCAAAAATGCTTCCACACATTATTTCCCAGGTGGTTTGGTGTTATCATTATCCATTTGACACAGCTCCCCAGTGTACCTGCTCATATACTGTTATTATTGAGCATGGAAGTTTATTTTTGACTGTGACAGACATTTGAATTTGTTTTGAAAAGTTAGTGATTCAAGCTGAGATATGTGACAGCCCTGGTTCCCACTGAGGTCTGTACATGATTTAGACTAACAGGGACATTGTTTTGGTAAAGGGATGTTTCTGTTGAATTATTTAAAGCTGCTACAATCACAATTTGTACAGTAACAAATGGACCAAATGACGTATGCGTAATGTATCACCAACTCCGCTGTGTTAGCCTTAGCTCTATGAAGCATTTTACCATCTTTTACCTCTTTGTCTTCCTGTTTTGGTTTGCTCTCATCAGCATTGTTTACAGACGTAGCAGGCAGCTGTCTCCATTGAAAAAGCTCTGATAAACCCACCGTTCACCAAACAGCAGACAGACAAGTTAGCGTCTAGCCGGTGAACGTGGTGGAGCCTTTAGCAGCGAAAGAGCCCCATTTTTCCCTCAGGAGTCGGTAGAGAGCAAAACACTGATAGAAAAAAAAAAAAAAAGTGAACACTGGTGTGATATTCAACAGGTGGATACAAACATGACTTCAGATGCATGCTAATGTTGCTCACCATATCAACGTCAAAGGTGATAATATGTCAGTGCTGTGTTTACAAAAAAATCAGTTAATGCAGTTTTAAATATTAGCTTTTTTTTAATGCTTTGAGTATCACAAACAAAATTGTATTAACTTCCATTACATTGGGGTGGAGACAGAAGTCTTATAATCTCATAAACCCAAAACTGTTTGCATGGTTATGTACCACTTGCAGTGACTGAGAGGAACTTTTCAGAGTGTGGGTGAATAGATCCTTTAAAATGAAAAGCCTAAGTAGGTGGAAAAACCGGAGTTTGACCCAGGGACTGAGAATCTAGAAACAACCTTTCTTCCATCATGTCGTCCTGTGGTCTGCGTCCCGACCTGCCCTGACCTGGGTCGTGTGCTCTTCAGTTGCCTCACCCAGTCTGGGCGTCATATACAGTTGGACTGCTTTATTCAAGCCATATTAAAACTAGAAGTCTTGTTATTGGAAACATGTCATAGCATTACTGCTGCGGTAATGTAAATATTGTATGTGTGACAAAGTATACCATACTGTATGTAGAGCTGACTGACTGAAAACTACCTATGGGTGTGCAGTCATAAAAACTGAGACTGGATGATTTCAATAAAGAATAGCTGTGACAATTTTAAACATCATGTGTCCTGGGTTAATAAAATGGTGTTGATGTCATGACACAGCTTTATTGAGCCGCACACTGCATTTTTATTGTGCGATATTGTCATATCCCTGACAGTATTTTATGTGTGTGGTTGCGTGTTTGCAATCAGGCTAACAAGTTGCAATCATTCAGGTGCGGAGGGGGGCTGATTAAGACTCTGCCAGCCGCTGGAGGCAAGACAGGAGGAAAGAGGAGAGGAGGAGAGAGCAGAGGAAAAGTTACAAGGAGGTAGGGGATGAAAAAAAAAATCAGGGGGAATGGAGAAAGTTGAGCCGGGGCAAAGAGGAAAGTAACCAGGAGCAAGAAGAGAAGGAGGGATGAAGAGGAGAGCAGGTGGTGGAGAGGAGAGAAGGGGTGAAGAGGCCAGGACTGAGGAGTGGAGGGGTGGAGGGAAGTCACTGGGGAGGAGGAGAGAGGAAAGGAGCATCAGGAGTTTTTGGAGGGGAGAGATGGAGGGCTTACTGGGCTTCCTAAAAATAACAGTTAATTCTGAACGCTGCAGCCAGGATTTTGACTAATAGAATAAAAGAGAGAGATCACGTCACCCCGCCGCTTGTGTCACAACTCTGGCTACCCCCTATCTTTAGAACTGAAGTCTATTTACTCATCTATGAAGCCTTACATAACCTTCTTATGTACCTGCCATTGGATCTTAGAGCAGCAAACTCCCTTGGTAAGAAATTTAAACATATTTTACTTATTTTTATTTTATTTTTTTATTTTAATTTTATTTTTTGACCTTTCATTTTAATCTTGTCTGTAAGGCACTTTGGATTCTGTCTCTGCATGAAAGGTTTTATACAAGTAAATTAATTATTATGATTCTTTAATTTTAAGAGACAGAGAGAATAAGAGGATGGAGACTGCAGAAGGGAAGGAAACGGTGTGAAGTCAGAGAGGAGAGGATGAGGCGGCTGGGCTAGGGGCCCGGGGAAGAGAAGCGAGGGCCACGGATCAGGGAACCAGGCTCCCGGGGGGACGGAGCAGGTGCAGGCTGCGAGCGAGGCCTTTGGGCCTGAAGGGGCTGCCAGAGCTTAAAACAATCTGCACTGCTCCTTTTTTAATTTGGCTCTCTGAACAGCCCACCCTCCACACTGACTGTCTCTCGCTCGCTCTCTCTCTTTCTCTATGCTTAACAGATCAGCGATCCACAAAGAGGGGTAAACACACACAGAGCAAAATTAAAATCGGAACTCCCCTGGCACGGCAAAACAAATTAGAGCAAACAAATTACAGAGAGTCAACACACAAACAGTGGAGCATCTGTGGCTCTCTGGACTACTGGAGCCGGTGGCTACCTCCCACACCACCACCTATAGTACACGCTCGCAATAAAGTCAGTGTCAATACCACAGACTCAATCATATTCTCCTCAAATCACTGTGACTGTCTGCGTTTAAAACAGTGTTGTTTTGGGCACAGTCTTCTTGTTTTCCTCTTTTGCATGGTTAAAAGCAGCTGCAGGAAGTTTACAAAGAGACCCGACGAATGGCGGATGCATGTTTATGAGCATCAGTGTGTGTCATACACAAATACATGTACAGTATGGCAGCCTTGAATACCAATTAAATCTTTTCTGTTCTGATTCAGTGTAACACGCCTGCTTTCTCTGTTCGTTATTCATGTTATTAATTTGAACATCCACTCTAAAGCCATTGTTCTGGTACCCCACATGTTTTCGTATATTATTATGTATATTATGTAACAGACATTCACAGAGAAGCGACAATTCAGTTTGGTAATAGAAAAGTGTAACATCGATGATGAACATCGGATTTTGGCTCCAGCGCCAGAGAAAACATCATCTCATTCAGGGGGAAAGAACATAGACGCGTTTAATGCTCTGACAAAGGTTTACCTGGCTGACAGCTGAGACTATAAATTGGGTTTTTACAATAGATGTAAACATGCATGCATCTAGCTTTTTTCATGTGATATTTTTGGCATCCTGCACCGTCTTGTCTTCCAGTTGTTGTGTGAAAGTTTCGCAGAAAGCAGAGCTCACATAGCGGATGTCTGTTGTCGAAGAGGCACTAATATACTTTTTTTCTCAGAGATGAGTCACAGTCGACTGGAATGAATTTGGTAAGAAGCTCAGCTCTCACTTTTCTACACCAGAAAAGCTTCTATAATAAAATATCTGTCATTAACTTATGTTAAACAAATAATTTGTGTGCTGTATGTTTCCAGCCGTTCTCTGTCCGCTGTCAAAAGGCAGTTTTTTCACACGTATTTCATCTGTTACTATGTATTTGTGTGTGTTTTTTCTCTTTTTTTTCTGTGTGTATGAACTCAGTTGGTCTTGGCTGGCCCCTCTCCCTCTGCCCCATGGCCCCTCTGGCCCTCTGGCAGTGGCCTGTCCATCTGCCTCCTACTGTCTGGGTCTGGTGGGACAGGGGCCATGGAAGACCCCCCACACCTCTCTCAAACCTCCTCCCACCAAACACCCTCACTAGCCCCCAGGCCAGCTGCTCAGGCCCCAGAATCTGCACTGCACTGCCAGGTGGGCCCCAGGATATGCAGTTGGACCCCTTAATATACACACACAAACACAGAGGAGTGCACAAGTACACACACACACTCTCACAATACCGACACATATGCTCAGTAAGCCTCTTTACAAATGGAAGCCCTGAAACACACATGGTTACACGGGTGGCCCACATGAAAAACCTTCCTCTCTCTCTCACACACACACACACACACACTCACACACACACACACACATCATTTGTGTCTGCCAAACCCTTTAACACGCAGCCTTTGCAGGCTCAGGTGTTTCCCACAGCTCCCTATAATGGTCTGAGTTCACGGGGGTGAGACACCAACAGGTGGCGCTGTTTTCTTTACTAATTACAGCTTTATTTATTCATTGGCATGGGGAAGCTTCCAGATGACTTTGGCTGGCCCGCTCAGTCACAGGATAAAAGCCAGTGTGTGATCGTGTGTGTATGAGAGTGCGTTTTTCCAGGATGCATTTTTTTCTCTCCTGCAGGACACGACCCATTACTTACCTTGTAGTACGTTTATGCTTTTACAATTTTCAGTGTTTTGATGAATTCTTCTTGTGAGTATTTTCTTTACTGGAACTAAATGAATGATATTAGATGAGATGTTGTGTCATTTAAAACTTTGTTTACAGCTGCCAACAGTCCCAACAGGATGCTAATGTAGCCCAGGGCCTAATGATGAATTAACACACTTGCACATAAATAGAGAGAGTCATATCTTTAAGAACCCAAAAAGATGTATACAATAGACCATATTCACAGGGCAGCCATTTTCCTGTGACATCAAGCTCAAGGTGAGGAGCTCAAATGCTGTCACTGAAAGGACAATGTTGTACTGCTGTGTTCCAGGTTGCAAGTCATATAAACATTGAGACTCTGACAAACAGAGAGAGCAATTTAAGTGTTCAAGGCTTCCTACCCTCAGAGGAAAATGGCGACCGTGTAAATATGGTCAATAATACTCTATGTCCCTGCTCTAAGGTCTGTGCTTGGCCCACTTCTGTTCTGTGTATACATTCTGACACTTGGTTACATCTTCAAAAAAATACAACATAGATTTTAATGCTATGCCAAACAGTGACAGTCAGTGACCACTCCAAGCTTCTGAAAGTAGAGACCTGCTTGTCTGAAGGTCATCAGTGGATGTGTAACAACTTTGATTGGTCAGAGGACTGGATTGCTGGGTTGTTGGTCCATCCAGAAATTGATCAATCAATGGAAAACTTACGTTTCCATAAGTCATGGTGGCTCCATAATTTCTCGGAGACTGTCGAAATATCTGCCTTTTTTCATTTATATAATAATTTAGCCCAGATCCATCCCATTTTTTCCAAGTCAGACACAGAAATCCTTATGCATGCATTTACAACATCCACAACTGATTGCTGTCAGTAGGAAAAGAAAAAAAGCACATTGCAGCAAAGAGCAGTTGCCAGAGTCTTTACAAGATCTCCAAAGTTTGATCATCCAGCACCTTTGTCAATGCAGCATTTTCTGCATTGGCTCCTGATAAAAGCCAGCGCTGATTTCAAGATCCTCCCTCTGACTTGCCAGAGTTTAAATGGACTGGCTCCTTTTGAGATCTCCAGTCTTCTCACTCCATACACTCCACCTTTACATTCCCTTGATGCTTGTTAATTGACTGTTCCTAGATTTAATAAAAGGATCTTATGTGGCAGAGCCTTTGCACATCAAGCATTCCCTCTTTACAATAAACTCACACCTCAAATCCAGAAGGCGGGCTCCGTTGAGATTGTAATGTCTAGACTTAAAACTTTTCTCCTTTCTCAGCTTCTAGTTTCTGTCGGTGGGGAAACTTATTTCTTTGATATGGCCATGTTATTAGCAAACATTTTCCTATTTATACTTCCTGCATCCTGTATCATTTATTTGGAATCATAATTTAAAAATATTAATTATACAGCTTTAACTTTCTTTAACTCTGTGCGTGTGAGGTCTTAGTATGTCTTATATTTTCACCTGTGACGCGTATTAAGTTGAAGCGTGTTCTACTATGGATGTGGTAACTCCTGTTCTCCTGCGCGCTGCGATCTCATCCGATCCATAAACTGTCCAGCATTAGAAACTTTTTCTTGTCAAGTTTCCTTCACTTTTCAAGATCCTTGAAGACAGAGTGAGTCAGTGAGTCTCCTGATACTGTGGTGTGTTGTCGCACAGAGACGACACCACCATGGACCAGAACCTATCATAGCTTACCTTCTGTCGACCCATTATCTGTCTCCCCCGCGCTTCTCTTCCCTTTCCTCCCCTTTCCCTCCCCTCTTCTTCCTCTGGATGTTATCTCTAGCCGCTTATGCCCTAATACCCCAATTGTTGTGCTCTAAAAACAATAATTAGCAATCCCAAACGAGACTGAGGGGCGAATTTAACAGCTTTCTTCTGATGTGGTTTTCCCCCCTCTTTTCTCTTTATCTCCCCCTCCTTTTTTCATAAGAG
>NW_019524978.1:952480-952871 GCF_002814215.2 Seriola lalandi dorsalis | reverse complement strand
TTGAATCTGGCTCAATTATTCAAGTGTTTACAAGCACAAACACTCTGCCAGGTTGGAGGTGTGTATGTGAGTGTGAGAGTGTTTTCTAGACATATTCCCCTTGTGATTCACATACAGTCTGTATATACACATAGAGAGTGCAACATCTGTGCCTGTCACTGAAAGCGTAAAAAGTTATAATACAGGGAGCCATTTACAATTTACACTCGCTAAAGCTCAACTGAGAAAAATGTTGCTTCAATCTTCTCTGCAAAATGTGACTCTCTCTGCGCCCAAATGAAGATCTGTGCGGAAAAACAGCTGACTGTATTTCAGTCATACACCCTATGCGTGTGTGTGTGTGTGTGTGTGTGTGTGTGTGTGTGTGTGTGTGTGTGTGTGTGTGTGTGTG
>NW_019524978.1:874232-952430 GCF_002814215.2 Seriola lalandi dorsalis | reverse complement strand
AGCTGATAGTCCGAACTTTTACGCAACAGATCTGTGCGCAGCAGCAGTTGTCGTCATTCCCCTTTGAACCGTTTGGAACAGGGCAGTCACACAGGGATGCTTTTACATGCAAGAAACTTAATAAGGCTTAAATACACTATATATTCATTTTTCTTTTTCTTTTTTTTTTCTTCTGAACCGTGCTTTCCAAGTCATTGCTTTAACACATTTGCTGTGAACTTCCATACAAACAACAAAAAGAGCAACAAGATTTTTTTTTTTTTTGCCTCAAGATTTTGACCTGAAGTCAAAAGGGCATTCAGATTCCAATTAAACAGCTTTTACTGTCTCCGCCTGTCTGAGAGAATAAAGCCACCAGCAACCTGCAGCCTCTTCTTTTCTCTTTCTGTGAGTTCTTTTTTTGTCTTTCCTCTCATCCTGAGGTCAGAGAAAGGGCAGTCACTTGTTTCAGGTTGGAACACCTGCCATGTTCAGCTGTTACAGCCTTGTGTGTGTGTGTGTGTGTGTGTGTGTGTGTGTGTGTGTGTGTGTGTGTGTGTGTGTGTGAGCGTGAATCCAGTGCACTTAGGACCCAACCCTATAGGGGGCAGTGTGATACTACAAAAGAAAAACTGATACAGAACATCATGATTTCACAGACAACACAGAGCAGCAGTGTGAAAGTGTGCAGTACTGACAGCACACTGTGTTGTTTGTTGCTAATGAGGACCAATCACAGGTAGTGTTTCTTTAAATTACAGGAATTAAAATTAATTTTTTTTGAGGTGTGATATGTGGAGGCTTCTCATACAAGCCTGTTTGGTGTTTTCGCTTTTGCACATTTAAATTGGTACTCTATTGCAAAGTATGAAGTACAAATGTTTGTGTGTGCAGTTACAGCCAAGTCAAACTGAAACTGTAATTATGTGCTGAATATAAATTAAGTCAAAGAAGAAAAATTGTCAAAGCTACAGTTAAAGTCAAACCAAAAGTTTATGGTAAATTTAATCTTGAATCTTGAATGTGAATAATCTGGAACAAAGATACAGGTAAAGTGAAAAAATAGCTACATTTTCAAGTCTAAAATTAAAGTTTAACCTCAATGAAATCTAAAATCCAAGCTAAATGTGACCTCAAGATAACTCTAAAGCTAAAGCATTACTTACAGCTGAAGATAAAGGTATAAACTTCAGGTCTCATCTAAATATACATCTAACAGTTAAAACTAAAACTAAATTAGAAACTTTAAACACATACCTGAGACTGATGTTAAAGTTAAAATTTAAAATGAAAGCTTTGCAAAACTTACAGCTTTGAGCAGAGGAAAAACTTGAAATTTGGTGAAATTAGCAGAACAGAGTGAAAATTACTGTCTGCTTCCACCGCCCAAAAGGATTGAGTGAGGTAAGACACTCCACAAACAGGCAGCCATGTGACACTGAAAAGCTGCTGTGGAAAGCAGAAGTGTCAGGGTGGAGGAGAGGTGAAAGCAGTTCACCTCCAGTGACACATAGTCATGTGCACTGAGGAAAACTTTTCCTAATCTCCATTCTTACAGCAAATTATTTCAGGTGCCTGTAAAACCAACCCTGCTCTCACTCAGCGTGACTTTATTAAAGCTGTTGGCTGGCCTGTCCTCATGAAAAACACATTGTCACATCATCCATCCGTTTCTCTTTATTCAGAGTTCATCCACATTTCACTGAAGTTAAAAACCGTGTTGGTATGACTGTTGCAGGAGTCTGAAACAGTCTCCAGCTATTTCAGACTAGTTGATGTCAGTCTCTCAGAGCCATGCCCTGTTTCATTTCCTTTAGTATTTACTTTGTGCAGAAGGATTTACTTGTGGCCGGCCAGAGCCACAGAGTCTAGCTTAAAGCCAAACACAGGCACTAACCCATTCATCACCCTGGGCTTTCTTGCTTCTGTTTGTGTTCTCCCTGTGTTACAATCAATCATGTTTAATTCAATAGGCCTCACTTTGCAAAATCAAATCTGGAGTTTTGGATAAGAGTTTGTGTTTACTCGTGCAGCACGTTTACTTATGATTATTTGCATTTGACAATTTAGCAGGAGTAAACCTGAGACAGGTTCCACCCAAACTGTCACACATTGCACCTCTGTCGAGGGACCAACCTGTACCGGCCTGCCAGCAGCTTGCAGGCCTCCCCTAATATATAATCTGTTGTTATACTGTCACCGCAAGGAGCACAACCAACCCCGCAGAGACGGCACCGAAATTCATTAATCTAATTAAATATGTCGTATTGCCCAAATGAGACGCTGGTATGGCTTTGCTTCAGGATAAGTGCAAAGTAAGGCTGGGTCCCACAAGAGTAGCATACAGCCGACGTGCGCTAACGCTACTGCGCTTCATTACACTCTTAATTACCTATTGTTTCTAACTAGTTGGTGGCGTTTTAATGAGAATCTACAGGCAGTTAAATGTAATCTAAATTTTCTAATCTACTGGTCCATTACCAAGGAGTCAAAATGTTATTGGTTTTGTGAGTAATCAGACTTTTAAATGGTGCTGATATCACTCCCGGAGGGCAAGGAGTGGGTTTCAACTGTGTAATTGAATTCTGTTTTTTTTTTTTTTCTCCTCCTCCTTCTACTTCTTCCTCTTCTTTTTCAGAGAGCTGAGAGGAAGGCTTTTCTGTTGCGGCTGGTCGCTCGGGTCGAGGAGCATGTCTTCGGTTCCGGTTGGATCACAAGGTTTTTCCGCTCATGGGTCACCATGGCGACCCCTTCAAGAAAATGTGTGTGTGTACGTGTTTATGTGGAATGTGTGTATGTGTGTGCGTGCATGCATTTTTATGTGTGTTTGAGTGTGTTTGTGCCCCAGCCAGCTTCAGTGCTCTGCTGTGCTGTCACCTGCAGCCAGATAAGCCAAAGGATTTATCACCCAGTGAATTGCCTTTGAGTGGTGGATAAAATGGCTCCAATACATTCTCATATGAAAACGCTGCGAGGTTAATGAGAGCCAAATTCACAGAGGGCTAAATCTATTAGGTTTTCATGGATGGAATCAATCAACATGCACCACACCAGCTGATTTGTCATATTGAAGCATTGCCCGTTTGAATTCCAAAACACAGTCCTTCTCACGGAATGATTCACTTTGATTTTGATTGCCTCTTCATCAAGAAGATGACAGCTATGAACTAATTTTCTTTTCTATCATGTTACACACTTATTAGCTCCGGCTGTCCTTGGCAGATGACTGATTCTCTCCTTTTATAGAGCTACAGTTGGATTTCCTTCAGGTCTGTTCAAACAATCACAATGTTCCTGTTTTCTTTTTGAATCAAATTATTTAGTTTTCACAATTTTTTCATTTGCATAACAGATTAGCCTTTGACTCATTAAATTCCTTTAGCGGTATCCTGCTCATGCACGTCTTGCGGATGGTTTGCTTGATACTGACAGTTGCTGTTTATAGTGCTTATATACCTTTACATCCCCAGTGGTTCAGTGTTTAAAATGGACATATTCTCTGCTTGTTCTCTGTGTTGCTGAGTTAGAGTTAGACGATAAAATTCGTACCACTCTCATGTTATGAAGCTACTATAAGCAGCTGGTTAGCTTAGCTTAGCATAAAGACTGAAAACAGTGGGGAAGAACCCAGCCTGGCTCTGTCCACACCATGTCACTTTGTGTAAAAACAGTGACATGTTGTGGTTTTACGTGGGGGTTACGTGCCAGACCATTTCTTGGCCTTGAGCTGTAACCACTATCCTGGATTCTCCGTTGGTTGTCTTCTAACTTCATGGTGATGACACAACTGCAGGACTGTGTAATTTTCACACATAGGTTATTTGTACAGGTTCAACACATTAATTTGTGAATTTCGGAGGTGCTGGTGGGATGATTTTATTACCTCCAGACAATGTTCAGACCAGAGACTGTATATAAAGATGAACGTAGTCTCTCTGATGTCACCCCATAGGTTTCTGAAGAGAGGTTTCGATTCTCAGAGCGGGCTGCTCTTCCATCTTGGCAGTGCTGACTCCACCCCTAACCAATACTACTACTAATACTAATAATCTAAAAATGAGCAAAGCTCGGTTGGGGCCTGTGTGGAGCAGAGGCTTCAGTGCATGCTAGTTTGTGGCAAACATACGCTCACCCAGCTGCCACTCAAAATGCATAAATTTAAGCATTATAACATTTAATCACGTGATTTACACAAAAAGTTGTCATGAAAAGGGAAATTAGCTATACGCTGTGAACGTCTTTATTCTGCTGTAAAGTGGAGCATTTTGGGGATTGACCATAGAATGTAGGGATTGACTCGCTTTTGGAGCGAGCCTCAAGTGGCCATTCGAGGAACTGCAGTTTTCAGCACGACCGTGCTATCTTCATTTTTCAGCCCTGGAGGTTTCTGCTTGGTACAGACATGTAGGTGGTATCAATCTTTTCTTGTAACCCTCAGCAAGAAAGTGATTAAGGGTCTTTCACAAAATGTTGAACTATTCCTTTAAAAGAACAACGACAGCCTAACAGATCAAGAGGTTGCTGTTTGGCTGAACCTCACAAGAAACCTCCTGTTTAGATGCCAACTTGTCCTGACAGTGAGTATTTTAGCGCCTGGTGAGTTGGGGTGTTCATTACTGTTTAGCGCGCTGATACTGGACTTGATAAAGGACTTCCAGCAGCTCAAGCCTCCCCTGGATTTTCAGATCTTTCTTCAATAGCTCTGCTCAGACGGCACTATGTACAGTAGGAGAAAGCTGGCATCACTTTATTCTCTGTGTGCAGACGCTGTGATGCTTCACAAGAGAAAATGTCTAATCATTGCCTTGGAAATAAAAAACCTAAGACGCATTTGTCTTGGGTGTCTAGTACCTTTCTCTCAGTGCGGTGATGGATGACAACCTTGGTGTTGAGTGAGTGTGTTTGTCTATCGTAGCCGTGCAAAGTGACCAGGGACAGGCGCCAACAGAAAAAGGCCTTGTCCCCCAACTAATGAGCAGCATTATTCAAATGGAGTCTTTGTTGTCAGTGCACCGCGCTGTAGTCCGCACACTGCTGTCACAGGCAGCATCGGCTGATGCACCTCTTCCTCATTTTGATGCTTTACCAGTTTATCGCCTATTGAAATGCATGTGGGAAAATAAGGCACCTTGAGACTGTTGGTACTTGAGATTTCACTTGCTGTTCTGTATATACACCAGGCTGCTGGAGATCATCTAATAGTTATCACTTGCTTAATATACTCATCTTCTAAAAATAATAAAAGGGATGATTTTGTTGTGCTGTAGCCTCAGCGGATTCAGATGAAAGGCTTTTCAGAGGAGGATTACCCTCTGTGCTGCCAATACATGGTGTCAGCACAGGATCAAACAGCAGGTGGGCACTGAGCAAAAGGCACAAAAAAGACAGCAAACACAAAATGTCAACAAATAGAGGAATATCACCCAGTTTGTCTATCACACTGTGGAGTCACATGAAAAAAACCAGGAGAGGAGATTTCAAGGCCTGCGCCGGCTGACAGGAGGAGCAGCAGTGAATAAAGGAGGAGGGAAAAAAAAAAGATGGGAGTCGAAAGAGAAAAATCTGCCTTTCTACAAAGAAGGACGGGTGGAAAAAAGAATGCAGGGTGTTGGAGGAAGCTCCTCCGACCGAGCCCATCTCCAGCTGTCACAAATCATTTCTGCTCGGGAAGTGAGGGGAGGCGAAATGTCAAAATATTTGAATAAATTCCACAGAAGCCTGTTGAGAGTGGGGCGGTGCGGCGAGAGGGGTATTGTTAGTGCCAATGGGGTGGAGAGGGGATGAGAGGGTTGGGGAATAAAAAGGGGGAGGGGGGTGGGGGGCAGTAGTGGAGGGGGTTTGCATGTGAATTAGCCTTCACAGGCCTCTGGAGGAACATGAGCTATATGGAAATCAAAGGTTTGTCCACTGCAGTGATATTTATGGCTCATTTTAAACAATTTCCTCCCTTGGTTTAGATACCTGATAATAACACTGACAACACACAACAATACAGCTATGCTGTGTGCCTTCACTGTCTCTCTGTACTGTATACAGTACAGCTCCTGACTTTTAGACAGCTAGAGACTCCTCACCTCCACATCACAGTCTGTACATATGTTATCTGCCCCAGTGAAATGAATACCTGATAAGATGTATGTCTGTATTTTTCATGTATGTTCTTCTCTAGACTGGTGACTGATGTGAATAAGGTTCAGTATATGTTGTTTTCACATCTTGATGCAGTGATTTCAAAGTTTTACCATTGACTGTATATATTTTATATATCTGCTAGATGTTCATGTCATGTGCTCACTACTGTTGTAGTTTTTACTCGAACAACTATCATAATGCAATAATCTATGCTACTACTCTCACATTTCCATTCCTACATTTATTATTAAAATTCTTTAAAGGAGCTATTTGTGGGTTTTGCTATTGCTACATAGCTAACTTTAGCATTAACAGCTGTTCACTTACCAGTCTAGAAAAAATCTTGTGAGTTCAGCATCAAACTACCAAAAGTGAACTCGCTTTACTCACCAAGAGCTGCCTCCAGTGGTGGAAAGCAACAACAATGTTAACTTCTTCATCAAATCTTTTCTTCAAACGAAGATAGCACTCTAACCAACAAGCTGTGGCCCATTTTGTCACTTTCCGATAGCGACTCACTGTAGCCTCCAATCTGCCTTGAAGACATAGTGCTTCTCAGAGGATGTATTATAACGTCTTCTCTTGTAAACGCAACAATGGCTGAAGCTCTTGTTAACATCAGTCACCACCACCTGCTCCCAGCAAGTAACCAATTGACATTGTCATTTACATAATTGCCATTTGTCATATTGTTACAATATTCTGCCATGTATTTGTTTGCTCTACCCACGTCTATTTAAATATCTGAAGGCACCCATGGGTGCCTTTGGAACTTTTATATCATCTTGATGTAGGCTTGTATTTGATATGACTGAATAGCTTCTACACTAGATGGTTAAGCTTGTATTTCACAATTGTTGGGATGCACCTTGTTGTGAGTGTTGTGTTTTCAGGTGAGTGTGAGTGATTGAGTTGCTGTTGGTGTACGACTTCCTGCAGTGTGTCAACTCTTACTGTGGTGAAAATGTTCTTCCTTAAATGTGATGTATCTCGCTTGTCCCTCAGCTGTGACAGACCTGCAGCTGTGAAACAGTGGAAACGTTCACAACACCTTGGACTGAGCCAGATGTTGTCCCTCCTTCAAGAGCTACAATTTTTCTCATTAATCCATGACTCCTGTTCAGCTGACTTTCATCATTTAACTGTTGAAAGATTATGAAACCTTGTGCAGCCCAACAAAGACATATTAAGGGCATGTAAATCATTGAGACTTCATTACAGTGGCCTATGCAGCTCTTCTTCATTATAGGTATCTTTTTCAAAACCGCACATAAACTCAAAACTACTGCTCTTACCACTGAGCCTCTGAAAAAAAACAATTTCTTTTGTGGCTTTGGAAGGAGCTGTCTACAGTCTGAGAAAATAATGCTGATCTCTGCTTGAGCGTGGACACAACACATATTTTACCAAAAAATGGGGCATGGAGTTTGGGGTTTGAAAGACATGTGCTTGCCAGTGACAGCGGAAGTCTAACAAAAGATGGTACTGAGCTGCATTATAGGAAATTTAGATTCTTAAAGCGTGTGTCATACTAGAGACTAAAAGTCAGGATATTGGGTTTATGCTGCTTCAATTGTGACTATTTTTTTTTTATTTTTTTTTTATGTGTCTCTTGCAAGCCTCCTAATTTTGTGTAAGTGTAGAACTGAATCGCTGAAGCTCACCAAACAAACAAAAAGAAAAGCACCATTCACTGAAATACAGAAATTATGTTCCCCAGGTGATATTTCAATCATCCACTTTGCTGTTTCCATGCTAAACTTGTAGCATCACAACCGCCAATGTGACAAGATGAGACTCCAGACTATGAGCCGTCTGTTTTTTAAGTCTGTAGTGAAGCAAGTGCTGCTTTCCATACGTAAAGCATAAGTAGGAATAACTATTAATTATCCCTCGCTGACCTCTCGTATGCAGCACACTTGTGCTTATATCCTGAGTGTTTGCTGTGCCAAAATGAACAAACTAATCTTGTCTACTGGCATTTTTTTTGAGTTTGTACAGTATGTACTGCCTCTAGGAAATAGCCATAGCCCTATTCCTGCAGTCTAAAGTCCAACACTGACAAAAACGTTTACCTTCTCCTGCCTATTCACCTTTTATATGATACCAAACTAACTGCCTGCCATGTAAATGAAAACTTTACAACCTTAAATAGTGTTTTTCAAACTCACTTGATAAGTTTAGCTTTAAGCAGCGCAGGAGGTGACACAACACAAAGGAAGTTACACAACTGTAGGTGCCTGTTGGTGTTAACAATTGTTTTGCATTTTTATATAACATCCGCACAGGTTGGTAGAGTTTTGTTTCCAGCACTAGTGTTGCTTTGTTTTTTTTTTACCCAGCAGGTCTGAACTTAAGCCAACATCATCAGGAGCTAATGTTTAGTTTTGTTTAATTTCTCCCTGCCCTCCTATTAATATTCATCATACAAGGTGAAGAGTGAATTAAGGACAGGTTCTGATGATAAAGGTCTGATGATGCTTGTTTGTTCAAAGTCTCTGAATGCATGTTCTCTATCAGCCTGTGTGCATCTACTCTCTTTGTTCAGATGATCCCCCGGGGTGCATTAGAAGTCGCAGGGTCAGTGTCTCCTCTGTTTGCCTCTGAACTCACTAACACTGTATTTAATTAGGCCTCTAATCAGCCACTAAACACACAATAAAATGAGACAATCTGTATCTGTTTACCTCCCTCTCGACTCCCTAGCACACATACACACACACTCTGCATATTTGCATGTATAGCTGGTATAAAAAAAAAAAAAAAAAAAAAAAAAAAACATTTATCAGGGAGAAAGATCAAGGTCGTGACTCCTCTTCACACCCGATTCCCTGAAACCAATTAAACTGTCGGTCGGTGAAGTTCAGTTGGAGGACACAGATTGGAAAACAATAGCAGATGACAGCTTCTCTCTGCTATCTCCGGCTGGGTTTTCTTGCAGCAGTAATTATATTTGCAGATTCTGTCATTAAGACTAAAAAGCCGGAGAAGTTTTTGCAATCAGTCGGAAATATTCACAACGTTCTGTTGAATGGCGTTATCAGCATTTGGAAACAGAATGTCAGGTGCCAAAGACTGTGACTGGAAGTCAGTGTCAGACCTGAAACTTTAATGGTGAGCGGATGTGATCTGCAATGTCAAATCCATCGTGTGGACTTTCCTGAAATGTATGAGTTAGTGAAGTTATGTATTATGATTTAAAATGATGATCTTAATCAGTGGATAGTGACAGTGAGGGAGAATGACTCCCACACTTAGGTTTGAAAGGTTTTAGTAGGTGTCAACAGTCAAGAGCCAACACACAGAAAACACAGATTCAGATATTTCCTGGACTATATTTGCCATTTATAATGTGAACAGTGTGTGTGTGAACAGAATTCAATTTGCAAAGTGTAGGATGGAATAAGATGGAAACAAGGAATGTCATTTCTTTTGCTTTGGATTTCTTAAGCAGAAAACTTGATGCACATCTCATCATGACCGAAAGCAACTTCTTCCTGAGGGACCACAAGAAACCAGAAAATAAAGACTGAGGTTTACAAAATATATCTGAAAAATATATACTGAGTCATTACATAAAGAAAAAAAGGCCATGTACTGTATGTCCTAATGTCTGACCCAAAGCATAGGCAGTTGTTGTCAAATTTGTTACAGTAACCAAAGTAAATGTAATTAGTTGCTTCAACCCCCGTGTTAGTCCTACTGTGAATAATCTCCATCTGCATAAACACATAGTGAACAATGGATAAAGCAGTACAACAGTCATTTTATTTAAAAGGCCATAACTGAATAATTTGACATTATCCTTACAGTGTGTTATAAAAGATTTATCATCTAGGCCTACTTGTACAAAAGATTCACTGGCAGGTTTAAAACTGTTTATTGATGCGTTTAAATGTCAAATTCAAACTTTTTAACTCAACATCCATTTACTAGATTTATCTCTGTACTTGAACAAGTATTTATAAATAAATAAATACTTACGTAATAAATGTAATTAATGAGCAGAATAAGTGAACTCGTAATATTGTATAAAATTATCGCTGTCAATTATTCAACAACTGTTTGTACACCAGTTACAGGTGCTTCACAGGAGGAGTTATAGTTGTTCACAAATGCATCACTAAATGTCTGTATATCTGCTTACAACTACATTACTTTAAGTTACAAATCATGTGTTATTACTGCTTTTATGTGCCATAAATGCTAAATAGGAGGGGTTAACATTAACTGTTACCATTGGAAGACAGGTTTCCTTTGGGTCAGTCATTATGGTTCCATGGGCAAAATATGATATAGGAAGTTTTTTTTACCTATTTATCCACGCTAACTCCATTGCTATAATGATGGCAATGTCAGTCCACCACTGTGATCCAGACTGAAATATCTCAACAATTACTGGATGGATTTGAGTACAGACATTCATGGTCCTCACTATGCTGATGTTAGAATTTATCACTGTGTCTAAGTGCAGCCTCACAATAAAGCACGGCTGTAGACTCTTAGAACAAGTAAAACAATGCAGTGCATTTCCTATATTAACTTTGAGCTACCTCAGTGGTTCTGCAGTATCAAAATGGATAGCTGGTTAGCAACAGGAAGAGTTCAAGGGAACGAGAGTCGGATGTGGACCGCCAACATTTTTGAGATTTTCATGTTGGTAATCAGTTGGAAAAGGAACCACTCACCTATCTTAACAACAAAACTGCAACATGCTGTATCTTCATTTACAGTTTCACTTTTAAATTTGCACTCAGCGCTGTCACCTCTGCTGACTGATTAACACCAAAGTAAATCTTTACATGCGAACAACCGCACTGCACTGCACCTCATGTGCCAACTCTGCTCCCTGTTGTCAGTCATACGCAGCCCTCTCAGCTCCTGGTGCTTTTAACTGCCCATACTGCACTGCTGACATTCCTAAATGCATAAAACATGTTGGACTGTCAGATGTATTTAAATGTATGTGAATAATAAATGTCCTGCCACCTGGAAGTCGTGTTTGTAATGGCAGTGACCACGGACCTGTCTGAGGTAAATTATGCTGTACTATAACTTATGACGATCTGTTTATAAATCACAAGCCTCTACAACTCCTTGGTGTAGGCTCAGTCCCACAGTACATAAAGTAGGATTATACCATACAATGCATTGCTGTATAACTTGGATTTTTTTTTTCCTGGGAAGTGCATTAAAATAGGAGGTTAGCTACTGTACAAGGCTGCCCATCACTGCCTCAGTCTAAACAGAGATGGGAGGGCCGGCCTGGATATTCTCATGAGACATTTCCCCATGTGGGCTGACCGTGCTGCAGCTGGGAGAAAGGCACACACACACACACACACACACACACACACACACACATGCTGCGGCTTCTGTACAAGCAATAACCAACTCCTCTGCCTCTATGCAAAAAGGACGGAGAGCAGCAGACTCGTTATTTAACTGGCTTTTGACAGCTGGGGCGTAGCATGGGACAGAGAGTGTGTGAGTGCATGGATGTGTGTGTGTGTGAGTGACACACAGAGGAAAAGAAAGTGCGTGCGTGTGTGTGTGTGTGCGCTCGCGTACACATGTATCTGTGCATGTGCTTATGCGTGTGTCCATCCTCATTTGCATTTGTGTGAGCTCGGCCATGTGCATATGTATGTGTGGCACAGTGGACCAGAACAGAGCTCTGACAGTAGCAGGGCTGCTGCTCGCTGATGCCTGCCTGGAGGAGCTGACAGCGGCCCGGCCTGTCAATCACAGAGCATGCCCACAAGCCACCTATTCACATCATCCCTTTTTGTTAACTCTAAATCTGGCTGGGTGCTGTTTGTATACTGTATATGTGTGTATCTTTGTGTGTGTGTGTGTGAGTGTGCGTGTATGTGTGTGTGTGTGTGTGTGTGTGTGTGTGTGTGTGTGTGTGTGTGTGTGTGTGTGTGTGTGTGAGTGGAGTGGTGCAATCTTTCTTCTGGTTTGTTTCTGTGTTTCTGTCTCAGCTGCATGGATCTTTTTTCAGAGAGATCAATCAAGACAAAGTGATGAAATACTGGTACAGGAATTGCTAAGAAACGTGTCCACACAGTCAATATAATGCACTGATGTCAAAGTTAAACTGATTCAACATGTTAAAGTCAAAGCACCTTGCAAGTCAAAGACATGTCCTCTGTCAAAAAAAGAGACCAATTTAGTCACACTGGGTTTATTTTTATCTCTAAAGTGATCCACACTCTCTATTATAGGCCAAGCATTGTTGCCACTGGCAGAAAGCGAGCGAGAGCTCTTGTAGTCAAAGGTAATTATCTCCTCTTGTCACCCACAATGGATGCCTGCTAATGAGAGCTGGACTTATGATTGGTCGCCCGTGGGTCTGTGGAGACGCTCTGCTCTTTTGGTTTTGACAATAGAGCCACGGTGCACTGCAGAGACAGAGTGACTGGACAAGTCATTCATCTGTGCAAATGCCAGCCAAACTGTGACCACCGGCGTACACAAGATCCATTAGGCTCTTAATTATCAGGGGATACACAGTGGGGTGTGTGCATGAGAGAGAGAGAGAGAGAGAGAGAGAGAGAGAGAGAGAGAGAGAGAGAGATGAGAAAGGCACAATCTGTGAATATGAGATTGTGTTCATGTTTCTGCATTTTGAAAGCTTCCACTAGAGTTTGTGGTAAAGAAGGAAAGATGCAGCGATCTGGCAGCAGTGTCACTGTGTCATACCAGCAACATTAGTGTTAATAGCCACACTACCTCAATTTTAAGATCCTTCCACATCTGCACACTGTCAGATTTCGTCTGTCACTGCCTTCAGGCCTGAAATGAAACCCAATTAAATTTTGTTCTCAGTTTAATTTGAATTCACTAATCAGAAAAATAAAGGTAAAAAAAAGTGTAATTTCTGGTATCGTTGGTTTTGTTCACCACAGTACATATAGAACCATAACATGATATTAACCACCATTGTTCCTGAAAGATATTTAAATATTACTAGTTCTTATACATGTATGCATGAATCACAGTTAAAGTACAATACTGTTACTTTTCTCAATTTGACCCTATACATGCAATGTACACTTTCTACAATTTCCCAAAGCACATTATAGATTTTTAATATTGTTTTTTTTAACCCTTTAAAGAGTGTTACTGCCAGTGGCTTCAGGTCCAGGCAGCCAGGAGTCTCTATTCATTTGTTTTCTACACACATAGAATGCTGTCCAGATCTTTCAACACACATCGAGAAATGTAAAAGAAAGACATTAATACTAATGCTATTTAAAACTAATAATAATTTTACAGTGTTTTTTGAAAAACAATTGCTACTGTTTTATGGCAATAACTGACAAGTGACAGCAGTAGCTATCATATAACAAACAGACATGGATATGATTCATAAAACAAATTCTGGTCATTGAAAGAACAAAATGTAAATTTATTTATTAATATCATTATAATGCTTAAACAAATTAAGAAGAGAGCACAGGCAGAAGTTGGGGAAGAGGTTACTATAGTGCATATCAGAGCAGTAATGTTACTGCAATCTATGGTGACAGTTTAAGTTTAAAATTATCTAAATTCCTCTCATTTACACACACACACACACACACACACACACAAACATACACACACACACACACACACACAAACACACACACACGGACACACACGTGATGTGGTGGATCTTCAGCACTTTTTTTTTTGCAAGTTTTTCTTAAATTTCCCAAAAGTTGGTAACTAACAGTTCTTAAATCAAAATCTTTTTTAGTGGGTTATTACAAAAAACACACAAACCAGCAGTTATTGTGTTTTGACTTGTTAAAACAAGGACGACATTTGACAGATTTATGGACTTCCTCACTAGAAGTGTCTAGAAATGTTTCCACTGTCTTTTCAAAATAAATGAACAAAATAAATAAAAACACTCAGTCTCCCATGGACCCCTTCTAATGAATGAAATTTCATGAACATTAGATACAACAAGATCCCTACTACACGTCCTGAAAGAAGCACAGTCTCCTGCAGTGTCTTCAAATCCAGGAAATGATCCCCAGCAGTCAGATTTTATGGGTCCAGCAAGCTGAGTATGATTTATGAAAGCCAAGATCTGTGTGCTTTGTTAGAAATTATACAGTATGACACAGGTTGTTATCTTTGTAATACAGTACGAGCACAGGTAAGTAAAATACTTCTCAAACCACTAATAACTCAGACCACAAATTGCTTTAACCTTCGCAGGACGCAAGTGAGACTTTATGGGCATTGGAGAGTTTCCCAGACAGACAGTGAAGTCATCGCCATCTCTTCACTGGAGAACATTGCTTTCATCAACTCACACTACTTCTGTGGTTTTTATTGGTTTACTGGTATCATACCAGTAAACATCTGTCTGCTGTGGGTGGAGGGGTTGGATGGGATGGAGCCACAGTGGAGATTAGAGGCTTCTCTTCTGCAGAGAAGAGGCTGTTAGCACATGGGGAACTCACTTAGACTGCAAGCCACAAAACATACTTTTCTTAATATGTGTTTACATCCATTAAAGTTGATGACATTGCAGCATTGGTTTAAGTGCACCGATATATTATTGGAAGGTAAGAAGAACTTTCCAATATTTTGTAAGAAATTAAACTGATGCTGAATTCCCTCACAGCTCTGAAATGGATGCAGACATTGATAAATACCTCCAACACTGAGCAATACAATGCATGTTTCTGGAGGTGTTATACATGCCAGAAAAAAATCCTCTAATGCTTGTATTATCTTTGGAAGTGCAAGCTTCAATTGTTTGGCTATAACTTGTGTATTAGGCAGTTACATAGTCTGTTGATAGACAAAATAATTTTTTTTCCCCCCTCACTATGACCTTGACCTTTGACCACCAAAATCTAGTCAGTTCATCCTTGAGTCCAAGTGAATGTTTGAAGAAGTTCTATCAAGGCGTTTCCTGAGATATCGTGTCCACGAGAATGGGACAGACAGACGTACACACAACCTGAAAACAACATGCCTCTGGCTGTCGCGGAGGCATTTAAAAACAAACAAACAAAAAAAAAAACAGCTCACATGTGAGGTGACTGCTAAAGATCTGACTGAGCTGCAGGTGGAGGCTCAGAAGTACACCAGGAGCCTGACCGAGCAGCAACAGGCGGCCCCCAGCTCCATCAGCTTGGTCCATGTCTGGCGCGGAGTGTACAATTAGGGAAAGAATGGAGTATAGGGACCAACAACGCCACCTGGGGAATCACACTCCAGGATTTACCATTTCCAAACTTTAGCTGTTTGTTAAATGGATACAAGGACACAGGCTCGTTTGCTGATGAGGCTTAGATGCATTAATTTGAAAACAAAGTATTTTATTAGAACCAAGAGATTTAAAATAGCTGGGGACTGGAAAGGAAGATTATATTAAGAAAGGCAAATGGAAATTTACTTACCAATGCTAAAATACTTAAAATCAGTCCAACATAAAGCAAAATTAGGAAAAGAAAAGTAAGCTGAAGTCACTTGTGGAGAGGCAGACTACCAAGGAGTGCTACTACTTACTCACTTCAGGTGCAGCACAGCAAACCTCACCCAAAAACACTTGTATCCCAGTGTCTTCACCAGGCACGCCTAGCCTCCCAACCTCACAGCACTCAGCTACACTGCAAAAGAAAAGCTAATGCAAAAAAATTTATCACAAGTAAAACTAAACAACCAAGGAACTAACAAAGAACAACCAACAAACAACCCAATTGACAAAACAAATCAAACCAATAAAGCATGGATGGGGAGGCACGGCTGTAGCCAATGCTATCAGTCACAATTACAGGAACCAGCAAGAGACTGAACAGAAGCCAGCAGGTGCCCTTTATAACCTGGCCCTGATGAGGAGGTTGGCTGGGGGAGGAGTCTCTGTTCACGAGCCCTACACTACCTGAAGCGCTCCCCACTGCACATGGAAGGTGGTGTTGGAGGCCTGATTGCCTCCTCTGAATGCCTCCATTAACATGCCCTCCAGTTCAGGACCTATTCTAGACCGCTTCCCCTGAAGAAACATGGAGTCCCCCATGTTTCTCCATGCATGCCACCTTTTCCTGTGCCATGAGGGACGACATGGTCCTGTCTATCCAGCAGGAGGTTAGACAGGATTACACTCAGGATGTCCTGGTGAAAAGGATCAACTGCTTTGCAGCAGAGGTTCTGCACAAAATCAGTGATGTCTCAGTGGGAGATGTCTGTCTGCTGTTTTCAGCCTTACTGTTACATAAAAGTGTCTCCAGACCTGAACACCAGAAAGACCCAGTCAGGAGACTTGGTGGATGATGCAGAGGCCAAAACCAGCCCTGCTGAAGATATGAATGAGGAGCCTGGTCTGGGGGAGGACAGCAAACCAATCAGAGAGACAGACTCTGCTGTCATTACTCCTTCATAAACTCCTCATCAACATTACTGTCTAGAATGGCCAGAACCAGACACTACTGTGGATCCAGCTCAACTGGATCCAGCCCTCTGACCCCTCCTGCTGAACCTCTAGTCGCTGCTTTCAGTCCTGGATGGTGAGAATGTGAGTGTGGAGCCCACCAGAGAACTTGAGTCTGCCATGGGTCCAGTTCAACCAGCTCTTCTGATCCTTGCCAACAAAGCTCCTGTCATCTCTGCAGTGCAGGACCTGTGACCTGACCACTAGTGTTGACTCTCTAGCCACCACTGCCATCCACAATAGTTTGAACAACAGCCTGGATGAATCAGAGGAACAGTCAAGGCCAAGCTGAAAACTAGACTCTTCTGTGATTACCACTCCACCACCTTCTGTGACTGTTGCTGATAGACATTGTGTCATCTCTGCAGGGCAGGATGTCCCGATCACCAACAGCCTGGACACAGAGATAGAGACAAATTCAAGCCTAAAACCAGATTATTTTGTTCTTTATCTTCCACCTGCTCCTCTTGCACTCGCTGCAGAAACTCCAGCCAACATTGGCCTGGATGAAGCAGTGTGTCCACCTTAGAACCAGACTCGCCTTTGTTAACACACCACCTCCTCATGTGACCCTGCTGATAAGTCTCCTGTCATCTCTACAGTGCAGGATGACCTGACCACCAGTGCTGAACCTCCTGCTAACTCCACCATCCACAACATTTGAACAAAAACCTGGACGAAGCAGAGGAACAGTTGGCCCTCAGCCCAGAATCTGCTGTTATATTTCCTCCCCCGGTCTCCTCTGCTGAACCTCCTGCCCACACCGCCAACACCTCCAACACAGCCAGCAGCCAGCAGCCAGCAGCCAGCAGCCAATGCTCACACCAGAACCTCACTCCTCCTTTTGTTACCACTTCTTTACCACCTGCAACATCTTGTGCTGTTGAGTCTCCTGTCATCTCTGCTTTACGGGATGACCTGATCATCACGCAGCAGCCAGTCAGTGTGGATGAATCCTACAACACCACAACAGGTACATTATTATTCATATTGACTTGTGTCTGGGCCATCAGGTCCATTCACAGTGGTTAACTCTTCTGCTGTGATGAGTTCAGGCTCTGAACTGTTTCATTTGTTGTCAATTAATAAAACTGTATTAACATTAAGACATGATACAGGGGTTCTTTGTTGTATATATTGTACATATAATACAGCTCATACAATACAGGTGTGATTTTCTTGATTTCTCAAACAGACAAATATCTTTCAACAAATGTCAAATATTCTCAAAAACACAAAACACGTTGATATTAATTACTCATACTGACATGTCTTCAGATTTGATTTCAGATTGGATGGAAAACGTGAACATCAGGTAGCTGCCAATATTTAATCTGCAAAAATGGCTCATCTCATCAAATAAACCAGAAGAGTCAATATGTGGTGAAACTGTAAAATTATAAACTATGGACAAAATTAACAGGGATGTACTATGTTTGCAGTATTACACAGCCCTATGTCGTATGATAGCCTATCACATGTTGTAAGTGAAAGCTGAAGTAGTGTACATAGTGAAATCCAGTTCATCCTCAAATTAGTCTATGCGAGATATTCTGGAAACATTTTTTTCAACACTTTTGAATATTGATTGTAATTATTAAATCTATTTTCACCAAATGAACTCATTAAAACTAAAAACTAAAATAAATCTATCTCTAGTTAGCAAGCAATGCTAAATAACTACTATTCCCCTAATCCTTTGCTTGAAAACAATGCTGACCGGATGTTGATAATTTGCTGTACGGAACTGGTGCGGCTTTTACTGATCCTACGTAATTCTATCAAGTTTCAGATAACTTAAACTCTTCGCATTCAGGTGCCACTTCTGGACAAAACTATGTCAAAGATGACATGTTATTGTTTGTCTTCTGTCGTAGTCGTTTAAAAACTGAAGCGATATCCACCTATTTTGTACAAATAAGTGTGAAAAACGAATTCTGCAGAATTAATCACTTTTATTCTCTGTTGTTGACATGACCATTGCTGGTACGCACTTTGTTTTCTACACTTGAAGTCTCAACTATATGACATCATATAAACTTTCGATATTCTCTGCATTATTTTCCGATCTATAGGGCTCATTATAATGTGAGCTCAATGCGTTTAGCGTTGTCCGACTGTCCCGGAAGGCATCAAAAGGTAAACGGCAGGAATGTTGTTTGGTGGTTGAAATATCCTGATAAAGGGAAGAAGAGGATTCCTCCTCATGAATGGATATATCGATCTACGTTTACCGTAAATTTAACTTATGTCCCATCCTCTATGATTGTTAAGTTTTGCAAAGCTAGCTCCGGAAGCTAACAGTTATGTTTTGACAGTTCAGCTTGTGTGAAGGCTAGCTAGCTAACGCTGGCTAACTAACACCAGCTATTTAACATTAACACCAACAACACAGGCTTCGGGGGAGCTCACCTCCCCTGTAATTGTTACTTCGCTAGTAATGTTAGTATTTTTTTTTTGAACTATGGTGTTCAGAAAGCAACAGTTCTTTTCTTGGCAGATAGCTTGTATTCATTGTAATGTAACGTCAATATAAAAATTGCTATAAAGTTAGCCAAGGTTTTGGGATACTTTAGCTTCAATTGCCCAATGAAGTGTCCTCGGTATACGGAAGAAGCTGTCGAAGGGATGACATTTGACAAGACGGACTTAGCTAATGCTAAAAAGAACAGACATTTCTCAGCTGCATCGATAAAACAAAGCGAACTTATTACCGACTAGCCTAAATTGCTATGTGCTGTTTTTCTCGTTTGTATAATGTTATAGCTTGGTTGATACCCATGCTTATAAAAACACTTGCTTAAACCAACAGATCGACAACCTCTAATGTTGCCCCGGTGTTAAAAAGACCTGCCAATCAATTTGGGAATAATAACAGTGGTTTCAAATATTTCTGATTGGACTATTCTTTTGTTCACCTGTGAATCACAGGTTGTCTCTAAATGAAGTGGTGCTAAAAACCTGTATAGCAGCGAGGTATCAGACCCCAGACCTTGAGGTTCCTGGCGTCCTGCAGGCCAGTCCTGCCAGTTAATGAGCCACTCTTAGTTTGTGTGACATCGGGTGTGGTGTAACTATCTGGGAGGACAGAGCTTGCAGGATACTAGCCACTGAGGCCTTGAAGGAGTTCTCAGGCTAGGGCTTTTAATGATTTGGGGTGTTAACACGACTCTCCAGTTTCGCCTGACAAACATGTTTTCATGCTACTTAGTTTCCTGCATGTTGCTATCACAAGGAATGGTCCTTAATAGACATACATATCTTTCCATCATACACAAACAGTGGTACCAGACTACATTGTGATGGCAGGAAGGCTGTGGCAACAGTAGATAGGTAGTGTCACCATGAATCACACCAAGTGTGTTTGCTAAGTAAGAAGGTCTTACAACTATGGTGGCACATCATAGATGGTGTCAGCTTTAAAAGCTCACCTCTCAACTGTAAGCTTTACTTTATACTCCATGAGCTTTTGTCCTCTGAAAGTTTTCCTTCACTGTAAATGCTCAAAGTAGGCATGGATCTATTAACATGTATTCTCTTTACATTTTACTTTCATTTACATTCAGCAAAAGTCTAGTTGATACAGATTTCTCCCTTTTTAATTTATTTTATTTTTGTGTAAAATAGATAAGCATAAACATTTACACCTGCTGTCCCACTGTTCTCACTCTTGTATGTGTATGTGTTTGTCTCTGCCTAACCTACAGGTCATGCATGCAGCCGGGCCTCTAGCCTGTGCTTTGTACACCCCCAGCACTTGAGCCAGTGTGATTCCACTAAGTGGAGGCTCGTCCTCCCTCTAGCCTCCGTTTCTCCCCTCTGCCCCCGTCAGCCCCAGAGTTCCCTATGTTAACCCTCTTGAGCATGTTTTACTATATCTGTCTGCGGCGACGCTCCAGGAGTGGGACTCGAGGCGAGGCTCTGACCAGTCGACGGGCCGTGGAGTCAGGCCAACGGGCGGTGTTGCCGGTCAGTGTGGAGGTGGAGCAGTATGCAAAGGAGGTTCTGGACTTCAGCTCCCACTATGGCAGTGAGAATAGTATGTCCTACACCATGTGGAACCTGGCTGGAGTGCCCAACGTGTACCCTAGTTCAGGAGACTTCACCCAGACAGCTGTATTCAGAGCTTATGGGACATGGTGGGAACAGTGTGCCAGCGCTCCACCACCTTTCCGCCGCACCCCTAAAGGCTTCTATAGCCAGGATTATATTGAGCTGGGCTTTGAGGAGCCTGTCTATCCTACAACAGTGGAAGTGCTTGAGACTTATTACCCTGGAGCCATCGTCCAGATCTTGGCCTGCTCTCACAACCCCTTCTCACAGAACCCACCTACTGATGTCAGGTAACAACAGCCATCTATTCTGTCATTCTAAGTGCTCCACAAAGATATTAACTTAAGTAACACTACTCACAAAACCATGCAGTACCAGAAAGTAAGTACAATTTTGAAGTAAATGCCAGGCCTCTAGTTTTTGAAATGAACCCTGGCAGCCTTACAGACATTATCTCATTTATCTCATATCACATTGATATTTATAATATAAGTTATGCCTCACAAATTGATGCCTGGCATTCGTGTTCTTTATCATATTGAATGTACTTTATTATCTTACTGTTTTTGTAAAGCACTTTGTTATATTGTTATGGAAAGTGCTCTACAAATAATGTGCATAACTACTTATGGATCTTATTTCAAATCTCCACAGTGTCCGAAAGAGTAGCACTTATGTTTCTGCTTTCCACCAATGAAACCAAAATGTGCATATGTAATCCTTAAGATTCTGTCATTACGCTTTGAGAAAACATGTATCTTTACAAATACAATTAAAACTGTATTCGTACAAAAAAACCAACAGAACCAAAATAACTAGTTAAACTGGCATTTAGAAAAAAATCCAATTCCTGGTTAAGGGAAAATTAATGGTAGTTCAGATACAGTGGGCAATGATCAGTCACTAAAAAGGGAGAGAGCCAACCTACCTCATGTTCCAGTGACACAAAAAGCTTCAGAGATTCACCTGAGTGAAGAAAGGTGATTTTTGATAAAATAAATTTACCAATTTGAATTTAGTTTGTGATGACCATGTGTTGTGGTGTGGGAAAAATACCAGGGATGTGTACAGAAAAATGTTACTTGTGTGAAACAAACCTGGTCATGTAACTATCAAATGAGAATCTGGCTATTTGCAAAATCCATTCTTGCTGGTCATTAACCAAAATATATTCTAATCTTTAATTAGTGAATTTTGCCCCATTTTCTCTCCCACACATCATAATAGGGGTAATAAGTGATAAATATTTTTCAGCCAAATCTTTTTTCTTTTGACCATTTTTTTAAATAAAAGAAATGGGTTAATATTTTAATACCTTTTTTCCCTCATACAGCATGTAATACTGATTGTTGGACAGTGATATGATTACAATGAACTCCACTTCAGATGCTAGTCTGGTGTCAGTAGAGAATACCTCCTGAGATGGATCTCAATCTTCATATTTACATATACATACTTCATACTCCATCCCTACAATGTTGATCTGCCTCCTGAATAGGACCAAAAGAGGTATGATTTATAACCAGTGTCAAGATAAATACCATGGAGCCATTGCCATTTGTAAAATCACCATAAATAAGAATCTGAAAAATAAAAATCTGTCACAATCACAGTGTTTATTTGTCCTCATCTCTTCTGTAAGCCGCAATACAGACAGCAGCAGCAGCAGCAGCAGCAGCAGCAGGGAGCTCGCCCATCTCTGCCCATCAGTTGTCCTTCGTAAGTCATTGCTGGTTTCTGTCAAACCAGCAATCTGCGAATTTGTGAAGGAGGCATAGAATTATCCCAAACTGTCCTTTTTTTTTTTTTTTTAAACACAAGTCTGTGTAATGGTTTCAGTACATGACGCATACAATACAAGCTTAGAAACACTGGGCCAGCAGTTGAAGATGAAGTGCAAGATGAAAGTTAGGGTATATTGTCCTGATGGATTATGAAAGTGGTCAGGTGTTATAAGTCATATAAAGCATTGGAGTGCCACTGTTGAACTATAAAAATGACTCTAGGTCTGATGGATGCTGTGTGCTGTACCGCAGGTAGACCGGAGCCCACAAATCAACAGAGTTATGGGCCTATTTCCAGGGGTAAAAACATTAGTGATCAAAGGTTCCCACTTGATATCCTTCATGACAAACTTGCTTTCTCTCACTCTTTGCCCCCTCTAAGATTTAAGCCAACTATCTACATGGACATCTTGGTCAAGGATGGTGCTGTAGTTTTACAGTACAACTGTTGTGTATACTTTCTCTTGTCCAGATGGGAGGTGCTGTGGTCAGGGGAGCCCACCAAGGTGCTGACACCCCAGGCACGCCAGTTTTCACCCAACATCAAGCACATCAGCTTCCCCACCAACCTGCTGCGTCTGGAGGTCAACAGCTCCCTCCTGGATTACTACACCGAGCTGGATGCTGTCATTCTCCGCGGGGTTAAAGAGAGGCCTATGCTGGCCCTTTATAAGATGCCTGTCATCGACATTAGTGACCTGAGTGACAGTGAGGAGGAGCTGTCTGATTTGGGCGGTCCTTTCAGGCAAGGAGGAGATGGCAAGCACCAGAGGACAGGAAATGGCTACTTTGACAAGCTGCCCTATGAGGTAATTACTGACCAGAATGATTTGTACATTGATGAAAAGACACTTAAATTTTGTTGCTCTGATTGTGTAAGTCCTGATAGGGATATTGGTACAGAAATATCTTTTTGACCAAATGCTAATTTACAAAATATTAAAGTTCCCACATTTTATAAAGCAAGATTTCCATTTTTCCATTTTTGATTATAAAGCAGGTCTAGGTTTTTTATCAATACTGTGAAAGTATCAAAGCGTTCAGTCCACAGATAAAATTCAGAAACTGAGCCTTAAAACCAGCTGTCAGGACTTCTGTAACTTTGTGATGTCACAACAAAACGGTCACCGCTCTCAGCCACACCCCAAGCCGCACCCATGATCCAGCCTTGCAGGATTTGGTTTCTCTGAATGTTTCACTTGAAGTCTGCTATATTTTTATTCGATCCTCAGAAAACAGTCAGCCAATCAGAAGAGAGGCTCAGAGCACCAACCTGTTGTCACTCAAGCTCCTGAGAGAAGCCTGAGAGAGGAGATATAAAACTTTGTGTTACTTAAAAGTAGAAATATATCTTCTTATCAACACTTCAAATAAATCACCGGAACACTGGAAAAGCATAAAATATGGGACCTTTAAGTTTGATGCATAATTCTGAACTATGAATGATATGAAGGTCCCACCTGACACATGTAATAAAAGTTGTTGTCATCGAACCAGTTACAGTAAATCTCAAAGCAGATGTTTGGCTACTTTTAAGAATTAAGATGCACAACATTGAACCTAGTAGAAATAATATTATGTGCCAGAACGTGAAAAATCACAAATATTCCTGTCTTAGCCTGAACTAATGGTAACTTTCACTGTCCATTGGTCTAAATTTTTTGCCTTTGAACATAAAAAGGAAAATAATGAAAACTGGCCATGATAAATTCTGAGAATCTAAGGTGAGTTCTTCATATATCTTGTTTTGTCTGACCAATGGTCCAAAACCAAAACATATTTATTTTACTTTTATTTAACAGAGCAAAGCAGCAAATTGTCACATTTGAGACACTGTACCCAGGGAATATCTGACATTTTTATTTAATTTAATTACAACTGAAACAATTTGTTTATTATCAGAACTGATGCTGATTAATTTTCTTTTGACGGACCACTTCACAGCCACTCGGAAGGTTTGTAGCAGTTGGTGCTTAAATGTAAATATCCATATGCACCTGCATCTTATAGGGAATTATACACCTTTGACGTGCATGTTGTTATTTTAGTCTGCTGTAGCACATAAACATTTGACTGTCCTGAAAAAAGAAAATGGGGAAAAACATGAAAAAAATGGAAATAGCAAAATCATTTCAGCTTCAATTTGTCCCTTTATTCCCCAAAGATAATTCATAATAATACAGCACAGTATTTTAAGATTTGATTAATTATCATAAATTTACAGCAGATTATGATCATACCTTATAATAAATTCTAAAACATATTTGCAGCAGGTAGATCAAAAATGATTATATGTACCCTCTGAGTATATACACAGACACACACACACACACACACACACACACACACACACACACACACACACACACACACACACACACTCCATTTAACAGTATTCCACAAAAACACGTGAATATTGTGGCTTGGACCCGTTGTGACACCTGATCTCATATGCACTCACGGACACACAGTCATTTTAATGCCAAACAGACATATCATGTTGTCTGAGGCGAGCTTCAAAACATCAGCAGTGCTCTTGATACTCGTTCTCTTATCTCCTCTCCAAACCGCTGCCATTAACAGCAGTCTTCACAACCGGCGTGTGTTTGTTTCAGAAACACAATATAGCTATTATCTGTCAGCTGATACGCGCTTGAACACTGCGTATTGTTAATTCACTCCAACACACACTCACACGAGCACGGTCATTCTTTCAATTTGAGAGGCACATGAACAAAGTGCGAAACACGCCGGCTCACCTCGCCACTGATCTTGCTATCAGTGCTTTGTGTCCCAGATAACCATTATTTAGATCTGACTGACAGAGGGGGCACAATTAACATTCTCTACTCCACTCTGTTATTCCCTATTCTGCGTTATACTTTCTGTATAACACGTTATACTTTCTGCACTCACATCTTTTGTCTCTCTTCTTTCTTTTTGTCCCCCGCTCCCCATATCTTACCCTTTCCTTTCTCCTCTCGCCTCCTAACCCCTCTCCCCATCCTCCGTCCACAGCTCATCCAGCTGATACTGAGCCACCTGACCCTGCCAGACCTCTGCCGTCTGGCCCAGAGCTGTAAGCTGCTGCACCAGCACTGCTGCGACCCGCTGCAGTACACCCAGCTGAGTCTGCAGCCCTACTGGGCCCGGCTGAGTGACGCTTCCCTGGGACACCTGCAGAGCCGCTGCACCCTCCTCCAGAGGCTCAACCTGTCCTGGACCGGCAACCGCAGCGCTCTCACCCTGACCGGCTTCAGCAGGTCAGACTGTCAGCAGTCCACAAGTGCTAAAAAAAATGGCACTGACCTTGGAAAACTAGCAAATACTCACAAGCATAAGCATTTGTTTTGAGAGACAAAAGAAACTTTTTTCTGTCATTCATAACAAGAATAAAATACAAGATCCTGAAAAGGTATGTTAGCATTATTTTCTGAAATAGGGACAGAGGGACTTGGAAGTTGCTAATGTGGGATTCATTTATTTTCTTTGTTTTGTTTCTCCTTCCACTCATTTCTCTCCTTCTCCCTCCCCAGTTTCATGAAGGCTTGTGGTCTCAGCTTGGTCTGTCTAGAGCTGTCATGCTGCCATTTCCTGAATGACGCCTGTCTGGAGGTCATCTCCCAGACTTGTCCAGAGCTGCAAGAGCTCAACCTGGCCTCCTGTGACCGCCTCCACCCGCAGGCCTTCACTCACATCTCGAAACTAACCCGCCTCCGCAGGCTCGTGCTCTATAGGACCAAGATAGAGGTAGGCGTGGTCAACAGTGGGAAATCACAATCAAAATGAAGATTTCAACTACTGACTTGTATCTGTTCTGTGCAAATATTACAGGTCAACTGATCTCTGTAACTTAAATAGTTGCCCTGGCTGTTTGTATGGGGATATACAGGTTGCTACCATATAGAAGTAGCCTACATGCCTCTATTTCTTTGGCTGGATGTCAACAGTCGGGCCAGCCCCATAAATGCAGATGTTGCTAAGTCACTGACCGATGAAGTTACACCATTGGTCAAAGCGTTTGAGTTTCCCAATTGATTGGTGCTCTTTCAAAATGGTTTTGACGCAAACAGCCAGTGTTGCCTAGTGACTTTTGGACAAACCATAGCAGCTTTCCTTTGAAGGGAGTTGCCAGTATTGCCCTGCAAGTTTGAGGTTAGGCTTTCCCTCTGCAGCCACACCTCTCTTTGCTGACCACATGGAAACTGACGTGAATAAACTTTTTCTGAGTGATAGTAACAAGTAAATATAGCGGAAATCACAGCACAGCCATTGTCTTTAACCTATGTGTTCAATGATTTTGTCAGATGATGTCATGATTATAAAATCAGGATTTTAGCAGCTTCTTTGAAATGACTTGAAAGTGACTGGTGGTGAACATGTAGTCTTAATGGGACATGCCAAAAGAGTTATTTTCATTTTTTAGCTGCTAGGCCATTTAAAATATACAAGGGGCCAGTAAAACTCTGATCTACTGGCCAAACAGGGAAAATGATACATTGGGCACTGATAGCCTACTCACAGGTACTACTTCTTCATCCTCTAATGTTGGACTGAGGGCAGACTGGACACTACAGTAGAGGTACAGTGAGGTACAAAGTGGTATTACAAGATGGGACGGGCCGGGCTAGTAGACATCTCTGCAACACAATACATACTGTAAGCGTCAAAACATTCAGTTGATAATTTTAGTTAGTTATTGGATGTTTTAAACTAAAATACTTAGATATTGCCCTTTTAAAGATCCACTACGGACATGTCAAAACACTCAATTCAGCAGTCAATCAATCAGAGTTTATTTATTGGACACAAGATCTCTCTTATTTCACTGAACATTCAATTCTCAGTAGGTGCACTGGAGGCTTCATGTTGCCACACCACACTGCCGTTGGCTGTACATGGGACTATGAACTAGTTGCAATGTCACAAAATCATGTTTATACACACAAAAACATTAAACTAACAATTATTAAACAACAGATAAATGTGAAAACCGCCTTCTACTGTCAAACACACATCATTTTCCACAGTGAAGAGTACAGATAACAGTGAAGATAACAATAAGCAACAATAAGCAAAGCATATTTTTGAGTGAAGGGGGACTCGTAGTTATAAATAGTAATGAAAAAGTGAAAATAAAAATGTACCCATTTTATCACAAAATGATTAGTCAGTCAGTGTCAAAACGAGGTTTTAGCAGTGACCAAATGGCAAATTAACAGGAATATCTACTTTTTTGGGCAAAAACTGAGACGTTTGCTGGTCAGTCATATCATTTTTAACTTCAGTTTAATAACGCATTTATGCTGTAGCTCTCCATAAGCTGCTTATTTGATGCTACATGTTTTGGGATGGATGCTGCTAATTCTCTGTTGTTGTGTTTTAAGATGAACTGAGTAGACTCTGAGCTCAGGGCGTCTTACAGACACGTCCTGCATGTGTTCGGGTTCAGGCCTGTCTGACGTGTAAAACCACTGTCTTGTGTGTTGGTGTTACACCTCAGCGTTTCTCCAGTGTTTGTCATGTTTCGGAGCGGAGCTGTGGGCAGGAGGCAGTGTAGAGTTTCTGCGGTGGAGCCAGGCAACATGCTGCAAGTTGTTTATACCCAGGCAGACAGAGCGAGCTGTGTGTCTGTTTGAAGCCCTGACATCTCAGCTGTCATTACCCTGTCATTGTTCTAATTAAATGGCTAGCTCGCCGCAGAGAGGCGTTTGTAAAGATGCCAGCAACAGACTCGAGTACACACACCAAACACACACACACACACGAGAGGCTTTCCCTTTCATGTCTGACACTTTCCCCTGCCACTGAGGTTCATGTGTTGGCAATTGCAGTGTTGAATTCCCATATCTCCAACCTAGCTGCAATGCCACTGGAGAGGTCTCTGTCCTTGCTATGCTGACTCTGAGGAGATGTAAAAGAAAAAAATCTGTTTGTGCAATATTAAATTCCCTTAAATACAGTAAGTGTTACCTGAGTACGCCAGGCAGCAGACAGGAAATCACTTAGGAGAAACTTTGGACGACATGACTGAACCCGTTACTGTGATTTAAATGTATATTGTTAATTGAATGTATATATTTTTTTAGATTTACACTCAGATAAGATGTCAGGGGTTTTGTTTGTTGTTGAACACGTTGCTCCAATGCAGCAGTTTTATTTTATTTTTTTTCTATCGTTTTTTTTTGTCCTTCATTGTGACCTTTTTGTGCTGCCCTTATACTAGGCTGCAGTCTCTTAATTATAACCATATTACAAGTGGAATGAATGACACTTTTCAAAAGTATAAGTAAGTAACTTTGTGTCTTTCCTTTCTCCTTGTTTCACCAGCAAACAGCTATTCTGAGCATCTTGACTTTCTGCATAGAGCTCAGACACCTCAACCTAGGAAGCTGTGTGAGGGTGAGAATGTACACACACACACACACACACACACACACACACACACACACACACACACACACACACACAGAGGAGGACTCCAGAGCCTTGTCACATTGGATGTGTCACTGCACATAAATAAGGAAGCTGTGAGGTTCTTTAGTTTCTCAGTAAACAAATTTGCTATTACCTACCATGAGGTTTTACATAAACCTAAAGGAATAGTTCAAAATTTTTGGGCAATACACATTTTTGCTTTCTGGGGGAGAGTTAGATGATAAGCTTGATAGCACTGTCATCTGTCAAAGCTACAGCCAGCAGCCACTTAGCTTAGCTTAGCATAAAGGCTGGAGATGGGGAACCCTGGATCTGTACTAATCCACCTACCAGCACCTCTAAAACTCATTTGATTAATTATTACAAAAAACAATGTGTAAAAAAAACAACTATTTAATGTTTCTTTCAGGTACTAAACCTTTTTGTTGGCTCTGTGCACATAACCTCCGTAAAACAGCAAGTTTTTTTTTTTACTTTTTACTAAATAAGATATCACATATTAATTCGGTAACTTTGGCAGAGTCAGGCTTGGTGTTTCCAGTCTTTATTCTAAGTTAAGCTAAGCTAATTGACTGGTAGCTGTAGCCTGATGTTTAATGTTACAAATGTCAGACTGTTCCTTTAACGATGCACTGCTCAGTGAGTAAGTCGGTGATTGTGCACAGTGCACAGTATGTGGCGTTTATGGGTTAAGGTTAGACAAGTATGTTCACTTTAAAATACATATTTTTTGTCAATATCAAAGATTAATTAGCCAATTAATGCATTTTTCTAAAGGGTATTTCAAAAAGAAAAGAAAATTTCACCTTAAACACATTGTTTACTGACTGTCTAAATTTCTTACTCACTCAGTCTTTAACTGACAAAATGACTCAGTCATTCAACCACACACCGTGTCATTAGCTGAGTTTGTATCCAAATGATTGATCTTTGATGCAAATCATGATGTAGCAAATGAGAAAATGTGAGAAGAAATGCAAAATTTCAGTACAGTTTCCTCTTGTACTTTCTCTTCAGACATAAAGTGTCATCATAATGGAATAGAAATACATAATGACAGCAACTCTATCAGCCAAAGATTTAATATCAGTCCACTGCTAAGAGAAATTCTGCATGCTGTCATTTCTGTGGGCGAGGTACTTGCACTGGCTGTTTGGCTGCTGAATTCCATTTCTTTGCTTTCATCTTTGGATGAAAGGATGAAATATGGCCAACATTACCTGACACCAAAGAACAATAACAGTCGCGCAAACACAAATCACTTCTTGAAAGACAATTTCCTTTTTTTGTTTTTTGATGATGATGATGATGTTCTCTGTTAGAGCTTTGTTCTCTCTTGAGGAAGTGATCTTATGTGCCTCAAACCAGCCGATACATCTAAGCAGCTTTTTATCATGGCTACATTTCAAAAGTTTGTTCAAAATACACGAGAGAGATGGTTGGAGGAAAATGACTATTGACTGACTCACTCACTACTTCATTCTCTTTAACTGGCGTCCTCAAGGCAAATTACTGAATTCTGTGACTGTATGTAACAACCAGGATTTTATGGTATCTGTAGTAGCTGAAGGAAACATCACAGAATCTCCTGAGCTTGCTGATAATGTTTACACAGACATAGTAACCATTCATAAATCATATCCGCTGAATCAGCTGCAACATTGGAGGGGGTTGCTGTACATTTGCATATTCTGAGGGTCCGTTTTCAAACTGGTGTTGACTCTCCAAAGATTCTCCATGAAGCTTCACACAGTAAATTCTGCACACACCGGAGATAGTGTAAATCGATGTTAGCTGCTGCCTGTCTCTCCTGCAGATTGAGGACTATGACGTTGTGGCCAGTATGCTAGCTGCTCGCTGTCGCTCACTCTGCTCAGTGGACCTGTGGCGCTGCAGAAACCTGACAGATCGCGGCCTGGCCGAGCTCGTCTCTGGCTGCAGGTAGGTAGTGTTGTTGTGTTCTGTGATTTAAAATCATCACCGAGGAGATCATGTCTGTTGCCCCATCCCATTCTCTTGAACGCGATATCTCAGCTAACGCCTTGAGGAATTTGAATTTCTTCAAATTTAGCACAAACGTTCACTTGGACTCAAAGATGAACTGATTTGGTGGTCAAAGGTCAAGGGTCGCAAAACACACTTTTGGCCATCAGAATTCATATGCTATTATGACACAATTTAACACAAATGTCTAATAGGATAAAAACATGAAGGGATGACATTTTATATCCAAATGGTTAAGGGTCAAGGGTCAACTTCACTGTGACATCATTTCCTGCAAAAGTTTTATTTTTTGCTATCATTCAATGCTGTAACTCAGGACGGGGAGATTGTGACCATATTTCCTGCGACTTAGCAGGTTGGCAGAGGCATACAACCATGAGGCAGTAATTCTAGTTAAATTCTTTAATGCACCATTATGCTAATGAACAAGTAAAATATTGCAGACCGCAGAGCCAAAGCAGATCATATCTGATTCCACTGAGTCTGTTCCCTGTTTGGTCTGTGGTTGTTCAGGATGCTGGAGGAGTTAGACCTGGGCTGGTGTCCCACACTGCAGAGCAGTACTGGATGTTTCCAGCACCTTGCCCGCAGCCTGCCACGCCTGCGCAAACTCTTCCTCACCGCCAACCGCACCGTCTGCGACTCAGACATAGAGGAGCTGGCCGCCAGCTGCCCCTCATTGCAGCACCTCGACATACTGGGTAAGCAATTATCTCACACATGCGTGGATATCCCTTCACAAACATTTGTTGTTCATTAATTATTTGTTAATTACGCTCATGACCGGCTTATTTAAGCATAGCTGTTGATATGTTTTTCATATAAACTTCACATTTAGTAGAGCATTTCCAATGTGGGACGCGATCAGATGTCAGTAAACTGCGACGGAACCACAGCAGCTACACAAAGCCGCACAAATATGCAAAAATTACCATGTATAATGTATGCATGTATAATGGCAACATGCCAACACTGTTGCCTTGTTCTTTACATCTGGCCATCATCACATCACTCAGTAAGGGGCTGCATCAGAAATTCACTTCATATGTACATGCTCCTGGAGAATAATTTTTTTTGCTTGCATTAAGTTTAAGAGATTAATGCGCATGTGTCTTTTTCATTATACCTGTTTTTGTCTTACAATTGCATTTGATACTTTTCCCACATTCAGTTATAGTCCTGTCAGTATACAATCATTGTATACATTGTGAAAGGTACATGTTGGTATGATCATTACTTATGTGTCATTTTTTTGAAAAATTAGAAATTGTGCATATTTCAGTAATAGACGCATATATTGTTAATGATTACATTTATTTATGATTCATGGTCATCATTGAACCATCACTTGACATTGGATGGGTGTGTGGAAAGCCCAATCCCAAATATGCATTTGAGAATTTTCAAAAACTCCCAAATTAACTGCGAACAGTAACACAAAGAATCTGCTTAATATTGGTTGAAATACTGCACAGTAGGCAAAGTTGCAACAGCTCACTGCAGCAGTAACTTCTGTGCACTAGCACTCTAGTTCCAGTTGCGTAAGTTGATGAGTTTGACAGCACAGTAGCATGACGAGTGTTATTGAGGCTGGCTACAGTTTGCTGATGTTATCAGTTCTTTGGCTGTTACAGGTGTGATACAGCAGCTGGAAAGTAAATCATGAGTAGCATAACTAAACAAAATAACATGACGCATGTTATTTTGGTCTGGACTATGTCTATAATATGTATCAGTTTTAAATATCAATGGTGATTTTGGACATATAGCAGGGGAATTTTCTCAATATATGTCTACTCTGTACTTGCATTATTTCCTTGTATGTCTTTGCTTATGTTTTTTTTTTACTTATCTTCTTGTCCCTGCCGTGACGCGACTATTGGACAGGTACACGGTTGGTGAGTGCTGCCTCGCTGAAGAAACTCCTCCAGTCGTGTCCTCGACTTCTCCTCCTGGACGTCTCCTTCTGCTCCCAGATAGACATGCGGGTCGTCCAAGAGCTCTGTGGCCTCTTCCCCAATGTTGCCATCAAGAAGAGTTTCACTCAGTGACCCCAGCACTGTTTAATTCCCCGCTGTCCGGAGGAAGCAAGAGCAGGGAGGTGCTCGCCAGCAAACACTGCCCCAGAGGGAATGAGAGTCAGTTGAGATGCTGGAGGAGATTGCACTTCTGCCTACATCTGTATCACAGACAAGATCTTTTAGTGGTCAGGAAATAAAGCAGTTGGTCCGGGTGAGGAGGTTCTTTGGATTAACTGGCTGAACACTACAGAGTCCTAGTTAATGGATTATAGAACAAGAGACTTTTTTTGTTGTAATTTTTTTTTTTTGGACACTTGAAATCAGGGTCGTTGCAGTAAAGCTGCTACATCTTCCCAGAATATGAATCACCACTTATATATTGCCAAGAAACACAAGGCTTATAAAATATGCCTTGCTACTGGATGCAAGACACACAAACAACCCAACATTTATGAGCAATCCTCCCTCGAACATCTTAGTAGGACAACAAAATGGGATTGAAAAAAATGTGTGACATACCCTTATTGGATACTGAGAAAAAGTAGTATTTGGTAGTCACATACTCATGTTAGCTGGTAACATATTTAAAGATCAGGGCCTTGGTCAGTGCCTTGTGCAGCAAACATGGGCTATTTTAATGCACAATGGTGGTTCTGACGGCATCTGTCAACATCAAGCCAGCTTGATCTAATTATAAGAAATCATACTTGATGCTGTTGTGTTCAGAGGTATCAGGTGCGTTGAAGGTGAAACAAAGGAGCAAACGCAGCCTTATTTCACACACTGCATTGTGTGGATTGTGCCAACTCGAACCTTAATGCAAGTATCACAAGTTATTTGTTGCCGCAAACTGACTGACAGAGTCACGCAGGAGGGTCTCATGTTGATGTGAAACAGCAGCAGCACACTGTCAACTGTCCTTATACCTGAGATCCAACATGTTTTCATCTAAAAGCATGTGAGAACTTGTGAAAAAACAAATTGGAACAAAATGAGTTTTAATTTACACATGCTATAGTAGAAAAGAAGTAGAAAAAAAATCAAATCAACAGCTGACAGACTGGCTCATGTGAGAGCAGTGAGAAGTATAGAAAAGCAGCTAATCCTCACCTGGAAGAAGCTGAAACCAGTAACTGCTTGACATTTTGTTTTTGAAAAAAATTGACTGAAACAATTTATTAAGTTACCTAAAGTTTGCAACAAATCCATTTCAAAGTTTTCAATAGCATTGTTTTAAATAGTTTTCACCATAATTTACAGATAGATATAATAATGATATATAAATCAGAAAAGAGCTTTTATTGAGATTGTGGGACAGTAGATGCCTTCCACACAAGGCTCTTTTCATGGTTTAGACCTGTAGAGAAAGTCACCAGATGGAACTTGTCCCAAGAAGGTGTATTTCTGTTAAAATCTGCCGTTTAATGGAAATTATTTGTTTTATAGCTACGTTTTTGGTTATGTGAGATTCTTCTGAACACTTTATCTGGCCCAAGTAAAGCAAAAAATTAAGGTGAGGTTAAAGCTAATTAGACTGATTAATAATTGTGTATGCTGAGGTCATACAGGTCATTTTGTTAGAATCATTTTGGCCATTTTATTTATTGGGAGGTTAGGGTGTTGGGCTTTTAGGGATGTGGACACAGCAGTTTTGTCTCCAAAGCTAAATGAGGAAGTGAATGTCATTGGTTCCACTTGTTTTTCCTGTTGTTACCATTAAGCTGTTCGTCTCTGCTGTTTGACTGCAGCACTACTTATGTACTTACCTACCAAGACGAAGATCTACCGATGGGGAGGAGTACAGTGAAGCGAGATGAGAATGTTAAAATGACGCAGTGTAAATAGACTATGTGATCTCAGTATTTGTCCTGAAACTCAGGGGTTATATATTTCATCTGGTTTTAATTTTTTTAACATATATTTTACTTCAGAAACCAGCACAACAGGCATCTTTATAGACAGCAACACCAGACTGAGTCAGCTTTGAGGTTACCTGCCATAGGTGCTGTTCCTAAACAACAAAGACACACGACACAAATGATCAGTTCGCACTGAAGTAACTGAGACAAAGGAAAAACTATAGCTTGCTGAGTGTTGAATGTTGCTGTAGTTGTATGATTGTGAAACATATATTCCTGTTCCTAATTATTTAATTTTTGTAACATATAAAGCCACAGTTGCAGTGTGGCAGAAGTGCTTGAGAAGCATTTCTTTTTTTGAAAAAACTTGAAGTTTTCTTTTAAGCACACGCTACTAGTCAATATTCGTGCCTTATACTCCTGTTTGAATGTGATGTGATGTCCATGTGGTTTAGATTGTAGTGAAGTGCTTTGCTTTTACGCCCTTCAACCAAAGTTATACAAAGAAACCTGGTCATTAGTCCCTCTACTATATATGACCAGTGTATATGCCATATATTGTATATCAGCCATGTTAATTAATATGCAAAATATTATTTATTTATACTTCCCTGTGTGATAAAAATGTTATTTAAATTCATTATCCTTATATACATAAAGTGATGTACGTTTCGGGGAATACAGTGTTTTGTTTTCTTACCCAAAGTCAAATACGAGGATCAATATGTATGTCAATCTTATTGCATTCAGTAGGTATAGCCTAGTTTAGCACAGAGAATAGAAGGACCATTTTAGCCTAGCTTAGCAGAGAAAGTGGCAGGACCTCTTGGGTCTAGTTTAGCATGGAGAATAGAAGTGCGCCCTAAGCTTAGCTTGCTACAAAGAATGGAATCAGGGAAAAAATGTTAGCTAACTGTATCAACAGTAAAAAAAAATAAAAAATAAAAATAAAACAATGCTTCCCAGCTAGACAAGCTACACCTGCAACAGTGACTGTATGTAGCATTGCAGAAGTTCAGGTGGTGCAGTGGGGTTGCCACACACACCCTAGTCTGTGTATATGTTAGCTTTGACGCTGTTGGAAGCATATTTATTTTCACTTTTAAAGGTGCAGTGCTAACTAGCACTGTAGGCACCACTGTGGTCACTGAAATCATGTCCACAGTATTCGTTCTGCAAATAGTCAAATTACACATCAGTGTTCAGTCAGTCAGTCAGTCAGTATCTTTGGATATCTGTTTTATGCAAAAAAGTGTAAACGTTGTAGAAGAAGGTAAGATTAACAGAAAACGCAGCCGAACACTTAAATTAATTAATACTGTATAAATGTTAATTTTTTGGGGGGGGTAAATTTGAAATGACTGGATTTGGTATTTCTAAAATCCTCACTATGGTCTTGACGGTAGCGGTTTCCCTGCTCCTTTGTGCTAAGCTAGGCTAAAGTCCTTACAGAGTTGTACAGGATGCCCTGAAATCCAACAGATATCAATCTTCCACTCTAATTATGGGTTTGATGGAAACCCCCAAAATGCTGGACTGTCCCATTAGAATTGTATTTATGTTGAAATTGATATTTCTCCATTTGTTCTCAGTATCGGTTGTGTCTGAAAAGGAATGGGTGTTTTAACAGTAATGTGTTTATACAGAAGCCATTTCATTCAGATGATGCAAATTTTACTTCAGTGAATGGGAATCAGATAATTGTAGCTGAAAGCAATTTTATTATAGTTGGTTGAGCTGAAGCCAAGAAATGCATACATCACGTTTTCCTGGTCCAATGACAACAGCAACAAAATGAAAACACTGACCATGCACAGAATACTGTGTACAGCAATGATCAGACACAGCATTTATTTAAGGCAGACTATTTAAAAAAAAAAAAAAAAGAAAAAAAAAAAAAGAACACCATTCTCAGATGAAGCAGTTTGGTTCAGCACTCTCCAGTGTTTGTGTTGTATTTGCTCTGATCGACTGGGGCGACCCTGCTTTTCTGTCATTTAAAATGCATTCTCTCTCTTTTTTTCTTTTTTTTTTTCCCCCAGTCTGGATGTGTGGTCAGCCTTGTGCCACTGGTAAGGACACGCAGCGATGCTCCCTGTGCTGCAGTGTGAAAGCAGCTGTTGTGTGAAAAGATTGTGCCTCTGTCATGATGAAACTGGGTGCTTCACTTTCACCAGATTTCAAATAAACTGAAGGCTGACGACTGATACAGAAGGCTCTGTCTCTGTGTGGCTCCTTTAATTCCCACAATCTTGGTGCAATCCTGTAGGGACATGGGTAATATAAGGAATCTGACAGTAGAACAAAGTGTTTACATAACTACAAATGCATTAACTAATGCTAATATGCCACTTTTCCTTATTCTCCGGCTTCAGTGAACAGGAAGCCATCACTGTCAAAACAAACTGTTTTACTGTGTCATGCTGAGGCTTCGTTAGTGTGACTGGGAGAGAAGTGGGGTCATTCTCAGCTAGTGAAGCCTTTAGTCAGGATGACGGACTGAATAGTAGTGGTGGAATGATCCTTTATGCCTTAACCCTCTGCTATTTTACAGTCTATTAATACCACAGGGAGAAGTGACATTAGCTTGTCTTCTTAACGGCCTTTTAATGAATTGTTTATGCCTGGTTTAATGATGTATATTGTGGCCCTGTAATGTGCCCTAATGACGGAGAACGAGGCGGCCTCGGCTGAAGTATTAATTTGGACTGCCTCCCCAATGATTATTCCTCAGCCACCAACACCAACACCACCTCCACCACCATCACCGCCACCGCCGCCGCTGCTGTGTGTGTGTGCAGGCGCGGATGCAAACGTGATTCATGGAGGCTTTCCGCTCTGCGCTACGGCTTGATTTCTTGCTGTCACGCTGCTCTACGAGGCTGATATATCCAGGGGGGATCCACAGCAATTAGTTCAGCTTTTTATTTGTCTTTGAGGAGCCTGCAGACGTAGCTTGATGAATCTGCAGGGGGAATATATGGATGGAAATATTGTTCCTGAATAATAAATCCAACATTAAAATCTAAACAGGGGAAGGGTTAGGGGGCTGGCACAAAGTTGCCCCCCACACTTTCTGTCTTTCTTTCTTTCTTTTTTTCGCCATCTACAAACCACATGAGTGACACAGGAACATACCTTGACAAATATGGCAGCCCCTTGCCAGTCAGTAATAGTCGTGAGACGTGTGCTGTGGTCTGCCGGCTCTGAGTCCTCCTCAGGCTGGGACCCGACAGGCCTCAGACCTGCCTGAGGGAGGCCTCTCTGTGATACCCATCATTATGTGGCTTGGTGTTCCTTCTCTAGTTTCCCGGCTTAGACTCTAATAATGAAGACGTCCCTGTCAGTCCTTGCACTGCTGTGTCTAAAGCTTATTATTTGAGTTTTGTTTTTAAGGATATGGAGAATGTCAGCAGTGGGTTTGTTAAATCCATCTAAATACTATAATCCATAGGTAGCTTTTTGAAGCAGCAGGGACGCAGTGTTTCTTTAGCCACGTTTAAATCCATGAGGATAACTGTTTTCATCTGTACATAGTGTCCGACTGTGATACTTGGCTGTAATTACTGTAAACAAGTGGTACCGCATTTGAGACAAATTGCGTAACCCTGATCTGATGGTAGTGGTGCAGATATAATGCCAGTGTTTCTCAATATGAAGACCAGATATCAGCGAGTCTCTGCCTGTTCTGTCGCTTATAGGTTGTTTTCTTTTTTGAAGGCAAATGATACACTTCCCAGACATGCACTTCAGACCAGAGGTTTCCAACTTCTTTGGCTTGTGACTCCTGAGATGAAGCAAAGTCTTCTCATGACCCTTTGTTTCAGGTTATGACCTCAGGGTGGATGGGGGTTATAGGGTGTTAATTTTCCTTCACAGATTGTTTTATTTGAAGGAGTCTTAGAAGAGGTGAAAGGACTCAGTATGTTGCACGAAATATGGGATCCCTTTAATCTCGATGGCCAGGCTGGGAACCGATGGAACACAACAACAACAACAACAACAACAACAACAAAAACAAAAACAACAACAACAACAACAACAACAACAACCTGCCATCAGACCATTTAAAGGCACTTTAGAAACAAGTCTGTTCATCTAAATTATTGAAAACAGTATATGACATCTTTGTTTCCTTGGAATAACAAATTAAGTAAAAGTTTATTTGAGAATTTTGTCATTCATCTTTTTTTGTCTTTCAATTGTACAATTAATATTATTACAAATGTTTGCATTCATTTTCAAATCTGGCTAACATGCCATTTATGTCTGTCTATGATAACTTTGATTTTTAAGTTTGGAAAAAGCAGTCTTATTTTGTCCAGTGTGACAAAATATTTGCTCAACTCAAAGTCTGCTAAACTAGCTTTTTCTGAGCTTTCGACCACCTGTCACCGTTTTTGTCAGCAAAGGAAATGCCCAGTTGTGACTGGCTCAAAACTAGTCAATCCCCCTTCGTTCATGAAGACCATGAAATGCAGGTGAAAGCACCAAAAAGCTAGTGAGTGGACCTGAAATTGGGATGCTTATTTTTTCATGTATGTTAAAAGATGTTAAAAAATATATAATTTTGTTCAACTCTGGCGAGGACCAGTGCCTCAGGTGTTAGATGTACATTTGAACTTGAAGTAGCAACTAACCAGGAAAACTTTTAACTTACCTTCTCATCATCTTTGATACTTGTAAACTCTCCTGACCGGTGTCCATCTAAAGCTTCCTCCTCTCCCAGCAGCCTTTAACAGAGCCATTTAGAGGCTTGTGGGCGTTCTCACAGAGGATCTGGCACAGACGCTGTGTGAAATGGCCTTGCTCAGAGATGTGCATGTTTCACAAACAGGCCGAGCAATTATAGCCTGAATAATTATGCGCTGAAGGGGAGACACGTTTCGCCCCACTGATCAGCGAAGTTCATGAGAAGTTATAATTAAACAATAACTCGTTTACAAATGAACGCACACGCGCATTTGTGTACTTAAGTGTGCAAAGTGTAATTAGCTGCGATGCATCTGAGTGAGATTGAAGAACAACAATGTCAAATGGTGGAATTATGTTCAGGTCGTGAGCTTGTATCACTGTTATCTGTGTGCTCCGGGGTGGAGGAGGAGGAGAGGAGCAGGAGGAGGAGGAGGAGGAGTGGGGATGGGTGGTGTGAGCAAAGGGAGACAGACAGACTGAATGGGTGATTGATGCAGAAGGCTGATTCATCTTCACACGAGTCAAAGATGGACATGATGTTTGACAGGGAAACTTTTTACAAAGACATTAGATTAAGATCTCTTGGAGGTAAATAAAGTTCGTCGCAAAAACATTCATTTTCACAACTAATTAGACCCCAGGAAATTATATTGAAACATGATGAAGTTGCACACAATGTTAAATGACATTATGTGATCAGACTAAGATTAAGTACTAATGTTGTTTCTTATGGACAGACAAATATATCTGCTTGTTGTTGTAATTATGATTTAATTTGTCACTCTTTGTAACAAGTTAGTGAATCTGCTAATTACAAATACAGTGTTTCCTCTCAGCGACAGGGCTACAGAAGCGCTGAGTCAGCGTGGCTTGTTTAACCATGTCTTGACACCAGCAGGTACAAACTGTATGTCCCAATTCATCAGCTGCAGCTGGAGGCACCGGCCTCCAACTGCATGGAAATAAATAAAGCAGGTTGACTTACAGGTGACGCCTCTTTGTGCGAGATAAGGAGAAGAGAGGGAGAGTTTTACAGTAATTCTGATAAAAAAAAAAAAAATAGTGTAAAAGACGCTTTAAAGGCGAGATGTCCTCTCACATTTAGCAGTTGATTTTCATATTGGCTCTAAGTCTGTGCAACCAGTGTATGGGTTAGTGGGATTATCTTGCTATCGGTCAGTCTAGGGCTGCAAATATGATTATTTCCAATATTGATCAATCAATTTTTTCAATTTTTATTTTCTTGATAAATTGTATAGTGAAATGAACATCATGAGTCCACGAGGCTACGTCTTCAGCTGGCCTTTTTCACAGCAGGAAATTTACTCGTCATAGCAGGAAAAGCTCAGGTGTTACTAATAACATTAACAATGGCTGTGTCCCAGTGAGCCATGACAGTGTGACAATGAGCCACAACCCTGAAACTGAAGCAGCTACATGGAGTTCAGGCATCATTAATTGTATTTTTGTAACAGCTGTGCTTTCCTTACTGCTTCTTTTGTCTGACCTACAATTAAAAACATTCAATTTACAGAGATGTCGAACCGGGAAAAGCAGCAAATCCTCCGATTTGAGGATCTGGGACCAGCAAATGTTTGCCATCTTTGTTTAGTAGAGGACCTTTGATGATCTTAACTTTTTAACAGACACATTTTGAGTTGAATATCTTGTAATCAACCTGAGTGGGCCGTCTCTATCACATGGTAAAAGCATGTTTGGTCCCTGGTGCTCTGCAGTTCTGGCATGTGGCTTGTTTATAGTGGACTTTTCATACATAATCAAATTTTTTAGTTTAGTGCACATCCCGCCAAAAACACAGGTTCTACCAATCAGTTACGACATCCATTAATGGTAATTTTTTTCTTTTTGAAAACAGAATATAAATGTTGCTGATATGATAAACCTAATGTCATTCTATTCTACAATTGTTGACATAATTTTTCAATGTTTTCAATTTTCCAATACAGTGATTAATAGGTAAATCCATAAATCCAGGATGATAACACTGTTAGTAAAGAGTCAACAGAGTCAGGTTGAAGCACAACAACAGTTGTGACATTTTGAGTTGGATATCTTCACTCACAGTAACACTTCTGCCCAAAGTCTGTGTTCAGATTAAAGTATGACTAAGCTCCTTCACCAAAAGGACTGTTGTGCAGTTGCATCACCACACACCTCAGAGTCTAATGTATATTTAAAAAGATTCAACTAGATACTGTGTGATACTCTGTTCTATATAACCTGTATTTAATTATTTAGGTATTGTATTTATTCATCTTTTTAAATGTTTCATGTTCTATGTAAAATGTTTAATTTCAGTTTTTCAGCTTTGATCTGGTCCATAAAAACAGACGGGTTATAAAATGATAAAGTGACATTATTTCATTTCATTTAGAAGGAGAAAAAGGATTTGTACTGTTGAAAGTGTAGCCTACTTTTTTTTGGAGGAACTAAGAATTGCAAAAAGAATGATCAAATAAATAAATAACTGGGCTCTGGGTGTCTGGGTGGGAGCATTACATGGTTAAACAGTTAGGCCTATCAGAATTGTTGACATTTTCTGTCTATTGACTAATGGATTATTTGATTATCTCAAGAAAACCAATAACAACAAAGACATTAATATGAAATGAAAATATGAAAAATGTTTTCCTATAAAACAGCTGTGTATTTCAATATACCGTAAATCCTAAAGCGGCTCAGTGTGATTTAGTTCAACAAAGACCTATACCATCTCCGGACTGTTTGCTCTGTTTTGCTGTTTTAATATGCTGATATGTTTCTTTAATACTAGCTAACCTTGCTGTGAAGGCCTCTACTATCTTTTGACATTTATTATTATTTGTTTCTGCATCAGCTCCCCTAAACTCCAGACCACAAACTACGACATATAGCCATATTTCCATCATAAGTTGATGATTTAGAGAAGGTTTGAATGTATTCTTTATTTCTGACCCAGTCCTCACAGACAATGAAATGACAGCTTGGACTCACCCTCGGGTCACGCTGGTGTCGCTAGATGGCGCTAGAGCACCGACTATCCCCCTCTGTGCTCCTCCACAGCTCAGTCAGGCAGCAGCACAACAGTGCAGCTTTTTTCTTCCCAGGGAGCCTAATGGGAAATTTCAAGTCACCTAAATAAAAAGGAAGGTGTAATTAACGCGACGCGCTATTAATTGCATCTGCTAGAGAGCGGATGAAGGGCACGAGGGCGCATTCTTTTGATTACTGGGCTCCACTAAAGTCTACTTCAGAGATCAGAGAGAGGGCTTCATTTCAGGGTGTCATTTCATGCCAGGCGTCCAAATGGCAGGTCAAACGGCCGTGATGACGCAGAGAGGGACGTGTTTTATTTTCCCGGCATCCACAACAAAACAGCATGAGAAAATGACACCGTTGGGCCTGATCTGTATCAGAGCTACACAGAGGGATAATATCAAATGTGCTCATCATCCCATATAGAGGTGAATTATACATATTACCACTAATTATAAAAAACCAACGGGTTTAAAAAGGTCATTAAAAAATTCACCTCTGATATGAAACCACTCTGCTGCGGTGTATTATGGGGGTATTACAACAGGCCTATATTTTTCACAAGGGCAACACGTTTAGTTTAATGCCATTGATTTGTCCAAAGTAAAAATTTTAAAAACCGTGTATTAGAACAGACATGTTTAGATAATCACACCTACAGTTCCTACAGGAAATGATTCATTGCATTAAAAGTCTGTTCTGTTTATTCCCTTAATTTAGAAGAAATAGAAAAGAGCGTCCTACTTTTTTGTTTGTGGTCAGGTTAATTGGTCATAAATGAGCAATCAGCTATCGATTACCCAATTGATCCGACTCATTTGTCCAATAATGCTGAAGCCGTGTAAATGTGACTCTCAGCTCATCCACAGGCCCCGTCTCTCCACACTGAGCCCCGCTGCACACTCCACAACAGGGACTGGCAGCTCGTGGAGTGAAATGGAGAAGATTACGATTGCAATTAATATTATTATGACAACCACAGAGGGCGACACGTTTTCACACTTGTGTAGTTAAAACAGGAGGTGGCGAGGAAACAGCAAGTTTGCATTTGGGCTGTCACTTTCAAAATAAAATGAACCAGGATAGATCTTAGAGAGATGCTCATATGAATATCACACCACACGGTCCTATGGGAGTATTATAGAGAAATGACATAGCTGCTATAGGGAATGGGAAAATACCAACAGGGTCACCACTGTCAATATCACTGTCACTGCACTGTAGAAATATGAGCATTTTTTTTTATCTATTGATCCTGAATTTTCTGATATGATGATGAAAGAATGTAAGGGACTAAATTAAGTCGAATAGGTTTTGTTGTAAAACAGGAAGCAGTTGTTTAAATCTCACAACCCACGTGATGCGTTCAAAGTCTGGGTTGTTTAATTAACCTTCACTTTGTAGGCCTCCATCTCCTGTAGCCCAAGCAAGGAGAGATTTACAGCCAACAAATGTCCAAAACAATGCAATTTTTGTCTTCTGTTGATATAAAAAAATCGTGTTGTTTTTGCATCTTAAAGCAAAACAATAGAAAAACAAAACAAACCCCTGTAAATTTGTGGATTTTAGGGTTTTTGAACACATTTTAACACGCTGATAATCTATGTTTCAGATGAATTCTAGATGTTTTGTTTTTTTTTAATTTCCAATACTGTGAATAAGAAACATGAAAGTGAAACCTTTAGCTCCCAAGCAGTGAAACCAAAATATTGCTATGTTGGGCCATGTTCAACCCTTACAGGGACCACTATCGGTCCTCGGCCCCTACTTTGGGAACCCCTAATTTAACCTTAGATGGAAGCTGAGGTTTTCCCAGCCAAAGCCAGTCGATTTAAAAGCAGCCTGGGGCAGAAACAACACATCATCGGCTCATAATCTTCCATTCATCAACCCTGATTTTCTCCCAACCATTAATTCCACCCAAACGAATGGGCTCAGAGCAAGAAGCATTTTTTTCTTTCTTTCTTTCTTTCTTTTTCTTTTTTTTTTTTTTTTACCAGCACAGCTGTGAGGCAGACAGTGAACTCACCGCTGCAGGTTTCTGCTTTGCTGAATTCAAAGAAAAGAAAAATACATTTAGCCTCGACGTTGGAAAAAAGCTGTTTAATATCAACCCCATTATTTAAAAATGTGCAAGTCCGTCGTTCATGTGTCAAGTGATGAAACACCTACAGGCATTTATCTCCTCTGCTTTATATCTACCCCAAGTTCATCCAGTGAATATGACATAGCCTATATCCCCCCTCCCAAAAAAACAAAACAAAAACCAAACGACTGGTTTAACAAGCAATTAAAGAAAACAACAAGAAAACAGCGTCGGATTGCTACAGGTCTACGTCCCACAACTTGAATTTCCAGTGAATTATGACTTAGATCGATTCATTAAAGCTACCGAGGAAAGAATCCAATGCCAAGATCGTTTCTGCTTGTTGTTTTCTGCAGTGGAACACAAATCAGGAAGAAAAAAAAACAACAAAAAAACAAAAACAAAAGCTGTTTCCACATGAGAGGAAAAAAAAAACATCCCTGGATATCTGTCTTTGCATAAAACAAAAAGCAAGCTACTGTACGCAGAAAAGATGTATATACATTTAGCTGTGACAGTCCAGGCTGTGGCAATCCCGCTGAAAGATAAAAAATATGTCTCCCTCCTCCCCTACAAAACAAAAGCCTCCTCGGTGTCATCTCATATAGATATCTCGCACTTTGTGTCGTCTATAAAAAAAACCTCATCGTAGAATAAATTACAATCTCATTAACAAAACTAAGAAATAAATTTAAAGGTCTACAAACAATTTGCCCCATAATAAAGCAACTCAGACGAAGATGAACAAAATGGCTGAAATGAAATGAATGGCAACGAGCTCACAGACAAATTAAAATAACACCCTATGGATGATAATAATAATAATAATAATAATAATAATAATAATAATTTTGATCATATGCTGCAATTTTTGGAATGTCACCAAAATGTGTTTTGGGAAGAAATTTAAAGGCCTTATTATTATTTTTCTTTCTATTCCAACCAACTAATCCTGATGGTAATCGCTGTTTTTATCCTTTATCTAGGTCTGATTCATTTGTGGACTACAGTAGTGTTATCGATTCATCTGAATTCACTTCTCCAAGCACTATATTTTGATTGGAAACACAATCTAATGTAATTTCAGTGCAGACACCGAATGGCAGAACAGAACTCCTTAGACAATTTAAACAAATTAAATCAATTTCACATGGATTTAAAAAAAAAAAAATCTTTAGACTCAAAACAAAACACGCCACAGAAAATTATTAAACTGAAAACGAGCGTTAAATAGCACACAGATACAAGGCAGTAGGTAGGCTATGAATGAAAACTGGATTTTTAAAAACTCAACCTGCTTGTTTTTGAAAACATCAATCCAAAAAGTGCCCCAGTGAAGAAATAAAAAAAAGAAAAAGGGATGAAGCCATGACTTTTAAAGTTATACAATATTTACAAAAGTGGATCCAAATGTTCTGTGAGAGTTGGTGACATATGTTTTTGTAGATATATATCTGTAGCCCATCCTGTTGTGGAAAAGTGCCAGATAATCCAATCAATCGCCACGGAGCCTGTCGTGGAGCTGGGAGACTCTCGGAGGGGGGGAAATAAAATTATTCAACGCTGGTTTTCTGAAGAACATTATGGACTTTTTGTTTAGAGCCTACTGCTGTTTGACTTATGGTAGAGGTCATACACTTTTAACCACATCACTGCACGCAGGCCAATTACTGAAGAGTTCAGCCAGTGAGCTGCACACATATAACAATAATAATAATAATAATAATAATAATAATAATAATTAACAATAATAATAATAATAATAATCTGTGCTGATAACTAAATCCAGACCACAGTCCTCACAGAATAAATAACAGCTGAGTGGCCTGCAGTTTCCCAGCAGTGTTTGAATGCAGAGCGGCTCTGTGCTGCCTGGCTGACAGATGGGACTCGGGCGATGCTCACCCTCAGCTGGACTCCACTGGACTGGGGCTGCAGCCTTTACTGGCCTCCAGTTTACTCCATTAACGCAGCTCCTTTGACCCCCACTGCACCACCCACCCACCCACACACCCACCCACCACTGCTGGACGCACAATTTAGAGCTACAAAACTAAACGCCTCTGCCTCTGCTTTCCCTTTTACGCACAGGAAAAAAAATGTGTTGAGTTTGATACAAAAGTGGCAAATGGAAACCATTCGGCTATGCTCTCTCGTCTGAAGCCAGGTACCCTCCATCCCCTCCCCTTTTTTTTTTCGTCAAGTATGATTTCAATACACAATAGGGGCTACACCTTGAAACTGCGTCGACTGGAGTCACAGTGCTGGGCATGTATCCTCGGAGAACACAACACAGGCTTATGTTCCTTTAGCTCTGGGGAAGGAAAAAATGTCCTGTCCTCCCCTCACTCATTTTCCATTTCTCAGATATTCACTGCAGATATTGTGTAAGTACTCACTGCAATCTATTATACATAAAACACCCACTATATCGTTTCATAGTCCAGTGATTTATATATAACCTTGGGGATAAATAAAAAGGATAAACAAGTCCTGGAGGAGCGGTCCAGCAGAGTTCATTGGACCGGGGTCTGGACCCCGTGGTGCGGCGGCGTGTCCCCGTACACATCCTCGCTCCCCGGCAGAGCTCCTCCGGGAGGGGTCATGCGTTTCTCCTTCTGTCTCCTGTTACAAAACCAAACCCTCACCACTTCTTTCTCCAGGTGCAGACTGTCCGCCAAGCTGATTATTTCCGACGCTGCCGGTTTAGGGCACTTCAAAAAATGGCTCTCCAAAGCTCCCTTTACGCTTACCTCGATTGAAGTCCGTTTTTTCCTTTTCCTCCCCTGCGCGGCGATTTTGTCCAGGCTGGTCGGGCTGCCCGAGGTGGAGTCCGCCTCCTCCAGCCACTTGTTCAACAGAGGCTTCAGCTTGCACATGTTTTTGAAGCTGAGCTGCAGGGCCTCAAACCTGCATATGGTGGTTTGGGAAAACACATTTCCGTACAGGGTCCCCAGGGCGAGTCCCACGTCCGCCTGCGTGAAGCCCAGCTTGATCCTCCGCTGTTTGAACTGCTTGGCGAACTGCTCCAGGTCGTCCGAAGTCGGCGTGTCCTCGTCCGAGTGGTCGTGGTGGCTCTGTGGCCGGTGCTGGTGCTGATGCTGGGACGGAGGGTGGCCGTGTTCGCTGAGGTGCGGGCTGTGGTGGTCGTCATGACTGTCTCTTAGGTTGTGGTGGTGCATCCCTTGCCCGCTGCTCGGGATCAGCCCGTTCACACTGAAGCCCGGCTGGGAGTAAATAAGGCTTTGGCCGTTCGTCGTCGCCATGCTTGGTATGTGCGCCGCGGTGGTGGTTCTCCATGCCCGGCCGTCGTGGTGGTTCCCGTGCGTCTGGTGCACCAGGTGGGGCGGCCGCGACTGGTGCTGAAGGTTGCTGCTGGAGTTGTGCATCTCGTCCCGGGCGCCCTGCACCGCGGGTTTGATGTCCTGCTCCGCGCCGAGCGGGCTGGAGGACCACGGGGCTCCCTCTCCGTGGGACAGCGCCGTGATCCACTGGTGTGCGTGGCTGAGCGTGTGGCTGTTGCTCTGCAGCGGGTAGTCGCTCTGCAACAGGCTCTGTGCGTCCCGGTACGCCGTGGCTTGCTGCATGCTGCCGGGCTCCGAGTGCACGATGGATGCGCTGGAGGTGAGGATGTTGTAGTGGTTAGACGCTGCGGTCGCCATGACTCTCGGAGCCGGACTGGTTGCTCTTATTAAAGGAACCTCGCATTTGACAGATCCTCTCCTGCCCACAGGCGGCTCCCAGGCGCTCTGCCAAGTCTACGCCGAGGCGCACCTGGACTCAGCCCCGCCCCCGCCCCTCATTGGACCTCAAAAGATGATGGACGTGGTTACCAAGGGCAACGGCGCGTTGATTGGCTGCGGGGAAGTCTCAACAAACACTACTCTCTTTGTTGGAGAGGTGTGAGTTGAGGCTCCCGTGGAAGCGGAGAGCCGGAGTGCAGCATGGGGAGACGGAGCACCGGGATCAGCAGTGCAACTGTAAGATACAGTTGATTTACTTTGATAATCATGTTGTAACAAGACTCAGGCTGTAGGTAGTCTAGTTCCAGGAGATCAGGATTCCCTCTGTTGAAAAGATTAATACAACAGCTCTGATGTGCAGGATGTGGAATTATTTATTGAAGTTAGACTTTAAAGTTTGTTGTTAATTGTTGACTGTTGTTAATTGTTGTCGCGCACGTTGATGATGTAAAAATTCTGTTATTGTGCGAAACATCTTGATATGATTAGACAACTTTTTCATCTAACCAAAGAGCTAGAATTCAGATTACACAGAAGCATATTCATGTAATCTGCACACGCCATATATAACAGGCTGCAGTCTGGAGCTGTTAGAAAAATCACAGATGAGTGTTTTTCTGCAGTGCTGTGTATTCATATTAATCCGACTGTGTTATTTGTGCAGTGTTTTGTGTGTATGAAAGAAATGACTGAGCATTTGTGTCTTAGAAAATTGAGGGTCTCTGTATAGTCTATCAATCTACCATTACTTTAAAGTGAAGATAACACGAATGAAAACATGACATTTTAATGCACCTGTGCAACAAAGTAACAAAAATAATTGGAAATCTAAATTATTCTAACCGGGTTTAAAACATCTGGCATGTTGAAATAACGACAGATAGGAGACTGTCATCACTGTGTGTTTGAGATCTAAGACGTATAGTGCATTGTAGGAATAAAACCATTTAGAACTAGTTTGTTTTACTGGTATTACTAGTTTCTAAATTGAGATATATCACGAAGGAAAACGCTCAGACACGTTTCAATCAAATTAATTTTTATTTAAATCTTCCTTGTAATAAAACGTTAAAAAAAAAAAAATTAGATTCAATTGTAGCTGAGTGAAATGGACCATGCTGGAGCTCATGCAGCTCTCTCATGTGTGCACCTGCTCTGTGTTGAGAACATACAGGTTAAAGTTTTACAGTCTGTTGGAGCAGTTTGTCATTTGAAAAACTGACACCTACACTGAGGCTGTAAACATCAGTGTAAAGTCTCTTATTTTCCCTTTAGTGTGCACCAATCTTTTATAAATCCTGCTGTTCATGCCAGAATTATCTAAACTTTCTCAAACACCAATCGATGCTTGTAAAAGTGGAGATAGTGTATTTTTTTCCCCCAGTGAAGTGTTGCAGCCTAAATGTGGACATCTTTCATATGTTTTGACTTATGAGAGACAGTCCCTTTAACAGTCCATAAAGTAAACAAATCAACTTTGGTGCCCAACAGGGCTGTAAAGTTAATTTTACAATCCAGTCTCAGTAGGAGTGGCTGCACACAGAAAAAGGAGGGTCCCTGGACTGAAGCTGAGATTCTATATCATGAATGACTATAAAGACTTTTTTTTTTTAAATAAGCTATTTAGTTCCAAAAAAGTTCCTATAATAAATGAACTTTGGAAGATTTTGTGTCCTGCGCTGTGAAGGACCTGTTTGGGACAAACAGTACTGAGAGCCCTCCAGGATTCTTTACATCACCAAGAGATTTAGAAATGATTTTCTATGCAGCTATTTTAGAGCTAACTGTGAGAAAAACCTCTCTGGATGCTCATCGTCCACTAAAGTGAGGACAGACACAACTGAAGAGGAGGATTAAGTCTAGACTCAGGCCTCCAGTCCGGGCTAGGGAGGGCAGGTTTCCATCCCGTCCCAGCTGTCGTCCCCCGGTGTCAGCTTCAGGGACCAGGACTTTGTCCAGAGAGGGGACATTCCTGGCCGTCCGCTGCTGGTTGCCATAGGGAGAGGTAAATGAAACAACGGCAGTCGCGTCGCTGCACCCCCACCCCCCCTTTCCACCTCCACCCCGCTCCTGGACTATCTAAAGGCCTCTATTTAGAGAGGCTCTCTGCTGCGGGGACAAAGCCTTCGCTGGGATAAAGGAGGGAGGAGTAAAGAGCACAGGGCCCTGAGAGGGAGAAAGGGCTAGAAAAAGTGAAAAAGATGAGAGAGATTATGCCTGTCCTCAAAGCTGCTCCTCACACTCCAGTGAAATGAAGCAAACTGTGAGAAAAATTACAAACAAAACTTCAAATGCAGACTTCTGCAGGGCAGCAGTGTGTTTCTACTTTCCAACTTCTGAAGCAAACCCTTAATTCTGAATATTAGAAGGCATTAATAATTCCTACTGTATATATGCAATTAAAAGGCACTTTTAGTTAGTTTAAGGCCTATAACAATTCAATCCACCAGAAATAAAGTAATACATACTGCCCACAAATTAAACCTATAAATCAGTGCAGACAGTTCTTCAATATCCACAATTTATAACTTCTAAACTATGCAAATGACTGAAACTGTAATTAAACATTTTCTTTAATAACTTGGACCGAGGAGTAAAATTAAAAGGCAATAAAAAAGCAGTTATTAAAGAAATATTTTCACCAAAAAATATTCAAACTGTGCAGTGAAAACAGAGAAGTCGACATGCTGAATATTCACACCCACTAATTCATTCTTAGCAATGTTAATTTATTCCAAAAGTTCACACAGGGACACATGTCGTGTGTATAGACTGAGGTCTGAGCACAATACAGTGGCGTGTAACAAAGGGCAAGTGCTAATTGTAAGACGTTCTCTATTCTCTGCTTTTTATGACCTGGATTAATCTCACACACTGATTTAAGTCACAGCTTCTCTGGATGTCTTGATGCTGCTTTAGTGGCCAAATAAAAACTCAACCACTGATGTTCCTCACAAGGATGAATAAGATATTTAGATTTACCTTAGAGCAAATTAACAGCCATCTAATTGTATATTAAAGGCGTTGTTTGTTATATTCATACTTTAAAGGTGCATTGTGTCCCCCAAAAATACAAAAAATTTACATATATGATATTACTCTAATTTGTAATTAACAGGCACGTGTTTTATTGCAGGGACAAACAGTAAACAATAGCAATTATAAATCAGTCGTGCTTTCTGTGGTTGTTAGTCAGTTTTCAATAATAACACCTAAACATAAACAGTGATGTAAACCCCAGCTATAGAATCAGCTGAGAATCAGACAAAATGCTTGTATTCCATGTATCACTCCAGCTCTTCAATTAAGTATTACTGATTGGGTCTTTAATGGATCTCATTTCATAGGCTAATAATCCTTTATGGATGTGAATCCAGCTGCACTGACAGCACATGAAGCCGCCAGGATTTAAGTCATACGAGGAAAAGTTTCCAGGCACGGTTCAGTAATTCATTCTGGTAATATTGAACATTATTGTGGCGTAACATTGAAATCGGCCAAATCAAAAGAACATTGTGGTAATTAGGCTGTAATTCAAGGAATTACCACATCGCCACACAGGCTTAAATAGTCGTGTTGGGAGAAACGCAAAGCACATTATTTTAATGGTGTAATATGCAAACTATGGCTCGTTTCAATTACATGGCTTAACAATGCATAAATGATGCGAGCCTTGTTATTTGGACTGCAGGGTCCTCAGTAATTCAGTCGCTCAGAGGGGCCAATGTTAGGGGCCATGCTGCCTCCTCTCGTACTGTAGAAACCCAGCGCTGAGCGCTGAGGGCCGCTGCCACACTACATTTAAGGGAATAAAAATGAACAGCAGAGAATGTAAGCGTTAAATTAACAGTAGGATAATTATATGACCCGTGTGCTGTAAAGATTCAATTTCTAACGCTCTAATTAAGCGACTGTCTCCCCATACATCAGCTCACATCCCTCTGCCAATTTCTCACCAGAAAGCGTCCTGTGAGCGGAAATAATTAGATTTTATTAAGACACAGCTCGTGTAATAAAGAAAATCAAAGGAGGGGATGGTTAAATATGATATGTTTTTAAAATCATTGATTGGTCCACACACACAGTCCACTGAGACCCATTTAAAGACAGGGATAGTTGGATTTAAACTGGAGCAGAGAGACCGGGATGTGTCTGTGTGTCTGACTATATTAACCCATATAATGAACCATCTACTGTGCAGGGAAGACAGTAACTTGTGGTCCATGTCTGATAACTTTAACTGGGATTTTACAAAGCCCACTGGAAAATTACAGCATGTAGGGCGGCAGTTCATGTCGATTCCCATCATATATCAATCTGTCATTTATTCAGGAAATAGTGAAAATTTCCCAAGATAACATTTTTAAAGTCCCCATCCCCTCAAAAATGTGTTTTACTTTAGTACCTTGATTTGGATGTTTGGTCGTCACTGTGCAGGATCACGAATGTGCAGAGTTGACAGTAGATGGCTTTTTTCACATTCATCTGCTGAAGGGGGAAAGTTTCTCTGAGCTCACCTTAAATCTCAGTTTAACACGCGTGTAAAAGCAGGATTTTGTGACGTCACGACTCAAGCCAATCACGGTCCAATACGCAACTTTACACAACTCTGGTGTGTAAACTTGAATCTCCAGTGTACACAGACTGAGAATGGACTTTTCAGTGAAACAGGATCTTGTGCTGAGCAGTTGAAATATTTGCATTTTCTTATTTTCCAATGAGGGAGAAAGGGTGGGTGTATGATTTTAAGAATTTTTAACAATTTAAGAGAAGTCCGTCTGCAAAAACCACATCAGACACAAATTATTATTCCAAGCTGTTTTTTTTTTTATATGTCCTAAAACATGTCCGGACAGGAATCAGCCCAAGGTGATTTCTTTAAATCGCTTATCTCTAAACAAAAAGTCCAAAAGTTAATTGATTATCAAAATACTTTAATTTCTTCTCGATTTACTTTGTTTCGGATCTCGGCCCTTATTACTATGATGTCTGGACTATTATTATAAGATATAAAATCCAAGTAAGTACAATAAGATCTTAACAATTTAGTATTTATTGCCACAAAGACACAAAACATCCCTGTTGAAGCATTACTCATTTATTATAGTCTAATCTTTATGGAACAATCAAACTCACATCCACCACCTGTCACAGCTTTGACTTGTCTGGCTTCTACCTGAGCAGATACAACATCAGAAATCACAAAAATTGAACCGATGTCCTTCAATTTATAAAACTGTATCTTCAAAAGATATCCTGTGTTACAGCAAGGTAACTTGTTTTGCTACTGCAGACTGTCAAATATATATAGTTAAAAACAAAACAATACTTTTTTTCATCAGGCACAGATCATAATAGCAGAGATGTCATGTTGTTGAGGCTTTATTTCAGATTAGCTGTTCAGATATCAAATATCCTCGCTAAGGCCCGTTTCAAGTCTTACATAACGAGAGCCTACCCACGCCTTTCATCCTTACTGTAATTGTTGTGTGCATCAAAGAGAGGGAGATTGACAGGCTGTATGGGAGGATTAATACAGTGGGCGAGTGACGACATAGTGAGGGGAGCGAAGGAGGGGAGGGGATGGGGAGGGCAGGGGGGAGGGGAGGGAACAAGAGCGCGAGAGGAGAGAGAGTAAGATATGGGGTGAGAAGGAGGAGAATGGGAGAAAAGTAGGAGAGGACAAAAAGTGGGGAGAGAGTTAACGAGAGGGAGAGCATTAATTGTGTGCATTGTGCCGGGGCTCTTTTGCTGAGTGTGGATGTCGAGGTGCGGGCGCTAACCCCTCCAGCAGCCCGCCGTGATCTGAGCCAGCTCTCAGACTGCTGTATTCCAATGCAATTAGGCCACTCAAAGGCCTGCTTAAAGCTGCACCCCCACCACTAACACACACACACACACACACACACACACACACACACACACACACACACACACACACAGAAACACACACACACACACAGAAACACACACACACACACACACACACACACACTCTCAGATAGCAACAGCCCCTGTGGGTCCCCTCCATTGTAGTGGGGAGGTGTATTCTGTCCCTCTTTGAGGCCCTGGATGAAGAGACCACCCCGGGGAGCAGAAAAAAGGGAGGATTACCTCTCTTTCTGTCCCTTTCCCTCTGTCTTTCTCTCTTTCTGTCTCTTTATCGTTCTCTCTCTCTCTTTCTGGTTTCACCTCTAAAGTGTATGAGCTCGGCCAGGCAGGGAGCACAGCTTTGGTTAACTCCACCAGAGAGACACAACTTGTGAGTTTTTCGCAGGAGGAAACAGACAAAGAAGAAGAAGAAGAAGAGCAATGAGGCATTTCTGTGATGGATGTCATTGTGGGACTGCTTTAGCACTATCACTTTCCTTTTCCTCTTTCATTATTCATACAGTCATATATTTCAACAAGTGGCGTGGGGCGTGTAGCTCACCAGCTCTTCCCTGTTGGCATTAGTGCCGCAGCCTCAGTCAGTCAGTCCCCTCTGTGTGCTGTATTAAGAGAAAGCTCTTCACGATAGCAGAGTTCTCTTGGCTGGGTTTCAGCGCGTCTCATTCCCCAGAAAGCATTTAAAGCAGATTACCAACCTAACGCTACACCTCCCCAATAAGAGAGGAGAGAGAAAGAGAGAGAGAGAGAGAAAAAAAACTGGCACATTATCACCTGCAATACTACTTAATGGCATCAACAGATTAACGAGGTAATCCACACAATGAGGTCTTTGATTCGTGTGGTTTGGCAGGCAATAATGCCAGGCATAATGCACACTGTTATTTCAGACGTCCCAGCACGAGAAAACCTGGCAGAGGCTGGTGCCTTTTTTTTTTTTTTGTCTTTCTGTCAGATGAGCTTTTGAAGATTTTTAACTTGTGCATCTGCTGCGTTTTGCCTGTTTCCTTGTCAGAGAAATAACCTGCTGGCTGCTCCTGTGGCACATGTGAAAGGCGAAGGGGAGGAATCACAAGCTTTCTGAAGGCTGTTTAAACAGCAGGGCTGAGGAGTTCTCCCTCGTCCTCCCCCCTCCCCATTTTTCTGCATAAGGACGTGCGTATAGGATAAGTGTGTTTGTGTTTGTGTGTGTGTGTGTGTGTGTGTGTGTGTGTGTGTGTGTGTGTGTGTGTGTGTGTGACAGATCTCGCGGTCCCATCGCTCATGTGCGGCTCGATTAGCCCCACGTGCCTCGTTCATCAGACGTGGAGGCAGAGCAGATGGCAGGAGACGCACCATGTTACCATGCTGCGGCACTATGTAACGCTGCTCTAATTGAAACATCAATACTGCCCTGTCAATACACTACTGCTACTTTACGAAATGCCACTATACCTACAGACCTGCACTTGACTGGGGAAAAGGCGCTTTAACTCTGACATCTTTGTCTCATGCTGAGACGCACTGCTAAAAAGTTTCTGCCTGATTTCAAAATGGCAACTTTTTCCAACACTTTCTGTGATGGTTTCTGGTGCAGTTCAGAGAAACACCTCACTTGGTTCGTCTTTGTATACAGTGTTGTGGTGGCGCAGAAAAAAAAGGGAGAGAATTTCCTCTGTAGCATCTCCACTGTGGCATATTTTTAATGAATTGATAAAAAGTTGAGGGAGCTCACATGGCTGTGATCAGTAATTCAATGTTATCGGAAATTCAGTGGAGAACAGAGAGAAATTAGGCGGCTAGAAATTAATTTGTTATTTGTCCAACTCAATGAGGAGTGACACAGCCCCTTTAATAAATGGGTAATCCATTTCTTATTGCACTGAGCTGAATTCACCCTTCACTGAAGTGGAAAAAGACAAACATATCTTTCAACAACCTTTGCAACATCCAGAGGTAAACGAAGAGTGGAGATGAGCGCAGAGGCCCGCTCCTGGGACTATTTGTTTTTGGGGAAGGATTTATATGTTTGTGTGTGTTTTTGTGGCAGTGAGAGGGATTGAGTTTTAAAGCCAAGTTCGGAATCTACAATAAATGATCTCTGCTGACACTGAGGCCACACAGTCCAAACACAGCACATGGAATTGATTCACGATCAGTTGGCGTGCTGCACTGTGGGAAATAACAGTCTTTATTTAGCCATGGCTCATATTTGTTTCTACACCTCCCTACCCGTTGCCCCGTCCCTTCCCACTGCCTCCCTGCTCACAGTTCCTCCGCCTCCAGGATCTGAAGAGTCCGACTGTTGCACCTCCGCCATGACGACATCCTGGAGGATCTGCGATGGTGAGGACCTGATCTCTCTGATCACTTCATCTGAGATGGTGTCAGTCTGGTGAAGCTCCTCCCCAGCTGCAGGTCTCACGGAGGACTTCTGTAACTGTTGGACATGAAATGGGTGATGAACACCTGCCATGACACGAGGAAACTTGGTCTACACAAACTAACATGAGAAGCATACAGAGAAGCAACTACGGCTATAACAGTTCATTTCAATATTAGATAATCTGCTGATTATTTTTCTCAATTAATCATTTAATCAATTCATCTACAAAATGTCATAAAATAATGAATGAATCTTTTCCTAAAGCCTTCAATTTACCTTTTCTTGTCTTGTCTGACCAAAACCCAGAGATGCTCTGTTTACTACCACATAACACAAATAGAAGCAGAGAACCTTCAACAATTAAGGAGTTGGACCTAAGGAATATTGACTATTTGAGCAATAAAAAAAAAAGCATGAAGCAAACGATTAATCGATAATTAAACAGTTATTGATTTTTTTTTTCTGTTGAACAACTAATCAATTTTCAGTTGTTTCAGATGTAAAAGCAGCCACACAGACATTTTGGTTCCAAATGTGCTTAACACAATGAGAATGAAAACATACTTTTATCTAATTCATAAAATCACATAATAATGATAAAAACTGTAACCTTCTTTAAAATACTAAGAGACTGGACAGAAACAATCCCTAAAAGTGTTTCCATACATGTGTTGTGGAAATCAGGTTAAAATTTGCACTAGGTTTGGTTGGAAACTTGACTACAGTATCTGGACTAAATCTGATGACATCATGAGGGGTTGTTTTCTCAAACAGCTCCTCCAGAGCCACAGACAACCCCCACATGACTAGTAGTATACTGTCAGCCACGTGATAAATCTGTGAAGTGGCCCTTTAATCTAATTCTAAAAAGCCTTGATTTTATTTATAGTTGTTGCGGTACATTATTCATTCTTGTTAAGACTCCTTGAGGTCCTCCGTCTGTTGCATTTCACACCAGCACCACTTGCAGCAGGGGTTGTGACTCCTTTGACATCCTTTTCCCCCTCCTTATGGATGTCACGGGTGAAAAGAAAAATTGAGAAAACACTCGCAGAAGAAGAAACAGGACATGAGCTGTTCAGACAAATCTGATTCAACTTTTGTTTTCTCAAGGAAAAAGACAAGGACAAACAGCTGAATTTGAAATCAATCAAAACCGGGGTCTGTCCACAGCAGTGACGTTCAGATTCCAGTTATGATTTGATCTTGGCTCAAGTTTTCTGTGAGTGTTGACGTCTCAGAGTTGTGAGGAATCCCGAGCCGGCAGCGTACAGCGGGGGTTTCAGTGATACAGTATTTACAAGGCATGAGGAAGTGGGAGCGCTGCAACAGACGGCAGCGTACACGGCGCTTTCAATTATTTCTCACAGCATTCATGAAAATAGAAGCACAGCGGGGCGTACAGTATGAACGACAAAACTATAAAAAGACATGGAGTGAAAAGAGAACTCCCAAGCCAAAATAAATGGCGATGTATGCTGTTGCTGGTGAAGAGCTCAGAATAGTGTATGTCTCAGAAATAGCAGAAATAGAAATAGTGTGGTGGAGCGCAGATAGGAAGAGCAGCGATGGAGCAAAAAACCTAAGCATAAGTAAGGACTGAGGTTGTAGTTCAGATTTGATATAAGTTTGCCTTATAAACCCGATAACAGGCCTCATGCCAGAAACCGTAAAATCAGCGGTCCAGGCCCGGTATAAGGGGGATGTGCCTTTCTCCACAGGAAAAATACACTTGTTTGACTTAAGAATTGAAATGTTTAGTCTTCCTGTGTTCCTGAAATAAAACGAGCTAGCAGCTCTAAGTGCTAGCATCAGCATGCTAACAAGTTGCTAAAGCAGCTCATGGCGCACTAAGGTCAAATTATATGCTCTCTTAGTCTTAAAAGATCATTCAGGATCCTTTTTTCTGCTTTGCAGTTTTGGCCATCATTTCTATAACAAACCTGACTGACTGCTCGTGTTGATCTCAGTTGTCAGGAATGAACCCGGTGAGCACAGTGTTATTATTAGTCCCGGGAATGACCAAAGCTACCAAAAAATAATATACAAGTTGAAATAAACTGGAACTATCCTTCAGACTGAAAGCTTTGGACGGGTAAATTTAGCATGTATCTGAGCAGTGGAATGCACACACACCTACAGTATATCCTCTCTGCCCTCTAACTCATCAACAGAAACAGATGATAACCAGCTTTTCCTGGAGCTGATCTCTTTCTCCTCCCTTAGATGAGAAGCTGTTAGTGAAGGAGAGAGAGGGAGAGCGAGGCTCACAGACAGAGATGTTTGTTTCCCAGCCCTTCCACTGTCTCTGTGGGACGACCCTCCCCATCCATCCCCCCAACCAACCCCCCAACCTAATGGATCAAACAAAGGACATCATTTGTAGGCCAAGTCTTTTCTGAGCGTCTCTCTCCTCAGCTCTGCATACCAATCCAATACAGCCCAAGGAAAAAAAGCCACGCTGTGGTACATGTGTGTGTGTGTGTGTGTGTGTGTGTGTGTGTGTGTGTGTGTGTGTGTGTGTGTCTGGGCCGGGGGTTGGAAGGTCTGTTTGCCTCTCCGCCAAGCATCGATTTATCCTTTTCTCCAATTTATTTCTCCTCCTAGTCTCTACGATCCATTCAGATCTGCCTCTAGGGGAGGAACTCGGGGTAAAGACGTTGTCAGGGCTCGTCGTTGCCTCCTAACACCGGCTCAAAACTCATCTACAAAACTCATCTACAGGCCCGGGGACCATGTACCCCTGCAAGGACATGTCGGGCAGCAACATGCACACAAACAGAGCTACCTGTCGTACACCGGCACTTTTTTGTCAGAGCTGTAATTGGCCTGATAATGCAGCATAAAGGACACAGACAGAAGGCTTCGATGATTGTGAGAGCATAATCCTGAGTCTGAAAGAGAATTATATTTGTTTCAGTTCAAACGCTGAGCCGGAAGATGATTAAGCAGAGCACAAAATGCCCTCTAATTTCAAAAGGGAGTCATACCCTCGTCTTTTTTTCTGCAGTCACAACTGTTGGAGAAGCAAGAATGATATTTAATTGTTCCTTATAATCAGGCCTAGACTCAGTGTATGAGCAGATATGATCAGAATAACAATATCTCAAGTCTTGATTCAACTGTCTGATCCCTATCTCTGTCTGTATGATTCTGACATTTTCAGATGTTATTACTCAGACTCAAGGATTTGTATCCTAAAGCCTTGACGGTGATGACAGTGTTCAACAGAAAATGCTGCATCTGCACAAATCCCTCTTTCATACACGTACGCACACGTAGAAAGGCACACACACAACACACACACACACACACACACATGGCTGAGACCTGTGAGCCATTCTTCAGTGTCACAGTGAGCGACGCCTGGCACATCCTTACACCTGAAGTTGATCAATGCAGATATGTCCAGAGGGAAATTGAAATCCATAGGAAATTAGGTGGCGCCAGTGATTTATTGGAATAGTAAATCACAGTGTGTGATGTGTGAAACGTGTGTTCCAGGTCTGTGTATAGTACTGTACCTTGGGTCTGGCTGGTACGGTGATATCAGCCGCCCGCACCCTCCTGTCTCTCTCCATTTGGTAGATCCATTGAATCAGGTCCAGAGGGGGGCAACAGTCCCTCTGGTCCACCCCCCTGTGAGGGACAGGGTGACGCGACCCCATGGACACAATACTCTGCGGGGGTCTCTCTGGAGTACAAAAAGAGAAAGCATAGAACTACTGTTAAAGTGTTGTTTGGCACTGTCTGCCTCAATAGTTACGTTTTTATCCAAATGTCAAGTAAGTTTTTCACAAATGTTTAGAAAGTTTCCAAAAGGGTGAAACCCGTGTTAGGCCCCTAAATGCATCAAGTGGGTTGGAGAAAGAGATGAAAAGATAAAAATAAAAGAATAAAAACCAGAACAGGGTGTTCACGGTCTCTTTTGTTGACTTAAAACCCTTGAATCTGTCAGTATTTGCTAAGTTTTGCTAAGTTACATTTTATACAGTACTTAAAGTTACAATCCTTAAGATTTTCATAAGATCAAATGTTTTTTTGATACAATTTATGAATGGCTTTGTTTTCAGCATTGGTTATTAACTGTATTTACAATCAGTAATTAACTCCCTATATAGTAGTTTTTAGTGGCAGTAGCAGATTTCTCCTTTCCCACACGAGGGCTGAGTTGTACTTGTACTGGTTATAGTGACTTATTACTTTGCCACATTGCTAATGCTACTGCTGCTAGGTCACATTAACAACACCCAAATGGCAAAACATATTTTATTGTAAAAAGGAAATGCGTGGTGACTAAAATAAAAAGGTGAATGTGGTATTTTTATGACATAGTAACTATGGCCATTGGATCATGATGCTAGCTGCATGTACACATGCACAACAAACAGGCAGGTTGAGTAGCTCTGAAGGGTTGTGTTACGCAGGGAGACACTGTAAAGTGTGAAACTGAAAAAGAAAAAAAAACAACTCACACAACCAGTGTTTACTTTGATTTAAGCATAAATAAAAGCTCTAATCCTACACCTGTTCCTCCCAGAACAGCAGCGCCAAAATGTCCCTTTAAAGGGGTTTCCTCAACTTCCCCTGCTTGTGAATGAAATCTGATCTGGGACCGTAAGACAAGCACACTTACAGTAGAAGAGTAATAAAAAATACATATCAGACACTGAGTAGTTGTGTGAGTCTCTTAGAGGAGATTGCAGTCATGCGAATGAATGAATGTTCAAATAAATCCAGGAGGCTTTTTCTTGAGAATAAAACAGAGATAGTGTGTAGTGTGAACCCCAGCTGAAAAATCACCTCCTTACACACACACACACACGCACACACACACATCCCTTCCCTTACTGTTTTTTTTTCCTTTTCCAGGTACTCTGCTTGTGCTCTAGCTTGTTTTTGTCCTGCTTTAATTGCTTTTTTTTCTCTTTTTTTTTTGCAGAGAAGAAGAAAAGACAACAACAAGGCGGTGAGGGCTGCAGCTAATGGAGAGGCTGTAATTGTGAATGGAGGCATTCATCTGGAGACGTCGTCCATGAATTGTGCCACACAATACCCAGCGCCAGGCTGCTCAGATCACCAACCAGTCACCAAACACACACGCAGATACACACATGCATGCACACACTGAACCCTTAGATCACTGGTGCTCAGAGGAGTAGCATAATCACACCTCCGCAGAGAGCAATACACCGAGGAAGGGAGGAGAGAAGGAGGAGAGGAGCTGGAGGGGAGGAGAGGAGGAAGAGGGGAGAAATTATACAAGGAAAGAGGAGGGGAGGGGGGAGAAGGAGGAGGAGAGGGGATGGTGAAATTGATGTTTCCTACCATTTGATTTGGGCCATAGAGCCCAGGAGGCAGATCAGATAGAGCCACACGCACACACACACACATATACACAAACACACACACACACACACACACACACACACATACACACACACACACAAACACACACGCACATAACACACATGCACATAACACACATGTTTTGGCATACAGCACATGCACATACCATTTGTATACAGACGCACAGAAATGACACAAACACACAAGGATACATGTACAGTTTCCTAGTCACACCCAAAGGACACTTACAGATATACTGACACTGACACACAACTATACATGCATGCTTGGAAGTAAGCATGAATATACACACTTTGACAGACAGGTAGACACACACCCACACACACACACACACACACACACACACACACACACACACACACACACAAATTCAAGACTATACATCCTTATAAACAGTATGTGCATAACTTGTCAGAGCTGAGAGAAGCATCTCATAAACCGCACGCTTCCCTCTACCTGCTGCAATAGAAAAACCCCCACACACACATACACACACACACACACACACACACACACACACACACACACACACACACACACACATATCCCTCAGCCAAACAAACACCATTAAGCCAAAACACACAGAAAGACGGCTAAAAAAGACACAACAAAGCCTACGTGACGGTGTATAAAAAAACTCTAATCTCAGCGAGGCGAGACGAGGCACCTGTCAGCGCGGCGGCTCCTGCTACTACAGAGAAACATCAGGACACAACAACTCAATTAAACACACCATCCCTGTTCAATTACTGCCACATAATCACAGCAATTTACCTTCACTTGCCACACAGCCACCAAACAAACACACATGGGGGCATGCACACATACAGAGGCGGAGAAACATGCACAAATACACACACGGATGAGGCTGGATCACAAAAGACAACCAGGCTGGAGCTGTAGATTCATCCTACACATCCAGGAGTGTAAAGCTCACCACGAAGTATCTGCAGGGTAACTGCCATAAAGCAAACGTGGAGGATGTTGGCAGGGAGCAGTTCTAGTGGATGGCTGATTTACTGTTTCCCCTCAAAACAATTGCAAACATGTCCACTACAGTTTCTGTCCAGCAAATAAATGCATAAAACTGTCTTTGATCAGATTCTGTATATCAAATTGTAAATTACTGATTAATGATCATAGACATCAAAATCATCAGTCTACTCCAACTGTATAAAACACCCAGGTGCTTCAGCATGTTTTATTTATCTTATTAAATATAATTATTATTATTTTCCTACAATCATCCCCACATTTGTTGCCTTGTCCCCGATATTCTCTTCTTTGGATGACATAAATATTTTTCATTCCTGCCCAGAAATCACTTTAATCTAGTCTTGGTTGGGAAGGCAGGTTGGCAGAGTTGCTAGTTTATTTACCAAAATAAAAGTAGTCTACTACAACTGCCCTGCAATAAATCCTATTTTGATGAAGGACGTTATGTTCACTTGTTGTTGAAGTGTTGATCAACTTGATGGTCATTGTGGAAGCTGCAGTCTGTGGTGCATGAAGGTACGCTTTATTGCAGGTATGCTGTATTAGACTGCATTAGTTTAGGCTAAGTGTGCCTTATTAACTGGTGACTGTATTCCTTTTTTTTTTTAACTCCAGTGAATTACAGAGGAACAGAGGATTTAACAGAGGACACAGGGGGTCACAGAAAATCAGTATACGTTAGTTGCTTGGTAATTTCTGCTCCCACTGGGATGTGTGTGGTCTATAATAATCAGGGGGTAGACCTGGAACAGGACAGAAATCATTACAATCACTCCAGTAAAAACTGGAGATCCTTTAGTAATACTAAATATCTCTGGACAGGGAATGTGACTTTCCCCAGACAAAGATTCGGGATTTCACAAGCTCCTTGCTAAATGCTGACACACACTCTGACCAGGAAGATCTGAAGCCAAATGATAAGCATTAATAAATAATATTTGTACATTATATAGGCAAAACTGTATGCTGACACACTTGTGCACATACCATAGTATGCTTTTGCCCTGGGGCTGTTTTCATGGTTTGTGCTCTGCCCATTAGTTCCAATTAAGAGATATCTCAATGCCACAGCACACAAAGAAATTTTAGACAATAGAGTCTAAAATGTTTCCTTCTTCAAAATGACAATGCCACTCTGCACAAAGCCAGCTCCATGCAGAAAAGGTTTTCCCAGTTTGGTGAGGAGGAACTTGAAATTGATAATGCCTGCGAGCAAAGGCCTTATCGCCAAGTATCAGTACCCAACCTCAGTAATGCTCCGGTGGCTGAATGCCTGCAGCCAGTTTCCTAAATTCTATGAAAAGCCTTCCCAGAACACTGGAGGCTCATCAGTTATAGCAGCATATTAATGTTGATTCTTAATAATTAATAATACCATATAGGTGCAATGGGTGAACCAAAGACCTTATAAAGGGGTGAAAACATTCTTTTGTTTACATGTTCACATACTTTTGGCCATGTAGTGTATGTGGCTACATGTGGCAGAGAGTACTACATCCTGTATCACGTAGGGAGACTGTGTACTGATCAACATCACAGCTCATGAAAACAGCCTCATGCAAGGGTGAATAAGTACAACTGAGTAAAATATGATCCATTATTAGCAAATAGGACATGCACATGTTCTAATCTCATATCCGAAGATGACACTTACACTAGTGTGAAATTTTTAGAAATACACTTATGTGGCTTCTTGCAGAGAGTTAGAAGAGAAATTTGACCACTCTCATGTTTATATGCTAAATAGAGTGCTGCAGGAATGAGCCCTAAAAACCCAGAAATTAGTTTGCATTTTAGCACCTCTGGTTCTCTCATCCTGAAGTCAATGGGCTTTATGGTTAGAAGCTTGAAATAAGGTCTGTAGTTAACACAAGCTCAAGACGTTTTTATGTTTCATTCTATGACATAAAATATGTCAGTTAATGCCCCAGTCATGATTTTTTAAGCTTTTACGTGTCTTAACAAAGGCAGTTACTAACAAGCGGCTAAATGAAACTACAGAGGTGGTCTGGGATGTTAAAGTCATCACCAGCACTCACAGGTCAGCCTTTACAGCCTCGTAGTGTTTAGACTTGCTCTCTTGCAAACTGTTACTAACTTTGTAGGAGGAAAGGCTTTTACAGAAGAGGTCAATTAAACTACAAGTTTGAAGTTCAGTAGCGGTGACGCGGAAACGATTTGACCGTGGTGTACTTCTTTAATAGCGTAACATTAGCTTTTTACTCCTGGTGATTGTATTGAGGCTTCAAAAATCATAAAGTGGTGTTCTTTTGTCAAATCGTGCTGAAGTATCATATCAGTATCATACACTTTTGTTCGTCACAGATCTTTTCCTCTTTTCTGCAGTAATCCAAAAGCCAATGTAAAAATCCTATTAGTTTCTTGTTGAGGGGACCAGGGTGATGCTAACTTCCAGATTGACCAACAAAAATACGTCATTCCTGCAGCAGAATGATGTATATATGAAACTAGATCTAGGAGATGGTTAGCTTAGCTCAGTAAAAAGGCTGGGAAGCAGGGGGCACATCTAGCCCAGAGCTATGTAAAGGTAAAAAGTCATCATACCAGCACCTCTAAAACTCACTAATGAAAATGTTGTATTTTGTTTGTTTGAGCTGTTTCCTCTTGTTTTATGCTAAAATAAACTAATAGCCTGTTGGCACTAGCTACATAATTAGCACGAGAATGGTATTGATTTCCTCATGTAAGTCTTGGTAAAATGCATTTCCCAAAATTTGGAGGTATTAATTATGCATTAATCACATGAAAAGCTCCAAACACTAATCAAACATATTCTACACACAGTGTAACAGGAGCTCGTCTGGAAATGACAATCAGCTACGTCACCAACGGCCGTGACGTTCAGAGCCCAGCGTGTAAACTACTACAGAATGATGTCACTGGGGATAAGGCTGAGGAGCAGCAACACTGTACGAACCTGTGAATGAGTAGTGTGTGTGTGTGTGTGTGTGCGTGTGTGTGTAGACAGCAGATTGACTAACAGCTTGAACTTGGGTTAGATCCAGGAGGACAGAGAGGGATACATGGATGGATGGAGAGAGAGGGAGAGGAGGAGGGGGAGAGCCATTGATTTCTCAACAGAGAGATCAGCATCTTGACAGAAAGAGACGAGAGATCAACAGAGCAAGACACACACACACACACACGCACACGCACGGGCACGGGCACGCACACCCACATGGAAAGGGAGAGAGGGTTCTCACTGCGGCCCTCAGGTGAAATTCCATGACTTTTCCATCTCTTTCCAGTTTTCTGTAACTGAGCTAGAGCAGTTCCTCCTTCCTCGTAGTCTGGTTTTTAATAAAGTTGGGTTCAAATTTGAGTTATAGTTATAAATAAATCCATCAGTAAAATTTCCCAACTTGAACAGCACATTTGTTAAGGTCCCTGACTTTTCTTGGCTATCTATCAAAAGTCCATGATATTCCAGGACCTCCATGACCGGTGGGAACCCCCTCTGACAGAGATCAACAGAAAAGTCTGGTTCGGTGTCTCTCTCCCAGCATGCATCGGTGATTCTAACAACCCTAAAACCCCCCGACAGGGACAGGGAGGATGGTGCTGTGGCTTCGTGCCGGCGTGGCTAACGATGTGTGCATGTGTGTGTGTAAGTGTGTGCGTGTGTGTGTGTGTGTGTGTGTGTATGGAGGTCGTGGGCACCGGGGGAGCTGACACACACTGTGGAGGAGGGGGTGGTATTGGGGAAGGGCAACCAGGGGTCATGCTGTAATTACACATCACAGTCCCTGTGGTCAGTGGCCCGACTGACTTCTTCTGACTACACTGGCTCAGTCGCAGAAGCAGAGATGGCAGGTGGGAGACAGGTGGTGGTGGGAGAGGAGCGGAAGGAAGTTTTTACTTTCTACTTTACACTCAAAAACTTGGGATTGATCAGAATAGCACATTTATATACTAAATGTGCTTCTTTTTTTTCATTTCCCACTTCATAATAAACTTGTACATCAATTAACTTGGCTCTCAGTGGATGCAGTTTAGCAAAAGTAAACTCAGTGCATTAGTCAAACCTCTACAATAAGCAGTTTACATGAGTTCAAAGTTCTGCGAGCGGCCGACACTTTCACATACCGTGCATGGTCCTGTGTGGGTGGTAGGTGCCATAAAGGATGAGTGTAACACTGAGCAAGGCTCCGGCTGCCTCCTCTTCAGTCCCCCTCACACAGCCCCTCACTGTGCCTTTGTGGTCAGTTACCTGGAAACAAACACATTAGAAAGGGAGTCATGAAATGATTTATGTTGAAAACTTCCAGAAGTTAACACTATAGATCCACAGGAGAGAAAGAGGAATCACTGAATGATAATATGTTAAGACCTGAATGATAGTAAATGATTAAATGTTGTCCACCTGTCCCTCCAGCCGTCCTAAACCTATAAAGAGCTCTGAGGAAAGTGTAGTGAAGTCATGGCATGTATGCACACATTAGATTAGGCAGGCACACAGTCAAGCAAACGTACATTCATTAGAGACAGTGGCCTATTTTACGCTGCAAATAGTTTTGTGTATTCGATGATCTGTTTTATGTTTAATTTATTGTGTTACTTCGAGGTCACAAGCAGCTTCTACAAAAATCAAGCCTGTTAAATGATGCATTATCGCATAGGAAGACAATAAAATTCCACCACACCACATTCTCAAGAAACTAAATATGATAAGTTTTGATCTTTTGATGATATTTAACTGGCAGGCTCAGAAAGTGCTCAGTGGCATGGTGGTGGTACATGGTAATGGGAACCGTAAAGTCCCTGTTGTGTAAATCCTCGTCTGGACAGTCAGCCTTTTCTGTTCAGGGGTCAGTATGTGAAACTCCTTAAACACCAAACTCAACATGAATCACGACTGGGATCATTTTGTAACGGGTTTTAATGAGAAATTGGTCACGTAGTCATGAATGATCAGGTGCTCTTCAGTGAGGTTTATTGTGAGATTTTTGTAAAATACCGTGTTGTCAAATTGCCTGAAAACCACCTCATTTTTTTTGCGACATTTAAGAGTTTCTCACATGCTTCCATTACCCATTTTTAAGTTAAATTTCAAACTTCGCATGAAGCAGGTTAATGGAAATGCACCTACTGTTTGTGTTTCGTGCTCTCCTTTGTGTGTGTTTTTTTTAGGTATTAATAGAACAGTTTTTCACTGTGTTCCTGACACAATGGGCGGATATCATGTATTTTGATTGTGGCTTTAAGCGATTGCAGAGGTGGATGCGAGTCACAGGATATGATGTCGAGCAAGACATTACACTAAACTTGACAAAAAAAAAAACTCTACTTTGACTTAACCACCAATTACTCATGACATCACAATAGCTAGAATAACTTGATGATCGGCAGCAAATCATCTTAATTTTCCTGACAACTGATCTGCAATGATGTTGGAACAGTTTACTGATATATTCAAGCAAGCTTCATGTTTTTAATCAGTGCAGAACGTTGGTTTTTCTGGTTTAAATAACAAAGTCAGCTTTGGCTAATTAACATTTAATGCTATAAAAAAATAAAGCTTGTCGTCTGGTTAATGTGTTCTTGGCAGACCAGCGTCTGTGCTCTTCCAAAGACCATTTGCGAGGTACAGGACCTGCGTCCTCTCAAGTGGAACAATCTATCATGTCATGTCAGTTATATAATTGTTCATATCTCCCAGTTAAACTGTCATTTATCTTGTACCAATATTTTCAGCTGATCACCTAAGTAGTCCTGAATCAAGTAGCTTGTGAAACATAAGATCTAAAAGAAAGTACATTTCATATCTTCTGCTGCTCATTTCACTTTTATGATTAAAAATCAAAATATTAACTTCACTTTGACCTCTATACACAGACTTACTTCATCATGTCAGACCCAGGAAACACTCCTTTAGTCCAGAGCTGGTCAGACAGACCAGAGCAGCTGCCAGGCCTACCTGTTTGTGTGTGTGTGTGTGTGTGTGTGTGTGTGTGTGTGTGTGTGCATACTCAACAGTGGCTTCACTTCTTACACACTTTCTTGTGTTGTAGTTGTAAAAAGAGGGCCATTTGCCCATTAACACTCATTAAACATAATGACCAAATGAAAACATGTTTTTAGAATTTTTTTGCAAATTTATTAATAAATCATATTAATCATAATAATTTATAAAAGTAATCAGACCCTCAATTCAGCATTTTGTAGAAGTCCCTTTGGCAGCAATTAGGAGCTTTGAATACAGGTGTGAATACTTTTTTAAATAAAAGATTTCAGTTTTTGATTTGTAATAAATTTGTAAAAACTTCTAAAAAAACATGTTTTCTTCTTCAAGTGTAGCTTCACTTGCAAAAATGTGTTTGTGTGTGAGAGAGCGTATGTGTGAGTGCTCTGAGCCGACCAGAGGCCGGGCATGTCGGCCCCCAGCCGAGCGCCGCATTGATTTGTTGTTGGTAAACAAACAGCTGGACGCTACAGGTAGATCGATATGCCTCTCATGCCTCCCAGCCTCCCAGCATGCCTTTCTACTGAGTCGACACGGCTCTCCTAGGAGCTGCGACCCTGCTGTCGCTGGGAAACCTCATGAGTCAAATATTTTGAGCTGCCTGATTGTTTTTATTTGAGCTGGAGTTCATTTTTAACATAAAGTTACTCCTCTGACACAATCTTGAAATCTATGACTTTACAGTACACTTTTATGTAGCAGTAGAAAATCATGTTGTCATGTTTGGTGATGGTGTCAGACATAAGTGCACTTATCTCCACATAAACCGGCCTCTAGTTGCCTATCTATCACTAATAATTGGGAAGAAATAAGCACTTATTATACTAATGCCATGGTTAAAATGATGTGTAACTACAGTGGAATAAAAACTGTGAGAACTACAAACAGAGAAAGACCAGGGCATAAAGAAAGGAGAAATTAAACAGACTTTTAGACAAAAGAGGGACAAAAAAATGAGAGGATTAGCAGAAGGAGAGGAACAGAGGGGAGAGGGAGAGGATTTCAAAGCCAGAGACAGAAACTACAGAGAAAGAAAAAAGAGAGGTGGGAGGATTAGTGATAGGGGAGAGATGGCAGGATATCGAAACAAGTGAGTGTCAGGGAAAGGAAAGTGAGACTCAGCGATAGAGCATGAGCCTGAGAGGAGAGAGAAGTTCAGACAGAGATGGTAATACAGAGGTGGGACAGAGACAGAGACAGAGAGGAGGAGGGAAAGCATGAGCGAGATGAAAAGAGAGAAAACACAGCAGCAGCTTTTCAATCCAGAAGAAATCTTACTATCAACTACACTAGGTGACAATGAGATATTTGCTTTGTGGTTCTCCATTTATTTCTACTAATTTAGTCAATTTACTAGTTATACGGAGTCAACCTGTGAAAACACATGTATAATGTCTTCTGTGTCTCTGTAGGAGATTTCTAATGTTTGAGAATATCACACAAGCCCTGCCTCAACATCACACCTGGGTTGGACATTTTACAGAAAGCCTGCATTACAAACTGGGGCTTTGAGTTTAAAGGATGTGGGCGTTTACCAAGAACACTGGGTCTATTAACGTTATAATATGTAACTTTTCCACATACACACATACATACATACATTACATTATCCCAAATGTTTCCAGCAATTCTCAAACCTATAGAAATTCATGATTTGAATCATGGTAACGCTCTGTTTCGTTTGGTTGCCTGTCAATGACATCATATCCCCTGTGCGCATGTGTCAGTGTCTTTTTTACACGTTGGTCGTTTTCAACTGTATTTTAACCAGATGAAGGGTTTTAGTCATCAGACGTCTGGATCTTAAGTTACCAGATAAAAAAGCCAAAAAGCAGTTCAGCTCCAAGCTGCTCCTAGACGTCTTGTGTCCGCCAAAGAGCATCATGTGAATGACTGATTTTTAAAGCGAAACTGCTGTATTTGTTGTTTCTACCAGTTTTAACCCCTGGTCTGTTTGTTCTGGAGAGGAGGAGACCTCTGTGGAGAATCTGGCTCCTGGTAAAAACCTGCTGACCGACTGACACTGAAGGAATCCAAACTGGGAAAATAAAATGACAATGGTGGTGAAAACAACAACTCCCATGATCCCACACTACTTCACAATGTCACCAAACGCCGCCTTTTTATTATTGTTTTCACTGAGAGACCGCCAGCAGCAGAAGTTACATACTGTGCACAGAAGTGTAGGATCCAGGGTTTTTGGGAGCTTGACTCATATTAGGGACTAAAACGATTCAAGCTCATTGGCTTGTTTCTTTGATTTAGATTTTTGTATGTCTCTTGCAAGTCCCTCAACTTTTTTAATGAGCAATACTGAATTTCCAATGTGCCACTTTAATAATGAATTACCCAAGGGTTGAAACATTTTGTGCCACCTGTCAATGTGAATGAAAATGCTTGTTAAGAGTTGTAGGACTGTGAGTGGATTAGAGAAAGGAACGAGGATTTGTGCTTTGACGGTTGTTGGTTCAAATCCCAGGGCTGGCTGAGGAAATGTATAAGCGAATGATCTTCTTTGTGGTAATCCACTTTTCCTCTTTTTCTTTTTACATTTCTAGGTCTTTGCTGCTCAGCCCTAAATGTTTAGTAGGTGGCATGTTCTCTCTGTTCTCTTCAAGTGTCCCAGTGAAGCCACGACAGACTGACAGTGAGTCAGCACAAAACCAGGACTGAAAATGAAGCAGACGCAGAACCGGAACTCAGACGTTATTGAGTTTCTTATTTACACCTGCTTTTTTTTTCCTGCTGTGACATGACAGAATGTCCTCTGTGAAAAATACCTGTAGCTCAATCTAACTATCATGTTTCATATTCTGCCACAAGGTGAATGAATGTTTTTCCTGGGATAGACTTGCCTCGGTTTGGGATAGACTTGACAGTAATTAATTGGATCTAAATTAAGTACTGAATCTGCTTATCTTATCTGACTCCTCTTGAATCCCTTACGAATCCATCTAGGTTTAGCTTTTGACAATTTTATGGTCAGTCTTGAAAAGAAGAATACCCTGCACACTGCTCTTGCTTAGCATCACGATTTATTGATCTTCCTAACATTATGGGTGATCAATAATTGTGATGCACACGCAGAGAAATAGGGGAATCTTTTTTTTTGTAACCAAAGGTACATTTTTCCGAAAAGTGAGCAGAAATGAAATGGTCCTTAGGGTGATAACTGTGGACCTTTGTTCATTTTAAAGGTACAAAATCATTGCCTACAGCAAAGAGTATATAATTGTACTTTTAACAAGATGATGGTTCAGGCAGATGATGCTGCAAATCACTGATTACAAAATCTTGATTTAAATAGAGAGTTAGGTTTGTTGTAATAAAACAGGCGACAATTTCCATTCAATTCTTGGTCTGGGAATAAATTTATCAGCTTCATTAACAACATAGCTGGGTGTACATGTAAGTGATTTCAGCTCGTCTTTACATTGTTATAATGGTTTTAACAATGTTGTAGGGTCATGAGGCAGGCTTACAAAGCCGGTGTTAAAACACTGAATTAATTGAATCGAATACAGTATGTGAGTTATGAATTTGCATTTTATAAGTGTACTTTTACTAAACTTTGCTCCTGTTTTGTGTATGAGACCAAATTAAATTTTGCTTGGTTGCACCGGTGATTGGAGAACGGTTCCTTAGGTCTTATTCTTCAGCCTTATGTTGAAGAGCACTGCTTTTTCTCATGTACAAATCAGTTCTATCAGAAGAATACATTGAAGCGTACATATAAAATGTTGATTTTGTCAAAATATTGACAAATAATAATTGTCAGTTTTTTAAAATAAATTTTGGTCAGTAACTGTAAATGATTTTTTCTCTGAATTTGGGGGCATGTTTCTGCTTAATAAAGATACAAAATGACATGTCATGCTTTCCAATGCACCTAACCTCCCTAACCTGCATAAGACGTGGATGTGCGGATATCCTCACAACCAATTTTATGCCACAAAAGTTTTAGAATAATATAGTGTTCAAGAAATTAAATTCAATGAATGATATTCAAAGTACTAAAATCTACATTTGCCGTGCAGACATTTTGCTGCTAATAATATAGCCTATATTTATTTTAAGATTTGATACAAGAGATGTTAGTGAACATGTGTTTACATATTCTAATAGAGGTAAAACCGAACTCAATTATTTTGAATTGTCCTGACATTACAAAACATTATTTGATCATAAACTGTACAGCGGTAAATACTGTATATTATCTTTTAGTCTATTGAAATATATTCTTTTCTACTTTTTTTTATAAATCAGCTGATTTGTATTAACTTGACAACTGACACGTATATCTCAGTACTGCAGCTGTTAATAGTTGATATTTTGTGCTGATATTCAACATATTTATATATGACTTTTAAATAATTCAAAAAATGTTATTTTGACAGAAACTGAGCATGAACAAGAATCGTAAAACAAGTGCACTTGTGTGGAATCAGATATAAATGTTTGATTGGATTAAATTCAAGTATCCAGTGAATATTAATCCATTAAGCACAAACAAGAATAAAGTGAAACCATCACCTACCACACCGTTTAAAACAAGTACAGTTCATCACAATGGAGACAAGACAGAGGCATAACCTGTTTATGTCCACGTCTAAATAACTCTGTGTTATTACTTTAACCTCAGCACCTCAGCCTGCAATTATACTGGGCGACTACCAGATGTAAAACATGAAACAGGAAGTTGTTAGAAAACAGCACACCACTGGGTTTACTGTCGTGGAAAAAGCAGCAGCTTCCAACTAAAACCCCAAAAAGGAACCTGTGAGTGTTGGCTGTGCTGTGAGGGAGGCAGTGTCAGATGGGAGGGGAGGAGGAGTCTTGCTGCGTCTACATATGTAAAGCAGCAGGGAAGCAGCAGTGTGTCAGACTGAGGCTCTGGCCCAACCTGAGCTCCTCGCTGCTCCCTCCAACACATCAATCATCCAAAACAGGGCCATCATAGCCACACTGCATGCTGGGAGACACACACATGCAGGCGCACGCATGCACATGCACGCACACGCACGCACACACACACACACACACACACACACACTGCAGCATGCTTAAATACAAACAACTGAACAAACACACACAGGGTTGCACGAACACTAACATTCAAATTCTACACACACACACACACACACACACACACACACACACACACACACACACACACACACACACACAAACACACACATTGCACAAATACTCTATGTAGTGAATTGATAACACACATATACACTCAAAAGTAAAACTTAGAGATACGTACAGTAACACAGTGCACACACACACACACACACACACACACACACACACACACAAACGAACATTGTGCAACATACACAAATGTAAGAACGTAACACACTGCATAGTGCATATAGTAAATAACGCAAACAAACACCTAAAGTGCGTATAGTATAGACACACACACACACTCAAACACACACACACACAGGCGTGCGCACAAACAGAGTCACACTCTCTCTGCCTCCCAGCCTCATACAAAGCACGCAGACAAACAGAAATAGGTATCCTGTGCCCACAGGGTGCCCTCGCCCCCGACCATCTGTGACGGGTGCCAACACACAGTGGGTGATATTTACATGGAGACCCACCCCACCTCCACACACACACACACACACACACACACACACACACACACACAGAAAAAAAAGAAAAGAAAGAAATACCCACAAAGGGCCGCTCGGATCGCTTGATCTCCCAAAACTCATTAAACATGCAGATATATGCAAATATATGCACCTCTAGAAATCCACCTTGGGCCAGAGTGAGTGAGTGAGTGTGTGTGTGTGTGTGTGTGTGTGTGTGTGTGTGTGTGTGTTTGTTGTTGAAAATACACATTTGTGTGAATGTGCGTGTGAATGTGTTTCCAGTGTTGCAACCACGGAGGCTTCGACAGTGTGTCTGCCAAACTTGATGCTGTGTGTGAGTCGGTGTAGCTAGACTCTGTTAAAGTCTGGAGATGTTTTTACACTTGTTTACCAGAGGTAAGTGGCACCTTTCTCTGTTGCATCAAATTGTATTAATACCTCTGAAAGTACCACAACTTTATTTAGAAATCTAAACTAACATCACCACTTCAAACGAGGCAGAACTTTCTTCACTCCTCATCCTCTTTCATCATTTCTAGTCGTCTCGTTTGGATTAAAAACTGTGGACAACGCCGTGTAACAACACTCTCACATATTCAAACTAAAATTATAACATTAATTTTACAATTAGTGAGTTGTTAATTAATATACTGTAACCACCCGCACTAACAGACTGTACCTGCACTACAATACAGGTCTACAAGACGACAACCAGTTAATGGAGTAATGATCAAAAATCTTAAAGAAGTAAAACTTTGTCATTCATTTTTCCTGACAATGTAAAACATCATCATCATTATAAAGTGTGCAGAGGTACATGTAGTGCCTATAGTGTTCTGTTGAGTCTTCACTGAATTCTTTACTTTTTAAAAGATTAACTTTGTTGTACTTTTTGTAAGTATAAAAGTATAGCAAACATTCTGTGTTTTAGCCAGAGGGTCATTTAAGGGGTGGAAAGCCCCTGAAACAGTTTAGACATTTTATTGTTTCTGAAACTCAAGATAAGAAACCATCTCTTGACATATTTTAGAGCTCTGTGTGGAATCAGATCTCAGTATTTCAGTTTGAGTTATCACCTTCCTACAGAGAATTTTTCTATTAGCTACATGAACTGTACATCTTGAACGCAGCAGTTCTTAAATTATCTGCTGGTAATTCTGTTATCAGTCTGTCTGTGTGTGTTTGGTTTGTGTAATCTGTTGAAGAAACAAGAGGAACAGGAGAGACTCCAGACGCATCGGGGAAGATGATGGTAAATATGTGATCTGTCAGTCATGGCCGGCATGGGTCGCTGTTTGTGTGTGTGTGTGTGTGTGTGTGTGTGTGTGTGTGTGTGTGTGTTTGTGTGTTACCACAGTGCTGCAGGCTAAATAGTGCCATTATATTCCTACAGCACCACTAGTCACAGTCATCTTGAGTCTCAAAGTCCTCTGGGAATCAGAGATGTCTCTGCTCAAAGACCGCTGTCACCCTGCTACACACACATCTGCACGCACGCACGCACTCACGCGCGCACACACACACACACACACACACACAAACTCCCTGTAGGCATGGCAGCATGGAGCCAGGTGGGGTAGAATGGAGAGTGATGTGTATTTGTATTTATATTTTTAACTTATCTTTGTGTGTTTGTGGATGTGCAGCTTAGCACAATAATCCTAGTACAAAGGTGATGAATGGCCTTTAGTATGTTGCTTAAAGCATTGAAAAATTACATTTAAAAAATTCTACAGAAACAAATCTGACGTGAACCTTTGTCCCTCATACTCTCATCTGATTCACAGAACGCACTGACGATGTTGTTGCACACTTAGAGCACCACAAACAAATTCTGTTTACCTTCAGTGTATTGTAGCAGATTTCACAGGAGGAGGATCCAAAACTAACTCTAGATACGACTTAGGTAAGCGAGAAAATACTGTCTTTTTAACTCTTTTTGTAAATTGGGTGAACTGACCTTTTAAATTAACCTTAAAATTAATGTCATTATGGATACTAGCCATAAATGAAATGTCTTAAACTGTCATAGTTTTCTATTTCCTATAAAACCTCTTACCTCTGCATGAGAGGATCAGAGGGAGACAGGCATAATGTGTGTGTGTGTATGTGTGTGTGTGAGAGAGAGAGAGCAAGAGAAACCAGAGATAGAGAGAGCTAGAGATAAAATTGGAGAGAGAGAGAGAGAGAATGAAGAAAGATGAAGGACACACAGTGTCATTGACACAGAGTCAAAATCATATCTGATAGACTTTTATCTGCTTATGAACTATCCTTAATGGTTGTCATTCATATTGATGCTTATATATTATGGGTCTGAAATCATGTGATTAATCATGTCAGTCTGTTTTGAATGCATACTGCACACTGCTGTTTGTTGGGTTTCTATACTGTGCAATACTGCCTGCAATATTGTCTCTGATCAACAGTAAAAGCACCGAGCTGAGCTGAGGCGTCACAGATGGCGGTAGAGCGAGCACAGCGGAGAGCAGATACGAGAGGAGAGAGAGAGAGAATGTTTCCAGCCCTGCGGTCTCGTCTCCTTCACAGCGCTGGAAGGTCAGCCGAGCCTCGAGCCATAACACTCGCTCCCTTTTCACTTCAGTCCCGCTTTTATTCCAGCAGCACCACAGCGCTTTTTTGACAATTGTCATCATGACAAATCAATATAGACTCTCCACAGACCCTCGTCCTCATCCTCCCTCCTCCTCCTCCTCTGCTGCCCTTGAGTTTTTAAACACTGATCCAGCAGATAGTCCAGTTAAACTCTCTTCCCAGGGCCTCCATTTTATAGTTTACCCTTCACTCTCTACCATCCCTCCTTCTTTCTTTTCTATTAGTCCTGTTTGTCCTCTATTTCTCTTGTCTAGTCCTCTGTTTCTGTCTGAGTACCATTTCAAGACTTCCCTGGCATGGCTGTTTGTCACAGGCAATTCTGATTTTCAAAACAGCACAGAAAATATCAAAATCCATCAAATAATAACACATGTAAAGAGATTTTTTTACCATAATAGTACAAATTGTTACTTGTAAAAGTGACTAAATAGCCAAAAATAGATCATTAGTAGAGACTGTAATGTATTTAAAAGCCAGTTAGGGTTTAGTCAATGTTGTTTCAAGTTTATTTTTAGGTGTGTGTTCCCTTCATACGTTGTAACACTCCATCTTACATTTGGCACCCTGCATTTGTGATTGTGTGTTTCTCATGTCTCTCTCCAATCTATGGTAAAGTTGACAACCAGCGTTAAACCAATCAGTGTGTCTGTGTATATGCTGATTAGCGGTGTGCTATGGCATGCGCAACGTCAGATGCGAGTGTTAATTCGTGTTGCGAGCATCACGGTGACTCGTCTCGGCCCTCGGGTAATGAGCAGAGGCGCTGTTATGTGGCTCGGCTTCACAGTGGTTCCTCCCCGTCTCTGCGACACACCGGGTCCTGGTAATTGGTCACAGAGGGGACAGTAAATCTGCACGAGGACGTGGGAGAGACACAGAGGTAGAGAGAGAGAGAAAGTGTGTGTGTGTGTTTGCATGTATGTGTGTGTGTGTGTGTGTGTGTGTGTGTGTGTGTGTGTTTGCAGGAAGAGGTAGGTGATAGAGGACAGGGGGCGGGTGTCTTTCATCTTCACAGCTTTTTCTCTATAAACCTCCAACTGTTTACAAGGACTGATGCCTATTTGCACACACACACACACACACACACACACAC
>NW_019524978.1:863588-874183 GCF_002814215.2 Seriola lalandi dorsalis | reverse complement strand
TCTACCACCTCTACTGCTACCACCCACACGTATATACAGTAAATGACCTCAGTGCGCTGCTGTCTGTGAGTATGGATTCTAATCAGACGTCGGCAGTATTGTGTCTGTCAAACTCGGCCAAGGTTACTTAACCTTCCAGTCTTAATTTCCCTTCCATTTTAGCTCCTTCCTCCATATCAAACATCAGCACATTTATGAGAGAAAAAAACAGGAAAAGAAGAGTGCGGGGAGGAAAATGAAGATTGCCATGCTTGGCTGAAGCTCGGAGATGAAAGTAGAGGATGATTCACATTGCTATGGCAAAATGAACTGAACCAAGCTGAGCTGAGCTGTGCTGTGCTGGGCTATTTTTAAACTTCTATACGCCACGGCTACTGGAAGAGGACAATGTGAAGCAGAGCAAATCATTTCTATATCATGGGAGAAGGTATGTGAAATAAGTTTTCCAGGAGGGTATGTGAAAATTAGTAAATAAGCTTTGCCAAGAAGGCGTTTTCTGGGGTAGATTTTGTGAGCTAGCATTGTTACCTATCACTTGTTCTCACAGATACAGAGGGCTTATACAGACAAAAAAACGAATTCTTCGCTGGATTCAAAGTCATATCAAAGGCAGAAGAGATGCTAGTAAAGCTTACAATTTCTAGGCCATCTACAATAATATACCCGTCAAAACAACACAGGTGAATGAACTGTGTGATTTTAGTGCAATTTCTACTTATGTAGATTTCAAAGTCGCCAAAACAAAAAAACAACAAAACAAAAAACAACAGGCTTTGAGCTAAATGCTTACAGAATGCTAACAATGACAATGTTAACACGCTGATGTTAAGCAGGTCTAATGTTTACCATGTTCACCATCTTAATTTACTGTGTTAGCATGCTTAAATTAGCTAATTAGCACTGAACACAGTTGAGGATTAGCTAGGTGCTAGTGTGGCTATAAATGAAGACGAACAAAAAGCAGATGGCAGCTGATTATTTCTCTCACCCGGAGGGTCCAAAGGCCTCGTGGCTGCTCATCCCAGCAGTGCACAGTCATCAGGGTCCAGTTTCTCAGGCCGGCTGTAGAGGCGTCGTTAGGTCGTGTGTCCAGCAGAAGTGATACTGTGCCGCCTGGAGACTCCAGGCTTATGGAGAGGTCGCCACGACACACAGCGCTGATGCTCACTCTCACCTGGTGAGAGACAGGTGGCAAGGAATGAAAAAAAGAGGGAGGTGTGTGAATAAGGAGACTGATGCACTGATATCAAAGACGGAAAACAAGAGGGAGGAAGTGGGTGTGCAGAGACAGAGCAACGTAAACATGTTATCTTCCATTGATGATGAGGGCTTTCTTGCAGCTTGTCAATACCACTGTTTGACATCCTGTGGCTGTTTATTGAGTGTGACAGAAAAAAGGGAAATAATGACTTCTCTTTATTCTTTTAAACATACTTGACAGATTAAATAGTCACATTTTTACTTTAAATGTCAAGTAACACCCATTCAAACCAATCAGTACACATTTTAAAGCAATAGTTTAACATTTTGGGAAATATGCTTATTTGTTTTTGTACGGCTCAAACAAAAGACATATAATGTGTTCATTAATGAGCTCCAGAGATGCAGTTTGGTGGACTTTGTTGCCTTTGCACAGAGCCAGGGATACCTGCTTCCCCACTTTCAGGCTACGTCCACATTACTACGTTGGAGTATGTTGCACTTGAGTTTTTGAGCACCGAAAACAGAGACCTTTGGAAACAATGACGTAAACACCCACAGTGGCTCACCAATTGGGTCTTATCTGCCTCGACTACAAGTGGTGAATGCAACTCGAATAATGAAATATAAGTGTTACTGAACTTCTTAATTCTGCTTTTTAACACTGTAGCTGTCATTGCTGTCCCTCACTGCACTGCAGCATTTCCAGATCAGAGTCACTCTGACTGACCGAATCTCAAAGTGTCACATTTATCTTCTCAAATGAAAACAGTGTTTTCAAATGAAAACGTTCTCCGTCCGTCAGTCTCTCCGTCCGTCAGTATTGTGGACTTGGCCTCACTCTTTGTGCTAAGCTAAGCTAACTGGCAGTAGAGTCATACTTTCCCTTACAGACATGAGAGTGGAATCACTCTTCTCATCTAACTCTGGGCAAGTGAGCAAACAAGTGTATTTCCTAAGATGGCAAACTATTCCTTTAAAAATATGGGATTGCTGTACTCATTATTGATATCTGAGAAGATAAATGTGACACTTTGAGATTCGGTCAATCAGAGTAACTCTGATCTGGAAATCCTGCAGTGCAGTGGTAACCTGCTCTATTTAAAGTTTAAATCCAAATCAAATGAGTCGAGCTGCAGTATTGTGTGTCAGAGATGGAAAAACCAATGATCTGTCCATAGCCACCCAAAGATGAAGACAAAGACGTAGAACAGACACAGCGACAAAGATGGCTGAGGGGATTATTAGCTAAATGATTTAAATAAGCGTATGTACCCCTCAAACCCCCAACCCCTCCATCCCCTCCCAGTAAACACTCTCCCTGTCCCTGTTCATCACAAGCAGCACATCTGGTGTGACAATGGCACATCGCAGAGAGAGCCGCCAAGCTGCAAAAAGACTGACAGCCCGCTCCTGTTTACGGCGTGTTACCACGGCAACACGTCCATCAATCACACCTCGCAGCGATGGTCTGACCCACGCGTTCTTCCAGGGAGCAGAGCCGCAAAGATGAAGCCTTTTCAATTTACATGCTGACACACTCCAGCTCTCTCTCTCTCCTTGCTATTTCACAAGTACACACACTCACAAACACAGATAACTCGCACAAACCCAAATGTGCACATACGTTGACACATGCAGTATGTATGCCTGCTGACACAGTCAAACATAAACACATTTGCATGTATGCGCCTGTGCTCAAGAAAACGCAGTTATGCCATTTTCTACAAATGACACAGCCGACACAGCACACCTCACAGTGTGATCCTTTTGTTATCTCTTCTATTCTCAGATAAAACACATGACACAGAAACCTGAAAACAATTTGTATGAAATCTTCAAGCTTCCCCAGTTGTTGGCAGAAGTTAAGTTTTGAGCATTTCTTGATTTGTATCTTGTCAAGGGCAACAGGGAACAAAGGCTGTAGGATCAGATTTACAGCCGAACCACAAAATAGTTATATAAGAGAATATCTATCTATCTATCTATCTATCTATCTATCTATCTATCTATCTATCTATCTATCTATCTATCTATCTATCTATCTATCTATCTATCTATCTATCAATGCTGTAGGTGGAAACTGAATTTTCCACCCTCCCCTCAAACTTATTGCAATTTTTCCTCCTTTTTTGTCTAATTGACATTTTATCTTAGGAACTGGAAGTAGGGGAGAGCAGCTAGCCCCCTCCGTCCAAAGATAAAAAAAAATCCACCTGATAGTCACCTGCTAAAGTTCACTAATTCACACTGAAGAGACCAAACTGTTTCTTAGTCTGGAACAGAGACTTCTTAGACTTTCCAGTCTAAGCTGAGCTAACGGTTTCTGGCTGTAGATTCACACATGAGACAGACTGATATGGATCTTCTCATCTAACTCTCAGCAAGAGAGCAAAATGTTGATTTTTATATATAAGTTATTCCTAAAAAAAAAAAAAAAAAAATATATATTTTTTTTTCTCGGATAATGTACTGTATGTTCATGCTATTCGATTTGCTAACCTGAACATGCTCCAGAGTATTGATCTCATTAGTCCTCCTATGGCAGGCCTCCGATTGGATGCTCAAACTGACCACACCTCCTGAGGAAAGAATCCTAGCCAACAAAAATCATCACATCTGTCAGTCAGCAGCCAAATCTCTTTCTCACATACTTAATATATTTTATACACACATAAAGCAGTGACAGTATAGATGAAGAGAAGATCAAAGATTATTAATCCCTGTGGGGAAGTCAATTTGAGACCAAAATTAGAATATATATGCAACAAAAATCAGTAAAAGTAATAAAAATAGAACATTAGAAACTAACATAAACATACCAGTTAAAGCTGAAAAAAAGTGTTTTACCTGGCAGGATGAAGTGCGACTTCTTGGGTGCATTCCCTCTGTGGAGAAACAGTGTTGAAGTGTGCAGCCTGTTGCACCATCAGCCCTGCATCCAACAATCCAAAGCCAAACCTGAAACAAGCAGGAAGCATCCACTCAATTATATACTATCACATGTGTTCATGGACAATATATCATAAACACCAGCATGCGGTTGCACTTGCGTCCTCACACACGCGTGAAACAAAAGGTTTTTAATGTGGGCGGCTGAACGTGCTGCAGAAGCGGAGTAAGTGCTAATGGCTGCGACACGAGGAGGCAACAAGTCATTGACGAAGATGATGTTGTCCTCTGACACAATCGCTTCCCGCACTGTCCGGGCTGAGGCTGAGGGCCGCTGTTTGTGCTGCCTGTAATTGCCTGGAGGATTGATCCTGAACAATGTGCCATCTCATGGACTGTAATCAAGCCTCATTATTCATTCTTTACCACCCCAATCTGGGTGCTGGAGACACAATGGCCGCCCCTTAAGCGGCATCGCTGCCTGGTGTCTGTGTGACCACTGCCTATCTTAGTCTCTCTCCTCCACTTTACTGCTCCTGCTTTGCCATCTCTTTACATCTCTTTTGAATCATCTGCTCTCATCTTTCCTCTTTGCCCTCTCTTCTCCACAGAGCCGCCTGCTATTTAGTCTGCTTTTCCTCTTTAAATTCTCCTTCACTCTCCTCCATCAAACCTGAATTTCTTGCATCAGAACTCTCCTCTGCTGCTTCAGTGATGCTGAAATCACAGCCCTCATAGGTCTCCCCTTAATTCTCCCTCAAATCTTTCTTTTTCATGCACTCTCTCTCCTTCAGCTCCCTCTTGTTAAAATCACAGTCCCCAGACTGAGTAACAGGGCCGTGACAACCTTCATCCCTCCTCCTTTTGGAAACCCAGAGGGGGTGACAAAGAGCTAATTTCTGCCATTATTACCACACAAACCTTATGCCGTTAATCTGCAATAAGTGAAATTCATTATCCTGATGACGGGGTCTCTTGGAGCCGCCGAGAGACAGACAGAGACAGGAGAAAGGAGAGCTGATCAATAACTCAATCTGCTGCCCTGCATGGGGCTCCATCTCCTCTGTCTCAGACTGTCATTGTGTGTGAGGAGGAGAGGCAGGAGCTGCAGCCCACAACGTCCTCGTCCTAACAGCACGCCGCACGATCAATGGACACAATCTAATCAGCCACTATCACCACCAATGACTTTTAGCATGTAGGGCCTGGCGTAATAGCATTAGGCAGACGGGTGTGTGGGGTTGAGGTGCGCTGCTGAAGTTCAAGGTCATTCGAGGGGTTTGTGAAAGCTGTGAAGAGTAGGAGCAAAACACAGCTGGCAACAGCTGAATGCAGGAGCCGAGACTCGTGACTGCTAAGGCATCACTTCACATGAACCCTAATGAGGAATAAAGAACCTAAATATTTTATTATTTGGCTATTCAGGTTCCTTATACTGCATGACTGGAGATAGAAGCGTTTTCATTAAGTATCAGTGTGTGGTACAAGTAACTAAAATGAACTTATCACAAGGAGCTGTGATTTAAAGTAGCATTGAAACTAATTTTAATGTTGTTACTAAAACTTTGCTCTGCTGTAATGACAACATGACGGAGCCTTCTTTTTTCCTGCAATGCTTAGCTTGGTCTGAATGGCGTTACTCTACGTTTTTCTTCTTCTTTTTTTTTTTTCTCATGACCAAAACCAATAAAGTGTTATTTAGTCTCAAATTACTGTCAGACCTCCTTCCTACTGAAGACATGTTTCTTTGAAAACAGGTCACAACACTTTCATTCTCATTTCACTTCTAATTAAGGCTCAGCAGTCTACTAACGCAGCTGGTCACTGTAGTTTTTAGCAAACATCACTCTCTCTCTAAGCAATGCACTCGTTGGAACTATTTTCTGTGGCAGATTAATCCACATTTTGTGCGCTAGTGGGTCCCACTTTACAATAAGACTACCCTTATGAAGGATTTATAAATGGCTTATAATTAGGTTATTCATTAGCTTATTAACACTTGATAAATCATAATTAAACAATTATAAATAAGTTACAGCAGTTTCCATACATTGATGCAGGCTCACTATTTGGCAAGATCAAGTTAATGCTTACTAGGCTTTACAAGGCTCCTTTTACCAGTTATAAATGGTAGTAACTCATTAGTAAGATTAATGAGTAGTAAGCATTAATCTTGATCTTGCCAAATAATGAGCCTGGATCAATTTATGGAAACTGTTTTATAACGATTTAAAAAGTGTTAAAAACAGAATTAATAACCTAATTATAAACCATTTATAAATCCTTTATGCGGATAGTCTTGTTGTAAAGTGGTACCCACTAGCGAGTGTTAATGGCACCAGGAAAGTGGATGTGGGATTGAATCAGTTACAGCGCCCATGTTCATGCTCATGAAGGAAGATGTGCAGGAACAGTGCAACAGTACCACTGATGTGGTTTTAGTAGTTCTGCCAGAGAATGGCGCTCTATGGCACAGAGGAATAAGATATATCAGGCTACACCTGTTGGTAAGATCAATTCATCGAGGATTCTGATCTTTACAGCCACACACATCTCTTCAGTACAGTACTGCTGTGGCAGATTCGACACCAACAAGAGGCACTTGAGCTGTCTTATGCCCTGGATATATGTAATGTAATGGTGACCATAATGACCATTACACTAAATGCATCCGGTTATGCTAATTAGATAATTAACTCACAAATTAATGCATAAATTAAAATGATATTCCTGTGTCACCTAACTTGTCCTGTAACATAAGCTTTATTAATATGAAATCTGTAACTTAAAGCCCTTAGAAAATAATCCTTCACCATGACATAAATAATGATTCTTTCATGTGGCTCTGGGGTTTTTGTCTTGTTACATTAAAACCCAAACAGACTCTTAGACAGTACATGTGGATGCACATCATTGTCACAAACATATACTTTTGCTTAATGTTCTTGATTTGATACATAAGATATTTCAGTGTGGAGAAAACGGGTTCCCTGATTTCTCATAAAACAGAAAATGTTGGTGACCGGGGCTTGCCACCTTGCTCACTTTCAGTCATTTAATATACCCTCCCCACCCGGTACCCCTCAGCGAGAGCTGTGCACCTATTAAAAGCTATAGCTCCCGCAGATCGATCGGGCCTGCCCGAGCTCCGCGGCCATAAACCCACACAGACATATATCTGATAGAGAAAGCTGCAGGAAACAGGTTTACCCACGATAGAACATGATGAAAATGACAGATTTTATGTCCCCTGCCATGTCAATGAAACAGCACCGCTGAGCTGAGCCGCTTTTCAAGAAGACTCCCTAGCTTTTCAGCCATCTCATCATCAGTAGCAAGGAATTCAGAGAGCAGCGCACTGCTACGTCCAGCAAGAGCCTTGTGATTTCTCCAAATAGAAATGTGTGCAGAGGATTTATAGCTGTAGTGGCTTGTGACATTTCTGAGTAGTTAAATCACAGGATTTCTACGTGTTCTTTAAAGAATGTGTTTTTGGAATCGCTGCAAAAATGGTTAAGGTTAAAATGTCTTTAAGATGAAACCCACATAATGTAATGCATATCAAGCTAATTAGTCAGAAAACACAGTCATCCAATTTTCAACTTGTTCTTTCTCCACCTCCTGCGTGGTTGGAGGGAGGTTGCGCCAAGCCGACTACAGAGTGACAGCAGATCCTCTGTCCACGCAGCACGAAGCATGTTAAACCCCCGACCCCCCGCCTCCACACATATCGAATCTGCGGCCCTCGCATTTTCTCCATCCACTCTCATTCCTTGACGGCGAATGCCCTTGCAAACTCTTACTCCCCTCCTTCTTTTTATCCATTAGGATGAAGGCCACCCCACCCCCCACCCCCCACCTATCCATGGGGCCTCTTTGTAACTGTCGAGGAACCCCTTTCACTTTTTGTTCTGCAGGCCTTCCCAGGTCCTTTCTCTGTTGATATTCACACCATCTGCCATCAGCAGAGGAAGGTGCACACAAACCCAACCAGCACTGAGACATCAAGATCTCCAGGGTCGAGGTCTTTGCTTCATCTTTGCACACGCCATTAAAAACACAGCTTTAACAACTGCAGCGCTGCAACCAAAACAGATTTCTGCAGCTTTCCAGGGGCCTAACTATGGCGGTCTCACCCCTTGTTTGCAGTGGTATGTCCTGCTAAGCCCCCCACCCCCACCCCCTTCCAATAGAAGTGCCTGTAAAGAATCACTCAAGCCGCACTAAGCAGCTGCCTGTGAGTTAGGTCATTTTCCCAGGAGCCACAGAGTGGGCACTGGCAGGACCTCAAAAAGAGGGGACACCATCTGTTCAGTGCCTGAAAAGGTTGGTGACACCTTCTGTGGTATCAACAACTTCTAATTAAGTGGCCAAGAATGCAGCAGCAGCAGCTCCGGTGCGTGATTGGTGGGCTCGCCTTAGTTAGTCGCCTCTGACGACAACACAGCAGACCCCCGGTCAGTTTCACGCACCTCTCCATCACACCTGGCCACGGATTAATGAAAAATGAAGAAAAGGTGGATACAATAAAAGCTTCATGACTGGTGCAGCCAACAGAAACTATATTTACTTTTGTTTTCTATGATTTCTTTTTTTTTTTTTCATCCTCCTTTTGTAAGACTTAATTGAATGTTTATCAGGAGCATAAAAAACTGCATTAACCCTATGGTCAATCCCAGTGTGGCTTGTTTCCGTTATATCATGATGCACTAATTTCATTAACATTAGGATTTAAATGAAATAACAAATAGACTTAACATTCGTCTGATTTCCATCGCTCTTACAGCCAAATCTGCTGCTCAGAAATGTTACTAATTAGGCTTATTAAGTAATTAAGAAGAGGTCTTAATTATATCTGCGCCACTGGGACCGGCATGGTTGTAACTGTGAAATGCTGTGCCGTGCTGCTCAGCGTTGTTGGTTTGCATGTTGTACAGTTTCATCCATTTCACTGTTCTTGTTCTTGTGCGTTTTATAAGGGAAAAAGATTTTTGGAATATACTTTTAGCTCTGCATTAGGCAAATATCTGCTCTGACATAAAATTACACAGAGAGACAGACAGTAAATACAGAGAGTGGAACACTCGGCAGCCTTCAACAGCACAGCCTGGAAATGTCAAGCGAATTACCTCGCAAAGAGTTAAAAGTTTAATGAAATATATTGCAGGGGGGGAAAATTAGGGGTTTGGCACAGGCATGGACTTAGTCTCAAGAGAATGGGCACCAAACAGCTCTCTCAGTCTCTACAGCCATCAGTCAAAGCAGCAGCCACCCTTCCCGTCTCTCACACAAGGAGACTTCTCTGGAAGCCACAATGATCTACATCCCATGACCTCACTCTCAGTGTCCAACATATTTTGATTTGTAGCTGTTAGTGTTATTCAAACACAAATTCAAAGGAGGATGAAATTCAGCAGAGAGCTTTTGTTGGACGCTCACCAAGGTACAGTCCTTTTAGATGTCTCTGCCCTTGTGGGGAAAGAGAGAGAGAGAAAGAGAGAGAGGGAGAGAGAGAAAGGGCGAGTGAGGCTGCACTACAAGCTTGGCAAAAGATTCCCTCCCGGGTCCCGAGTGCTTTCCTTTCACTCCGGACAAAGTAAACACTGAACCAGGAGCCTTTGTTTGCCTCTTCAAAGGGACACGGTGTTGATGTCATATCACTAAATATGATAGAGCGAAGAGAAATGTAACAATCAAAAACAAAGTCTGTTTTTATCGTGTTCATTGAACGGTAGGACATCTGCTACACGATTTCATCAGGGGAGCCACATCGAGTTCAAAAGGTCTGTATTCCACATACAGTATTAAAGAAATATATAACACGATTGATGACTGTACGATCGCACCTTTAAGTTACGGGTCAGTGTGAGGGCATTTGGCCTTATTGCTGCAAATGAAGCACAATGGCTGAATAACACAAGAGTGAGTCATCATATAATCATATAATGGAAAGCAAATATATATAAATAATAAAAATAGCATCAATACTCAAAAATCTACTTGGTAACAATGTTTGTGTAAAAATGTGTGATTATTCATATTTATATATATATATATATATATATATATATATTCATATTTATTATTTATCAAGTTCACTGTTGTTTTTTGTTCACATTGGCTTCACTGTCTTGTTGTTTGGGGTCCTACTGATTCCAGTTCTGTATGTGTAGAATGATAATTGCAAAATCAACCAATTTTCCAATCAAATATTTGTTTCTTTTCTTCTAACCTTATTAAAACCCAGTGCGTTAAAAAATAATGCTGAAGTGGTAACACTTTTCATTGCCTGCATTTTTGATAAAAGTGACAACATACAAAGTTTTTACTCAAAACAGGGACATTTGTCACGCTCCTTTCTGTTGTTGTATGTTATATAGCATGAAGAAATACTGTATATAAATCACTTTCACAGTCAAAGAAACAGTTATATTACATAATGATCTCACTGTACTTTCACCTCTTATGAACAAGCTGTTCTCAGCTGCAATATGGGAGGGGCA
>NW_019524978.1:858588-861088 GCF_002814215.2 Seriola lalandi dorsalis | reverse complement strand
AGGAACTATCAGGGTGGAATCTGCAGTATTCAGTCTTTTCCATGTATGCATGTTCCCTTTATCATTCATTAGCTACATGTTTTCAACCATCAGAGTGGACTAACAGCAGACACAGAGAACACGATGTGACAATGTTGCTTTTTTTCTCCTGGTTAAAACTGTGTCTAAAATGCTGCTGTTGTTTTTTTCAATCTGCTATTGGACTAATTTGCTTAATTTTCACAGTTCTTGTGACGTGGTGGAAATGCAAACAGGAATTCACCAAAAAGCTTTCAGGCCCTGATTTAATTTCCAATAGCTCCATAGTTCCCAAAGGGGCATTCTTCTTTGTTCAAATAGTTCCTGATTTCAATACAAATCATCATGCAAATGTTTTATTTTTTTTTTATTTAGGCAAAGTTCTTGAATGGTTTCTTGAGTTCAACACTTAATATTTGGGAACACTGTAATGAACATAAGTCTAATGTTCACTTTCTTTTAGCTCTGTTTTTGGTCTCTACCAACTCCTGAAGGAACTCTCGTTAGCTAAATGCTAAATGCTCAAATAGATCTGTTTGGTGCTGGGCTGGCAGCGTACAGTGAGTTTTTAGAGCTGCCTGCTGGGGCCAAAAACAACATGAGAGTAGAGAGACTGAACCAAAACAGTAAAGTTGTGGCCTGGAGGCGAGCTATGAACATGGTCGTGTTGTTTTCACATGGTCATTTGGGTGTCAGTACTGAAGCTTCGGTATCGAATTGACATTGTTGCAAAAAATTGTCAAAAGATACCTGGAGATGCAGCGATTTTCTTGGCCGATTCTGATTTACAAGTTTTTAAAAAGTCTGACTGGCTACTACTTCTGATTTTCTTTCTAAGAACTATAATTGACAGCAGCTACACAAACATTTCTTTTCTTTAATGGACAATTCAACTGTATGTTCACAATAAAGACTATTAACAGTTAAATAACTGGGTGAACGGCTCTCCTCTCTTTCCCACTCTGTAAACAAAAATCATAAACGATGGATGATCATAATTATTGATGGCCATTGATGGCGCTCCTCCACGGCTTACTTTGGTCTTACAGGTAACACAAATGGCCAGCTTTGTGTCATCTTCACTCGCGGAGAAGAACTTCCACGCCAACGCCATGTATGTGTGTGTGTGGCTGTGTGCACAACATGAACCGTCGTGCGGCGCATGAGTGTAAATATGACGTGATCGGTTGGTCACCGGTCATGGCCGACCAAGCTGATTGATTGGTGCATCTCTAATGATAACTAGGTCTTTTGGCTTTTAACAACTGAATTACATAATTGACTCTTGAACACACTGTAAGACAGTAGAGAGGAAAGAAATTGTGAAATGGAGCATGGAAATCTAATTGAGCCTGAACAAAACAAATTTAGGAACCCTCTGTAAAAGCAGCAGAATATTATATCGTATTGTGAATATGCTCCAGTTCAGGGAAGGGTGTCGTCTTGGCTGCTTGGATCCCGGCGAGGAGAGAGGCGAAGAGTCTAAGTTAAGAGAAAGCGTAGCTATTCTACAGTTCCAGACAGTTTGTCAAAGTCAGGGTGGGATCTGGAACTTGAGAGTATCCTCCCCCCTTTTTTTCACCACGAGCCCGTGTTAGTGGTTGTCAGATCTAACAACCGGATGGGAGACTACAACACACACACACACACACACACACACACACACACACACACACACACACACACACCTCAGCTGAGGAGGGAAGTGGCAGGTACATCACGTCTATGGTAAACAGAACAGCAGATGGAACTGGCAGGCACACACAGCACCTTGTGCTTTGACACAAACACACACACACACACACACACACACACATACTCTTGCATGTGCACACACCAACGTGTTCATACATTACAAAAACACATTGACACAAACATGCAAGAACAAGCTGCTTTTGCCTTATGGTGGTGAAATATCACATCTGAAAATAAAACCACACCTATAATCTACCCATACGGGATGGAGTTTGACTTTCTCCTGTCAACGTGTTAAAAGGTGCAGGTCAGATATAAATGGCTCCTTCTCTATAACAAATAAAGGTGTCAGAGTGTTGGTCCTAGAAGGTGTTGTCTGTTTCTGCCCTGTCTCTCCAGGGCATCATATGAGTGACGGCGTAGCTACGGGCCCTGATAATCTAACAGATAAATCATCTTTAGTCACTCTCTAACAGCCTGACAGACAGACAGGCCTAAGTACCTGGGAGGGTGTCAAAGGGACACTTTAAAACCTCCAGTGATGAGGAGTATTGCCGTGAAGAAAACAGTTAGCCGCCCCAAGCTTCCTCCTATCCCCAGAGTCTCTGGCTGCCATTTTGGCTGCGTCTCAAGGCGCTATTCCGGCTCTATCTCATGTCACCGTCCTGGCTGTCGTTCAATTCTCACGCTGGCTCCTGTTCAGCCTCCATTCTGGCTCCAGTTCAACTTCCACAGTGGCTGTGTTTCGGGGGGCTTCATTGTGGCTCTGTTTCAGCAAAGCCCCCCC
>NW_019524978.1:837216-858568 GCF_002814215.2 Seriola lalandi dorsalis | reverse complement strand
CCCCCCCCTCCCCTCCCCCCTCTCCCTTCTTTCAGTTTCAGCACCCCAGGTAGCTGGCCTCCTGCCCGGCCAGCAGATCAGTGGGAGATCCAGGCTCGGGCCTTTTGTTTGGGGTGGCATTTTGCCTTTGTTTTCCCATCTCGCCTGTAATCTAAACACCCAAAACATCTCATGCTTGACAAATCGGTCCTGAGACGAGGGAGCAGCGGAAGACAAACGGCTGGAAGCGGTTCAACCCCAGGCAGGACTGATGGTGTCCGACTGGGTCTGACCTCCCAAAGGTTAAAGACACGTTCGCTTACAAAGCAATCAATTACCCAGGCTGTGTGGGCGCTTTTAACCAACCTCCCCTCCTGCCTTCCACACAGCCAGCGTTATTGATGAGGGTCCCAGTGTACAGCACACTCCAACCTGGAGTGTGTATTACATTTCACAATTGAAATAAATCTCAGATTCCTGGTGTTAGTGCCTACCTGAACCACTCTCCTGCTTTATATCGTCTTTCTCTCCCCTTCCTCCACCTGCTACCTCCTCCTTCCAGCCTCCCTCCTCCCTCCCTTCTCTCCCTCTTCTCTGCAGGTTGTTGTAGCAGGTTTATTCTGGTAGTTGGGCTCCGTGGGCCCCGGCAGGCCCCTCAGCTGTTCCGCTGGGTTTGTAATTACCATTTCATTAAGAATGACAGTTTCGGGGGTTGAAGCACCATTTCATCCGGGTCTCATGGGGAAGGCGCTTGCCAAATTTCCAGTGTGAGTGGCAATTATCTCTCTTCGTGTCTGCAATTCACCATTTTGTACTTAGTGGCTTGACAATGGCTAGGAACATTTAGTTGGATTAATAATAGGTCTGGGATATTTACACTGTAGCCCACTGAAGCTTAGCTGTGTGAACACTCTGATATGAGCTATCAGAAGAGATAGAAACAAACTAGAGGAAACCCTACAGAGACAAGCACTACGCTTCTTCTTTGTGTAAACACTGTAGTGGTATTTCAATATGATTTCCATAACACTGCACAAAAATTGGGTAGTTGGAGCATTGAGAATTTATTCACAGTTCAATTTATTTTCCTGTATTAGGTCATTCAGGGCCTCAGTAGGTACTCATGCAGTATATTTTTATTTTGGATTCAATCCATCATTTACCTTTTTACTGCACTTTCGCTTCTTGTGATGTTTCTCTTTTGGCCACTTGGTAAAATGACTCTAAATCTCAGTGGAGCTACTGCTCAGCCACAGAAGTTAAACTAAAGCATTACAATGTGTTTTTCTGACAGGCGAGACACATCCAATATAAAACACTCGTAACTTAGTAATATACACCATATATCAATGTATCACTTATCAAGAGACTGATCACAAATCAATTCAAACTTTACTGTGTACTCAGTGACAATGTAGAATAAGTACAGTACCAGACATTCACCCACATCATCATCATTATTATGTGATCTGAATGACCTTCATTCTCTTTGAATGCCAACATTTTTATAATTGCCTCCTCTTGTCTCTTAATGTACAGCTTCTACACTCGTTTATATTCATCTGCATGCCGAGGTGCGTATGTGCATTACGAGGATAATTTCACGCGGGGTTGTGTGAGTTACTTATACACAGTCAGCGTATTGCCTGCAGTAGATTCAGATCAGCGCCTTCTCAGTTTGGAGAAATAGCTGGGAGTACCGGTGTTGTGTCGAAGTTTGTTCCCCTGTCAAATAGTGTTTCCCTCCCATTACAGCTGTCCCTACTTTCCTGTAGCGCCTCCACCTCTGTGTTTAGGGTTAGATGAGGTCACACGTTAACGTTAGGGGAATTACTATCTGAGGAGGGAACAAACTTTGACACAACATTAGAGCAGAAGCTGAGCGATGTGCTGCTGTGGATGGGCCCAGCCACAAAAACATGTTTTTAGCCACACCAAATATCAATTGAGCAGCCGCTTCTACGGCGCACACTGTACTGTATTACACCGCAGATCAGCTGTTTGAGTCAGAAAGAGCTGAGCTTAGGTACACTGTAACTGAGCTTTTTTTCTGTGGGCATTTTTTAAGTAGCACATAGCAGCTTCTGTGCTGGTACTCCTGACTGATTCTCTAGACTGGGAGCGTGCTGATCCGGATCTACTGCAGGTAATACACTGATGTATAAGTTCCTCACACGACCCCGCGTCAAATAATTAAAATATCACTTTAGAGGATGGGTTCAGATTTTTGAAGTCTTATTGTAATACTCGCATGCCCATGTGTACAATGAAAGGATTATTGGTGGCTTTAATTTTTCCTCTTTTCCATGGTGGCCTTGAAATGATCCCTTCCTACAGACTGCAGTGTCAGAGACAGAAGACAAAATCCAGCCCCTGCTCTGTGTAAAGATACCGATGTGAGAGGCTTCAGCAGTTTGTGTTAGACGAATCAACTGGGCAACTTTTCAAGATTAAAGTTTTTTTTCCCCAGTCTGAGTAACAGTTGCGCTGACCTGTCATTTTTCAACACTGTAATACTCTGTAATACGGTGTCTCAAATGAGAATATGATGCTGTGCTTGTGGGCAATTTATGAAATTCTCCACCGTCAAAGAGCTCATAAAGAAATGTCTGAAAATGAAAAATCAGAACAGACATCGACTGGGCTTCATCCGTCAGATGCCAAACAAGGGTCACCGCGCGTCCCACAACATAACAGGGGGAAATGGATGTTATGAAATGAGGATGAATCAGGGATCATCTTATTTACTGTGTTTGTGTTTCATTCTGACCACAAACCAGCCACAACTCAGTGCACCCATGTTTCTGAATCATGGTTGTTTTGAGAGCAGCCGAATAAAGGAGTTAACAAAAATGAGGGTCAGGTTATGCCACAAAAAAAGTGATTTGCATATACAATGTGTTGTCTGACCACATGGGAAATCTTCTAAGGCCACACTAGAAGGCGGGCCGAAAAAATTTATGTTTAGTGGGTGTGAATGGCAGATTGTTGGTTTCAGAAAGTTCCAGAGCTTAATGGACTGAATTTTGGCGTTAAAAAAGGTGTGTGGGAGGGGGTTCCAAAAGCTGTTTGACCAAAGCTACACCCACACTTCTGTGTTTTAGTTTTAACGCATCACTTTTGCTCCGTTTACACCTGTCGTCCACACTACTCTGGAGTTTTTCGGCCCCTAAAATGGAGACTTTTGGAAACACTGCTGACCCCATTTTAGTTTGAAAACTCCAGGGTGCTGTTGTAGTGTGGACGGGCAGAAACGTACACCTTTTGAAACAATGACATAGACACCCGTGGCCGCTCCCTGATTGGGTCTTATCTGTCAGCATTGCCGTAGTGAACGCAACACGGATAACGAATTACAAGCGTTACTGACCTGACTGCAGTACACAATCTGCTTCCTGTTTCCTGTTATATGCATGCCCGGTGTACATCAATGGTCATGTGATATGAGTTTTCGGGTGCGATAGTGTGGACAGAGATTATTATTTCTGACACGAAGCTAAAACAGTCGTCTGGACGGGGTTTGTGTTTGTTTTATAACACTGTTTTTTGAAAATGAAAATGTAGTTATGTGGATTTAGCCAAACAGATGAGCTGAAGCTTGTGCGGAGTGAACCCAGTCTGAAAAGAATAAAGCAACACACACACACACACACACACACACACACGCTGCTTAGACAAGTTTGAGGTGTTTTCTCCATTCATTAGCCTACAACACTTGTAGGCGTGTCCTATCATATCTCCAGTCCCTATGACCATTCACGGTACCTTCAGTATCTAAGTTACCGTAGAAAAACAAGTACCATCATGTTTTCTGAATTTTGGCACCAACTTGGCACCGTTTAGTGTAAATTCTCCCTCATCACAGAACGAGATCTGATTTCCGACATAGTCACTGATCTCAAGAAGAGATCATATCAGGGCCAGTGTGGACAGGAGGAATTATTATAGCAACCAATAACTCTTTCAACGCGCACATACAAATATTGTAGTAAGATTTAATGTTTATGCTTGTGACTGTCTGTGTAAATGAGTTTGTACAGCAAATGGGAAACAGGAAGTGTGTGAGCCTCTTAAGTGTGTGCCTGCCATTTTTTTTTGTTTCCCTCTTAAGAACAAAAAAAAAAAAGAAAAAAGGCAGGCGTCCGCTGTGCTGAGTTATAGAAACATGACTCACATGATGTCTACTGCGAGTGACGGCTGCAGCTCTTTAATTGCATGTCTGCGCTGAATGATGGGATACTTAATTCCTACACATTCCACACAATTGCTTTTCACACTGGCGGGCGGCCTGGGGAGGCAGCGGAGGAATTCTGTGGCCATATGGAGAGGGAGGCAGAGCCCGGGCTGAGTGATCGGGAGCTTCCCGCCTTGTCCCTGCACCAGACCGGCTGCTATACTGCACTGAAGCTGCAGACGGGCACATGAAGCCGCACAACTAATGAAACACATTCCACATTCCACACACACCACAAACCACACACATACACACACACACACACATACATACAAGTGAGATGTGGCAAGATTTAATTTAGCTTTAGTCTCCTCCACACACTCACTCTCTCTCACTTGAACTCAAACACATATATTCACACGTGGTCTATGACACACAAGCACAGTCCCACACACAGTCTACATGCACGGTCTCACACATAGCCTGTGTATATTCTCATTTGTCCAGGTCATAGTATCCTAAAGGAGTTTTTTTTAAATCGAAAACAACTGGACTAGGTTATTTGTCTGTGAAGACGTTTCACCTCTCATCCAAGAGGCTTCATCAGTTCGTGTACGCATCTGACCAGGCTAGGACTGGTCCTACTTTCTGCTGTGGAGACCCAGGTCTCACACATACTGCACAGATATACTCTCAGTTACATACACATCGTATTCTCACACACAGAAGACATGTGACACACTGAGATACTCATATACGGTATATTCTCTCACACACACACACACACACACACACACACACACACACGCACACACACACGCATACGCACACACACAGTCAGCTGTATTAAGTGTGTTGACAGTCCTGTCAGCTCAGTGTAGCACCATCAGGCTCCCTGCTGTCCTGTGAATGGGTCACTTCTCCTTCTCCTTCATCTCTCTTATCACTCTCTCACATCGCCTGTTTTCTGTTCAGTTTGGAGTAGGAACAGAGCTCTGGTGATACAGTAGTGCAGTAACACTCTGACCGCAGCTTTTCTGATACTGTGTTCTCGACGGCTATGAGGTGGAAGGGTGATTAGTGACGCGGTAAAAATGCCGCTGTACTATGCAGAGGGGCAAAGCGAGTTTCAAGGTCAGGAAAATACACAAACTGAGAGCTGCTTGTGCTGTTGCAATAAAAACCGCGCCCGTAAGAGTCGACAGCCACGCTGGCAATTCTGAAAGGCTGATGTCTGTGAAGAGGAGCAAACTGTTAGATAGGCCAAGTATTTTGACATGACAATAGCGTTAAATGAAAAATCAGGGAAACACCAAAGTTGACAATCCATTCAACAGTTGTTAATAAACAGTTGTTCAACTTTCTTGGCACTAAAGGAAAAGTCAGGGGGATCAACAACATCAGTAAGCCTCATTATCTGAGAACTATTTTAATTCAAGGCGATGTATTCAATAGCTGAATATTGCCATCTTAAGAGCCACTCTGCTTTGTGGCTAAAAAGAGCAGAGAGAGAGCAGCTCTGTGAGGCTTTACTGACATGTACTAACGAGGCTGTACTAATGCCAGCATGCTGACACAGGTGCAGTGACAATACTAATATGTTGGTGTTTTACAGGTGTAATTTTTGCCATGTTTACAATCTTTGGGCTCTATTTCAACAGTCCAAAGTGCACGGTCTAAAGCACGTGGCGCGAATACATCTAGGGCGTGTCCATATCGCTTTTGCTATTTTAACAGCGGAAGAAATGGTCGCTGCGCCAGGTGCATGGTTCAAATGGGTTGCACTTAGTACTCTTAATTAATCATGGGAGAGTTTTGGGAGGAACATGCAATAAACCAATCAGCGAGCCATGTCTTGGCAGATTGCTCATTTTAAGACCAACATGTGCCCATGTGTATTTACTATTTAAACACCGTGGGCGCCGGATGGGAAAATGACAACCGTGTTGGTCCGGAACTAGCAATGACACTTGGTAAGGCTTTGCGCCGGGTGTAAGATAGGGCCCTTAGTGTGTTAGCTCGTTACATTTTTTGATTAAACACAAAGAATACGAGACGCTGATGGGAACGTCGGTTTTGCAGGAATCTGGTCATAAACCAAAGTGTTGGACAAATGAAATTTCTGACCTGATGATGGTTCTAGATAAAAGGTCAGAGATCACCGTCTGTAGAATTTGTCTTCTGAATGTATAAAACTTCATGGTAATTCATCCAATAGCTGTTGAGATGGAGTTCATCATTATCTGTAAGTGTCTGTGATTATCACTTGAAACCTACTGAATGTCAGCCACCCATTGGCAGAATTAATGCAAATACACTGGTATTGTCCTCAGATGTAACAGTTAAATGTCAGCTCCAACAACAGCCAGCAGTACTGTTCATTGATGTGACCCTGTAAATATCCTGTCGCCCACAGGCCCCAACAGGCCCCTGTGCGTGCAAAACAAGGGGAGAGAGAGGGAGACATATAGTTTATATGAAGAAAGAGAACCTGCTAATGCATTTAGTAAGCATGCCTTGTTTAAGAAAAACCCTTAATGACTTTAATAGATCTTTATTAGCTTCAATTAGAGAGGGACACTGGAGGGAAACAAGGTTGTGATTCCTGCAGACAGATCAGAGGTGAGCAGGATCAGAGAAGGAGAGAGGGAGGGAGAGAATGAAAAAGAAGAAACAATGAACAGCAGAGAATAAGAGCCTTTACTGATAAGCAGTGGTGTGCGCCTATTGTTTTTTATGGTTTGAATTTGTTTGGTATATTTTTTTACATTTTGTATTTAGTCTTGAATTCACAGAAAATGAGAAAACGGTAATCTGTCATAGGGGGAAAAGGAGGGACATACTGTTCAATGCAAAAATGTGCAAAATGTAATAAGTAAAAGTGTGTTCAGATAGAATGCGAGGCAGATTTTTTGGGGCTGCTTGATCGCACACAAACACAATGGAAAGAAAGTAAGTAAATGCAAATTTTGCCGAGGGCAGTGAGAACTGATTTGAACACACTGTACCACATGTTGAAAATGTTTCACTATGAGCAAATATTCATCTCATCCCAGGACTTTATGAAACTTCTTCATAAACGTACAGAGACAAGACGAAAGAAACGTGAACTGGTGAAAAATGACAGAAAGAACTGGAGATCCTGGTGAGATCTGAGATTAGCAAGAGGCTGAGATGCAACACAAACACAGATACAGACTCATGCCCATATACATGGTTGATGTATCTGTTCTTGGCTAGCACACAGCTAACGTCTGTGCAGTTGGTACATAGGCTGTTTAGGACAAGTCAACACGGACTGCACAAAAAGGTCCTGTGGTCAAATTTTGAGCAAAATGACATGAACACCCCTTCAAAGAGATACGGAACAGAAAAAGAGAATTTGGAACAGCAGATACTCAATGTGATTCAAGCTTGGCCCTCTGCCCCAAGTCCTATATCATGCGCTGGTCTATGTTTCATTTAAACCTCAAATCGAGCGCAGCTCAGTCCACTCTGAAGACGACTGAAACCCAAACTAAAGAATTAAAGACAAGTAAACAGTGAGCGCTGTGATAGAGCAACAAAGTGAGTGTTTGGTGGAGGTTGGGGTGAATCGATGGGTCGACAAAACATTGGACTTTAAAACTTTAATACAATGGACAGCCTCTGACCACAGCAAACTACCCTCTATATAATTCCTATGAGTTGTATAGAGGGTAGGGACCAACGACCGATATGGTCATATGGTTGGACAACTTGTCTTGAAATTAAGGAAATGCTCAGGTTGTAGAGAGGCTGAATATTGGGGAACATATTTGTTGGGACACACACTGCCAGGCTGTGGTGTCTCTCAGGTGTCCCAACTATGGATTATATTTAACTGATAAGCTGTGTTTTTTTTTGTGCTTTTTTTGGCACTTTAGCCTCAATTGACAGTGAGAGTAAATAAGGAGTGAAAGAAGAGGATTACACACAACAAAGGTCTCAGTCTGAATCGAACCTTGGATGTTGTGATTACACCGTGTGCGTCTTAACCACCAGGCTACGAGGAGGCCCGACTGATCGTCTACTTTCAACAAACAGAAAAAAACCAGAACAACCACAACACTTTTAAATACTGAGTTTGAGAACTTACACTCTAACTTACACCTCAAAAGTAGAAGAAGAGATGCAGCTATGCATCCAACTATCACTACAAAAACATATTTTTTTTATTACATATTTATATTTTTTTTACCGGTTTGTTTGATATGAACTACTAATCAAACGTTATCTGACATTTAACGCACCTTATCTCTGTTTATATATTTTCTACTCACAAAATTTGTCAATGTAAAATCACTTATCATGTATATGATTCTTGTCTATGTTTGAAAAGTGTTTGCTGCCACAGGATTGGCTCAAACTGTAATTTGCCACCGATAGTAAAGCATTCCTCCATGACTCTGTTACCCCCAGTTTCATACTTAAAACGTGCAGTAAATTTAAACAATAAAGATTTATCATCCTAAAACAATACAATACAATAAAGTCACTTTATTCCACAAATAAAAAGGTAAATAGAGCAAACACAGGCCGGCTAGTGCTGAAGTGGAAATCCTCGTCTCCATCCCAGCCCCAACCCTCCAGTCCCCTCATCCAGCCCATCATCCATCCCTTCCTCTCCCCAGCGCTGTGTTTGTGTTTCTAGGGGGAGCCGGATGACCCCTGACCCCGCACTAATGAGAGCGATAACGAGGATTAAAAGGGGGTGACTGGAAGGTGTCTGAGAGTGGGGTTTAAACAATTACACTGGACTGCCAACATGCCTTTCTTCATGACTCAGGAAATTACAGCCTACCTCTCTCTCTCCCCCCGCACTCTTTCAGTCGGCACACAAAAGAAAGGGCTTATGGAAAATAATAAATTATCTCGGGGCTACGTTAACTTGGATGTAAATCGCTGGGCAATTATGTTTTAATAGCCCTTTAAGAGAATGAGTAATTGGGTTGACACTACTGGGGTTGATCAGGCTCACCCATCTCTCTCCCTTTGTGCCCACTGGAAGTGAGCTCTGCGTCTGTGTGTCGGTCAGCCTGCAGCAAGACTGTGTGGTAGTTATTTAGTTAGACTGTGACACACTGCAGAAGTGATATCAGGGATGATGGATCCACATGACTCCGACTGTCATCATGAAAACATTCAATCTTTACCGTGGCAAGAAAATAAATTTTCCATTTCCTCTTCAGTACTAGTCACTTTTTGCATTGATCTTCTCAGATATCACCTGTTTGTTGGATGCTCTTTCCTTTGACTGGTCAGCTACTGTAGCTTTGCTTTGTCTCTTCAAGCCAAACTACAATTTTATTTAAATAGTAGGGGTGTAATGTTTAATTACTATCTGTATCTGTTTATTTCACAAAATTATCTGTATTTATGTGTTTTATAGCAAATGTGGATCAGGCCAATACAACAGATGGTTATGAATGGCCTTGCTCACTGGGCCATACTGTGTAACAAAAAAAAGAAAAACGGTTGGATGTGCAGGCAGTGGGAGGACATACAGATAAGAATAAAGTTTTTTTTTTTTTTTTAAGTGTCTATGATAAAAAGAAGAAAGCCTCTCCTTTACTTTCAACTGTGGCAGACCTTCAGCACTGTACGTGATGTTATAAAACCAGTCAGAGATGTGCTAAAGTGTAGGTGCAAGATAATCACAAGAGCAAAGATCCTGCCTTTACTGCAAAGACTTTATACGGTGTGATGTCTGCAAGTTTCTAACTTTTTCAGACTTAAGCATTTAAAAAGACCACCTAACTCCCCAAACATCCCCAAGACTAATAGGGCCTACTACTACAATAGTATTGTTGCAAGCTTGAATGAAAGAATGTCAGCTGGGACAGAGTTTTAATTATCGACAACCCCTGCACCTCACACACTGCGCAGCAAGAGGTGGTGCTATTTATATAGCATCAAAATTATCACACATGTATGAACCCTGGCCAGATGTTATCAAACGCACTACATGTCTCAGTCGTGGTGACAACATTACTAGTAATACTTAACACTTGCCTGTTGTGTCGGTTATGTCAGAGGTTTCATTTGATTTTCTTTAAATTGACCACCGGTCCATGATCCTGTCCGTTGCCCGTGTTAATAGGCTGATAACTGGTGAAGTTTAGCTCAATCCCAGGGCAGGCTAACCGTTAGCTTTATACACATTTCAATTGAAATGTTACGCTGATCATTTTTTTTTAAAGTATATTTTTTTGGGCTTTTAATGCCTTTATTTGATAGTATAGTGGAGAGAGACAGGAAATGGGGAGCCAGAGAGGGGGAATGACATGCAGCGAAAGGCCGTCCGATGCGGGATTCGAACCGGGGCCAACTGCAGCGAGGACTGTAGCCTCTACACATGGGGCGCCTGCTTAGACCACTACGCTACACGACGCCCCACGCTGATCATTTTTTATGAAATCGTAAAACTTAAATGTAAACTGGCGTAGTTATGTGAGGTCGGCTATATTGCTGTAAGTCCACTAACACTGCAAAACAGCCAATTCATATAGGTCTAATAATGTTTGAATTTACATATGAGTTGATTGATGAACACATTTGCACTACTCGCTAGTGGGCTTTGTGGTCACTCACAATTTGGGACAATTTGGGAAACGCTAAATATAAAACATGATATTTTATCAAATTTATCTGCATTAGACTGAGAAATGACTGAGACAAAGTTTTTTAATGTTTTTGGCAAATCGTGTCAGTTAAGGTGAAAAAAACTAATTTTACTGCAAAAAGTTCTGATGCACATTATCTGTTATACATATGAATAATGTATTACATAGTTTTATAATAAAAAATATTTTTTTTGTATCTTAATTTCCTCATGTTACAAGTGTGTTTGATTTTGTATAAGCCATATGTGTAGGCGTGTTTGTGAACAAGTTGTCTGATGAGCACCTCCTCCAAATGTCCCCACTAACACACACAAACAATCGCACATGTAAAGGTGTGGAGAGGCCGCTGGCCAGCTCCCTTTGACCTCTGACCTCTGGTCCTGAGCGTGACCTGTGGGTGATCACTGTGAGTCTTGATTTGGCCGCCACGGGGGAAAACGGGAGGCCAGATCGATGTGAGGAGGGAAGAGATCACAACAGGCCAATCCTGGTGAGTCGAAAACCACCAAATGAGACTGGAACAACACAAACAGCGGGGTAGGGGGAGAGAATAAAGCAGAGGAAAAAAAGGAAGACACAAAAAAAGGGGAAAAAAACAGTGATAGAGATCTGAGGCTGGTCTGACACAGAAGAAGGAAATAATCAAAATCCTCGGCAGGATGTCAGACCTTACTGCAATGAACAAGCAAATGTAGGGATAAACCTATATTTATCTCCTCTTACTTTCATCTCGGGAGGAAGACAAACAGGGTAAGAAATTGATCAGATGAGCATCTGTTAGGCTTGGCAACAGTCACAAGTCTTCAGAGACAGTTTTTAAACCCCATTTTTCAATCTTAGCTCCATTACTGTCAACACAGCACAGGCATTTAAAGGACTGTTCTACAGTGAAAGAAGAAAACGAGAGCTGTATATGCAAATGCAGATGACTGGACCTCAGTTCTTCAGCCTGTTAGACAGAGGTTCTCTCATTCCTGCAGCCACAGGCAGCGCTTGACATGGACAATTTGTGCCGTGAGTTTCTACAGGAGTAATGGAGTAAAGGAGTACAAAGTTTTTTTCCTTTGATGATACCTCGCGTTTTAAAAATTAAAGGCCTATCTATAGCTTCACAGTCCCTACTATATGCCCTTTACAGAAACACCATGGAGGTCAACCACTCTGCTTTCTTCAAGGCTGATACGACACCAGCATGTTAGCGCTGCTTCAGGGGTCACAGTGCACTAAGAGCGACAGTGTTGCCCTGTTAGATGTCACGCTTTTGTCTGACCAACAGTCCAACTTTATTAACATAAAGGACTTACAAAGCAAATCCTCACATTGGGAAAGAAGAATTTGTGCTTCAAAAATGAAGCTGATGACTAATCGATTAATAAATGAATGACTTGAGCTTAGACTGTACACAAGCAAAATTTTAATCATGAATTTCAAATGAAAATTTAATCTCTGTAGCGTTTCAGCAGTGTGTGTTCTCAGTCTGATTTCAGAACTTAATATAAACGCCATTTGAATCTGTTGTTCTCCTCACTGGTTTAATGCTGCCTTTTTGAGTCATACAGGTTCCAGATTAGGGGCTTCAGACTCAAAACGCAAGGTGCATGTTATGGGCCGAAGATGAAATATGAGCTGGGAAATCCAATTTGAATACTACATCCATTACAGTTAAGGCTTATTAGACACCAAAACACTGGATAGCATGAGACAGGATTCAGAAACCAGCATTTTATCCTCTGCTTCATTTCTACAAGATCTCCTTGCACATTTACAATATCTGGTTGGCCGCACCGGGCCTGAGTTTTTTTGACGGAACCATCTTAGTGATGTCGTCTGCTGTGCCAAAGCATTGAAATGAATGAGGGGGCTGTGATTTTTAGCACCATGTTGTTGTCAGTCTTAACAGGTTGTTTGCTGTAGTTGAAATTTAGAATCAATGGTTTCTGTTTCCCTGCACATATAGTATCTACCTGGATCTGTGTCTTTACACTGACCTTGTATTTCATTGTATCCCAGTAACCTTCGATTTGTGCTCAGACTCAGCACACCTTAACTTGTGTCGTGACAACCTTCAGCATCTGACGACCTTCAGCATCTTCACATGAAAATGTGCACAAACTCTGTCTTCCAGAAATTACATTCATATACAACAAATTTTTTTTGCCAAGAATATGGTTGATAGAAAAACATAATTTCTAAAAGGAGTATGGTCACTGGGAATGTTTTTGTTTTTCAGCTGTACTGTACTTCCTGTACTACACAGAACTCATGGGGAGGTGGTCAGGGTGAATGGATAGAGTACAAAGTGGGCTCACAGCGCTTTAGTTTCTATAAGGATAAAAAAAAAAAAACATGTGCAAATGTAATTTCTCAGACGCAATTTATACATTTTATAAATATAAATATCACTGGCAAATTAAATGAAAAAATATCTAATGTTATTTAGATAAAACAAGATCACGTCATGATAGATGTTATTTCTTTTTGGTGATGTATGGAGTTTTTCCTCAGAGAGGAACATCCATCACTCCAGGAGTGGATCACACTGACAGGACCAGACTGATATATGCTAAAAGACTTTAATTCACACACAAATCCCCTATAGTAAAGCGCACATATACTATGGAGCACCTGATGATGTGGTTCTGTATCTGTATAAGTGTGTTAGTGTGTCTTTCTGTATCCTCTCACTGAGGCGCTTTCACCCCCTCCTGAGCAGCTCCGTCACCCATGTCGCTGGGGGGACAAGGAGAACGTGGCGGTTTCCCTGGATCAAAAATTTACGAGCAATTAAAAGTCGGCCGACGCCCGGCATCCATCAGCCCTGCGTGCTGCTGCCAGGCTGGGTGAGGGGAACTCGCAGTAAACCACAGGCTATATACTTTTATATCTGTTTTCCCTCCAAAGAGGGAAGGTTATGACAAAATTATGTTTTACTGTCCCCGGTTTCTACAGCGATGTAGACATCTTTCATGGAACAGGCTTGTTGGAGGTCAGAGCCTCTGGAAGGGAGGCACAGATAGAGAAATATGTGTATGTACGAGTGTGTTGTGTTTGTGTTGGGTGATTTTTTTTAACCCCCATGACAGAAGCCTTTAACACAATAGGAATAACATAGTATCTGCTCCTCTGGTCGATCAGTTACTGAGGGAAAATGACCTAATTACTCTGTTGTTTATTACTGCAGAGCTCTGATTTATTTCCCTATGCTGATGTAATTTCAACACTGAGTCTTCCTCTTCAATAACGGCAGCAAAATGCATTTTTTTGTCTCCAAACACACACACACACACACACACTTGTGCACAATGATCCATTGCGACACACCTAATACACAAAAAAACACGCAAACCCTCATACATCAACACAGTCACTCTTTCACTTTTCCTGGCTCCTCGCGACAGGCCCAGACTCATTTGCATCCTTAATTGTGTTGTAATGTACTTTTAATTTGAAAATGGAGGCAATTAATTATTTTGATATGGAACAAAATGCCGCAAATGTAAACATTCTAATAGTTCTCTGTGAACTGGGTATCATTTTTCAAAAGAGGGATTGAATCTTATCTCGTTTTTTAATGCCATACCAGTTTCTTTTTTTTTTTTAAGATATCATTTCACCACTCATGCATTCTCCTTGATATTCACTTTGTCTTTGCAGCGAGGGCAGCGTTTCTTTGATCTATTCCACCGCTGTTATTTTCTATCTAAATCTCCCACAGGATAATTACTGTAGTTTCACCTATGCTATCAGAAGAGATTAAATGAAATTAAGCCTGTTTGGACGTTCTGCTTCTTCTCCGTACATCATCCCTCTGGTGTAAAGCCGCTAACACCAGACTCTCCACTTTCTATTTCTGGGTCAGAGAGGCTTCAAGTGGAGATGTGAATCACAGATTAATTTTTTTTTTCCTCTGCCAACCATGTGATCAATAGGTGTCAGTGTTCAAAGGATGCCGAGCAATGCCGCAGGAGAGGAGAGGAGAGGAGAGGAGAGGAGAGGAGAGGAGAGACATTTGTACAGGACCTGGAAAAAAACTGACACTTTCACTCCCTCAACCTGATAAACTCACCACAGAGAGGAACAGGATGGATGCGTGTTATTTTTTTTCCCTCTTTTCACCCATCTCTAATACCTTTTCTCCCTCGTTCCCTTTCTCTCTCCTCTCCCTCACACACACAAATTTTCTGTCCTCTTATATCTTTATCCCCCACCCACCCAACCACCACACTCCTCACCCCTATCGATTTCACTCTCTCTCACTTCTGATTCTCCTGAGGGTGCTGGGAGCTCGCTGACATCACAGCCGGCCTGGCAACAACCTATAAATTATGAGTGACAAGTCTTTGGACCAATAAAAGCACCACCATATTTCATGCACAGTAAATCTGATTGCAGATTGCGCTGGCGTGTGGCGGCTGACATTTTTATTATCGTTACGGCGGTGGGAGCTGAGGGCGGGGTCGCTCCCCAACATCAGAGTTTTCTAAAGCTCCCGGTCTATATGGAGGTCAAACAGATGGGAACTCTATGATGCGGGTGACCCCTTCCAACCACCCAACAACCCTTTAAATCCCCAAACACACACACATATACACACACACACACATCAATGCAAACTCGTCCAGCATCTATAAGGCAGCTATTTTTCCTCCAGCTTTTACAAAGCCACGCAGTCGCTGCTTTCACTGCAACCATCTGTCCTCAATCCGCACACTCACCCTGTCAAACTTTTACAGTTATACTCAACATCTCCATTGATTCCTCTCATTTAAAAACAGACTGTAACTTTTAATGACTAACTACAATATAGGTTATTTAGAGTCAATCCCACAAACAGTACACCATCCTGCATTAATCCTCCGCAGCTGAAAATAGTCCCCAACTATTTACCCTGTTTGAGTTTGTTGAAAACTATGCTGCCCAGCTGTTACTTGTGTCCCCAGTAAGAACCAATGAGTGTCATAGACATCGTATTGAGAGATGGACTAACACATTGTCGGTTGTGGTGTATTCACGGGATTATAAGAAAAACATTCTTTGACCTGAGAGGAAAGAACAATATTCTAACTTCTGTCTATTATTTCTTTTTCTGCCAAACGGTGTGTTGTAATAAGGGCTGATGTAATAATCTGTAGCTTCAGCCTGTCCAACTGTTCACTTTGTAAAAACTCCTGTACACTGTGTTACTGTGTTCTGTTGTTTCCCACTGTTTTGTCGGAGGTAATTGTATTTTGTTTTCGGTAAACGTAGAATAAAGCCAATTCAGTGATAATAAAGTAAGTAGATTTACTCAAGTACTGTAATTAACTACTAAGTATTTACATTTAATACTTCTACTCCGCCGCAGCTACTAGTTACGTTACAGATCAATACTTAACATAGAAAACATTGTTTGGTTTATAAAACAACATACAGACATTGTTATAGGTTAAACCTGAAGTAACAAGAACATTGTGCATAATGAGCACTTTTACTTCTTTACTTCTATAACTGAAACTTTAATGGCATGTTGTTGTTTGTTGTTTGCTGTTTTAATAAGTTTAGATTTCGAATGCAGGACATTTCCTCGTCATGGAGTATTTTTCTCTGTCGTCTTTCTTTTACTTGAGTAAGTAAAATAGAATCAGAATACTTTGTTACTGTTTTGAAAAAGTTACAATTTTGCTTTCACTCTGACTCCATTTTTACTAAGTGCTCATTTCAGTCAAAAAAAAGTTATCAGCACTATGTGTTGTTTGGTAATCACTGCTCACTTTGCTGTTTCATTTTGTATTTTTCTTCCAAACAAACTGCCAGAAACCTCACATTTATCACTCCGTGTGCCAGCGGACCTTTCAAAGTAATGGCCCAACACAAAACAAGACGTTAAACTCGACTTTGTGCCTACTAGCAACAGGGTGTAGAACAAGGTACATTTTATTTCCAGAAACTATCTGAGGATCTTCTGATGACTCAAACCACAAACTAGCAGATAACAGGCAACAGTATATACACCAACAGACTTAAACTCTTGCATCTGTCTTTGTTTAGACTCCAGGGAAAGCTAAGTGAGGTGCCGTCATGTTCTCCGGACCTCTTCTTCACTAACCTCAACCTAAGCATTCAGCGTTATCTTCAATTTTCTTAAACATGGATCCTCTCATTACTGATATCATATCTAATCTTTAATGTATTGTAACAACCTCATTGATGGTAAGTGACCCTGTGCTCATTGCACTGGCTGGTCCACCCGTCCTCGCCCATGCAATAAACCATTCTTCATAATTAGCGTGGCCGCTGCAGTATGATCAGGGCATTACAAGTCCTCTGCCACAGCCCCTAAATGGACAGATTTCAACAGACGCCCGCTGGTGTGATCGGCATCATTATATTTTAATTAATCCATTCTTCTCACAGCAACACAGTAATTACAATCTATTTTATGACACGGCATGCTGCGAAAGAGGGGATGGAAGAGAGGAATAGGAAGGCAACGAGAGGCAGTGATAGTGAGAAAATAGCGGGAAAAGGAAGGGGAGAGGAAGGACAGGAAAAAAAGAAACTACAAAGAGACGTGAGGACAGAGAGTCAGAGCCAGGATGGCAGGACGAAATTTTTGAGTGAGACAGAGAGCAGAGGTAAAACATCACAAACGCTATGACTGATTACCAATATGTCATCGCCCGGCTGACATTGTAAAAGCGTTGTAAAAGCATTGTAAAAGCGTCTATACGATGTCTGGAGGAGCACAGGGCTCCCTCTCTCCCTCCCTCTCTCTCCCTCTGATTCATGCTTCATACAGTGAGAGCGAGAAGCTCCATTTCCTCCAGCCTCTGTCTGTATAAATCAGAGCAGGTACAGACACTCAGACATGCTGTGGGTGTGATAATAACATTAGAGGATTACAATGACACTCCTCCCTGGACAAGATCACCTGTCTCAACTGTCATAAAACAGACTGCTGCTTTTTGTGGCTGAAGCACTTTATATGAGGAGAATGTGTAGGTGTGTGTGCGCGCGACTAAAAGTGGTGTGTGCACGTGGAAATGACAGTAGTGAACAGGTGGAAGATGCCTGATCATCACAGACTGTTTACCTGAGGAAACTGTAACACATAACACCTGATTCCTCCAGCTTTGAGCACACAGATCCATTACTCTCACTTAATTTGAGTTTATTTTACTGTAAAAATATTCATTTAAAAGGAAGTAGTTTGACAGTTTTGTGTTATAGTGGCTTAAACACTGTGGTCCAGGAGCCTTAAAGTGGTTTAAAAAGGCTATTTAATTCACCTGAAATTATCCCAGTTAGAGATCGTATTGGGATAATTACTGTAATCATACATTTCATAACCACAACCACTGTATCCCCATGTGCACTGTGGACAGCTAAACATCCAATCATAGATCTTCCCTTATGGAGAAAATAGCATAAACATGTTACACAGATAAACAAATGATGAAGAAAATATTTTATGTCCACACCTATAGTACGGCATGCACCATACAACAATGGTGATGCCTAATTAAAAGCTTATTAATATCATTATTATTATTATCATCTAAACAATAGTAGTAGTAGTAAAAAAGCAGCTAAACATGATGAGGTGTAGCAAGAAACCTTTACTCAAAGTAACTTTTTTGCTGTTTTTACTTTAAGTCAAATTAAATTATTATTATTTACAAAAGTATAATAACCAGTATAAAACATAATTTACAATACAATAGTGGGCACTATATCCTCTTCCCTACCTGAATAACTAAATTGACATCAAAGGGAGTACACTTGTTTTCTTGCCAAGCCACTCTGATATCATGTACTCTGAATATACGGCTACAGACAGCTGCCGGTTAGCTTAGCATAGCTTAGTTTAGCTTAGCTTTGCACAAAGACTGTAAACAGGGGGAACAGACAGTCTGATTGACTATTTCTTGGATGAGAGCAGTAATGAAGGCTTTGCTGGTAGCCCAGTAAAGCTCACAATGAAAGGTCTTACAGTAACCAGGCATTCAACCTCCTCATCTAGATTGAGAAACCATATTTACCAAAATGTGGAATTATTGCTTTAAAGAGACACAACACACATCATTTGCAGCTGCTTGGGCAGCGACAAGTAATCAAGGTTTTCAAACAAGCACAGTTGTCCACTTTGCTGAACGGAACTGATGGTGTGTAAATTGATTGATTGATCTGTTTACATGTAAGCCTAATTTAAAAAGCTGGTAGAAAGGGCTTGGATGTGTCACAGTACCTATGGTGAACATGGTATCCTGCTGCATTGATGATCCACCCAGGCTCTTCGGGGTCGGGGATCTTCGCTGTCTTGGCGATCAGATGCTGAACGTCCCTCCACGTCAGCTCAGGACTTGGGCAAGAGACATGAAACAGAATATCATCAAACGCATCCTTCCTTCGGCCCGTGTTCTACACCAAGTGAAACCACAGAGGAAACACTTCAACTCTGTGTGATACGCTGAAAAGAAACCTGCAGGGAGCTCAACACAACCTCTTGTCTTTGGTAGAAAGAGGCTGGAGGACTCTTTTATGGGGGCCTACAACACATTCTACTAGCCACACATGTGTGGCTTATGCCGTACTAATGTTAGGGTTTATTGATACATAAACTGCTGCTACGAGACACTGCCATACCTTTTTACAGTGAGTCCTCTAGACATAAAAGCACATGTTTAAAGTCAAGCTTACGGTTTTAATAATGGTGTCACTAAAAAACTGTGAATCCAACAAAGAATATTTGAGACTTTTACAAAAGAGCCTAGAGAGTCGAATGTAGAAAAAGTCTTCTTTTTAATCCCAGGCAGGGGAATTCTAATAGAGCGGACTCAAGTGTCATGTCAAGCAATATACTAATGGAATCCAATTAAGACCTTTAAACTGCGCCGAGAGCTGGAGGATATTAGCTCAGTTTTCTGTAACAAAAGACCAAAGGGTCGTCAACGAGGGCTTTTTCGGGATATAAAAAGCATAAAGGAAATTGGGTTTTTCTGCTTTATCCACTCATTATTGTTCCCTAAGAAAATGACTTGAATGGAGTCTAAGAAAACCGCTTGGCCACCCATTCTGAACTGCTTTTTTTTTTATTCTGTTTCTGACGAGAAATGCCTCCACTGTCTGCCTCAACATCTGTACGTGGACCCTTGTTTCCCTCAATACAGGAGAAACAAAGGTAATTAAAGGTGTACTACTCTGTCAAACCTCATTTCCCCTATGACTAATGACATAACTGTGATACATCAAGTATCCCTGTTCAACCACCTTGAGGTATATCTTTATAGTTTTACTGTATGGCAAATATCTGCACAAAGATGTGAAGTAAAGCCCTTGATAAAAAAAATAAATAAAAAAAATCACAAGTGGCCTCTTCATTATTATGCTGTTGGGTGTTAGACATCTCAGGAAATATCAGGCACAGATATAAACAGATGTATTCCATTCACGTATTGGAAAAAACGAAGCAGAACAAAAGTGAGGAGAGAAGCTTTCATTAGCAGCATAAAACAAAACCCCGGCAAGCAGCGAGAGCAGGCAGCTAAAACAACATGATAGGCATAATACCAGTAACACTAATAATAGACAGATAGAATGAAACAAAACACAACACACAAACAATTATTTTAAGCTTTGATTTCAAAGGGATTGGAGTGTGTTTGTGTGCAGGGAGGGGATAGGCTTTGTACTTTTGAACTGTTGCTGCTCACTGCATGTGTCTGTGTGTATGAGTGTGCGCTCTGTATTATATATTAGCGGCAGCAGAGTGTGATTCTGTTGTGTGCACTCCCCCACCTCCATCATCAGCACCACCACTACCATCACCCCTCTGGTGGAATCAGAGAAAGCCCCGCGGCCCCGGCTGGTTTGCATAAAGCAAACAAAATTAAATTTGCTTTGCTAAATCAAAGCATGTATGGTATTCCAAGCTGCTCTCTCTGGGACAAATTACTTCAAACGGCCTCCTTTGTATCATAACAGAATAAAAAAAAAATCAGCCCAATCAGCGGCTCTCCAAAACCCTCGACTCGGGAATTAATTATTGAACTGAGGGCTTTTCTCTCTCCTAGCAGTCCGCGACACAGATCTATTTATTTTGGAAAAGTCATTTTGCTCTTAAAAACACACTGTTGGCTGAGAACCCAGTTTGCTGCTATTGCTCTCTCTCTCTTTCTCTCTGTCTCTCTCTCTCTTTCTCTCCCTCTCTCTCTCTCTCTCTGTCTCTCAGTGTTTTCACTCTTCTTTGCCGCACAGCCCCTGGAAGGACGTGAATAGGTTTAGGCCACAAAATTTATCTGCAAACCCCACAACCAGCATCTACCATAGTGCTGGTTAAACAGAAGTATTGCTTATGCTATAATGGACTTAAGATGGACTGAGCTGTTAACGCGTGATGTTTCTTTCACATAGAGGTGGCACTTATTTTTCTCTGCACTAGCTCTTTGTCAATGCCAGAGCATGTGTTTTCTCCTCCTGTTAGTTTTGGTTTGGCTGCAAGACAGAACAGAACCACTATTTGTGGAATTTAGTATGTTGCTCAAGTTGAAGAATTCCTGTTGTCAGCATCTATCTA